>NC_079198.1:55180464-55497964 GCF_029499605.1 Hyla sarda | reverse complement strand
AAGTGGCGGTCAAAGCTGACCGCCGCTTCTAAAGCGAAAGTGACCCGGCTGCTCAGTCGGGTTGCTCGGGACCGCCGCTGTGAAATTGCGGCATCCCGAACAGCTGACAGGACACCGGGAGGGCCCTTACCTGCCTCCTCGGTGTCCGATCGGCGAATGACTGCTCCGTGCCTGAGATCCAGGCAGGAGCAGTCAAGCGCCGATAACACTGATCACAGGCGTGTTAATACACGCCTGTGATCTGTGTAAAAGATCAGTGTGTGCAGTGTTATAGGTCCCTATGGGACCTATAACACTGCAAAAAAAATGTAAAAAAAACAGTGTTAATAAAGGTCATTTACCCCCTTCCCTAATAAAAGTTTGAATCACCCCTCTTTTCCCATAAAAAAAAATAAAACAGTGTAAATAAAAATAAAAATAAACATATGTGGTATCTCCGCATGCGTAAATGTCCGAACTATAAAAATATATCATTAATTAAACCGTACGGTCAATGGCGTACGCGCAAAAAAAATTCCAAAGTCCAAAAAAGCGCATTTTTGGTCACTTTTAATACCATTAAAAAATGAATAAAAAGTGATCAAAAAGTCCGATCAAAACAAAAATCATACCGATAAAAACTTCAGATCACGGCGCAAAAAATGAGTCCTCATACCGCCCAGTACGTGGAAAAGTAAAAAAGTTATAGGGGTCAGAAGATGACATTTTTAAACGTATAAATTTTCCTGAATGTAGTTATGATTTTTTCCAGAAGTGCGACAAAATCAAACCTATATAAGTAGGGTATCATTTTAACCGTATGGACCTACATAATAATGATAAGGTGTAATTCTTACCGAAATATGCACTGCGTAGAAACGGAAGCCCCCAAAAGTTACAAAATGGCATTTTTTCTTCGATTTTGTCGCACAATGATTTTTTTTTCCGTTTTGCCGTGCATTTTTGGGTAAAATGACTAATTTCACTGCAAAGTAGAATTGGCGACGCAAAAAATAAGCCATAATATGAATTTTTAGGTGGAAAATTGAAAGGGTTATGATTTTTAAAAGGTAAGGAGGAAAAAACGAAAGTGCAAAAACGGAAAAACCCTGAGTCCTTAAGGGGTTTAAGAGAGGATGACTTCTACAAATGGATAATGATCCTAAACACACCTCGAAATCCACGGGTGATTACATCAAGAGGCATAAACTGAAGGTTTTGCCATGGCCTTCACAATCTCCTGACCTCAACATAATTGAAAATCTATGGATAGACCTTAAAAGAGCAGTGCGTGACAGGCAGCCCAGAAATCTCAAAGAACTGGAAGACTTTTGTAAGGAAGAATGGGCAAAGATACCTCAAACAAGAATTGAAAGACTCTTGGCTTGCTACAAAAAGTGTTTACAAGCTGGGATACTTGCCAAAGGGGGCAGTACAAGATATTAACTCTGCAGGGTGCCCAAACTTTTGCAGACACCGTTTTTTTTGTTTTCTGTTATTTTGAAAGTGTAAATGATGGAAATAAAATCTAACTTTTGTTGACATATTATAAGAATGTCTAATCTGTAATTTGATGCCTTTTGGAGATTTTTCCATCTTTCCTTGGCTTCTTTATGCACAGTAATACAATTTTTTACCTGGGGTGCCCAAACTTTTGATCCCCACTGTATATGACCGTCGTGGTCACGTGACACAGAGGAAAGTGTGCTAAGACAGAATCTACTGTCTTAGTCTTTACCTTTTTTTTTTTATTTGCTAGTGTTTTATGATACAGTGTGAAATAAACAGCATAGTCTTATGACATTCTATTATATGAATTCTAATCTTTGAGACATACTTAACCCAGTACATGTATATTTTGCCTTACTTGATATAAGGACTTATCTACTTTATCTTACTTAAAGAGTACCTGTAACCAAATAAAACTTTTAATATAGTGTTCCTTGACAATTTCCCATTCACTTGCTTTTAAAATTATCAACTTAAATATGTTTAAAATGTAATAGAAAAAATGGCCACTAGGTGGCTCTGTTCTGGTCCCTGCCTCAATTAATGCAGTGAGTTTGGTCTCCTCTTGGCCTGGCAGGAGACAACAATCAGGAAGTGAAAGCTGTTCAGAACCTCAATGAAAGCTGCACAGACTGAAAGCTGCACAGAACCTCACTGAAAGCTACACAGACTGAAAGCTGCTCAGAGCATCAATGAAAGCTGCACACGCTGAAAGCTGCTCAAAGCCTCACTGAAAGCTGCACAGACTGAAAGCTGCACAGAGCCTCACTGAAAGCTCCTCAGAGTCTCACTGAAAACTGCTCAGAGCCTCGCTGAAAGCTACACAGAGTCCAGCTGAAAGATGCATAGAGCCTCACTGAAAGCTGCACAGACAGAAAGCTTCTCAGACTTAAAGCTGCAAAAAGCCTTACTGAAAGCTGCACAGACTGAAAGCTGCACAGACTGAAAACTTCACAGACAGAAAGCTGCACAAAGCCAGACTGAAAGCTTCACAGACTGAAAGCTGCACAGAACCTCACTGAAAGCTGCACAGACACTCACTGAAAGCTGCACAGAGCCTCACTGAAAGCTACACAGAGCCTCACTGAAAGCTGCACAGACTGAAAGCTTCTCAGACTGAAAGCTGCAAAAAGCCTGACTGAAAGCTGCACAGAGCCTCACTTAAAGCTGCACAGACTTAAAGCTGCACAGAGCCTCACTGAAAGCTGCACAGAGCATCACTGAAAGCTGCATAGAGCATCACTGAAAGCTGCACAGACTGAAAGCTTCACAGACTGAAAGGTGCACAAAGCCTCACTGAAAGCTGCACAGAGTGAAAGCTTCACAGACAGAAAGCTGCACAGAACCTCACTGAAAGCTGCACAGAACCTCACTGAAAGCTGCACAGAGCTTAATTTAAAGCTACACAGAGCCTCACTGAAAGATGCACAGACTGAAAGCTTCTCAGACTGAAAGCTGCAAAAAGCCTAACTGAAAGCTGCACAGAGCCTCACTAAAAGCTGCACAGACTGAAAGCTGCTCAGAGCCTCACTGAAAGCTGCACAAAGCCGGAGGTCTTCTATTAATCACAGTGCTGTAAAGAATTGAGGGTGCAAGTGGTCAACCCAGCAAGCTTCAGTGATGTCATGCCTGCTGGGTTACACCCATTTTCTCCAGCTGGGAGATTGCACTATGAGCAAGAAGCACGGTAGGATGCAGAGCTTTTTAAAGCTCTGAAATTTTTTTAAGGGTAAGAGGGGTATTAGGAGTAGTTACGGAACATAGCCTGAGTTAGTTAAATAAAGTTTATTTGGAGACAGGTACTCTTTAATTATACAGTAGAGAAATAATTCAAGTGCACTCACTGTGTAGATTGCTTCTTAGTTGCTTTATTCCATGTCAACAAACAGACAAAGTGCAGGGAGACGACATACAGGGGGGTGTCAGCGTGGGCTACGGACCCGTCTCGCACTACAAGTGCTTCATGAGGCCCCTTGCTAGCTTCACAGGTAAAGAGGCGTGCTTAAAAAGGACCCCACCGGAAGGGTAACCAAGGTAACAACATACACCTTCTTTCTAACAAACGTAATGCATAAAGAAATAAAAACAATCCTTCCCCAATATCGCGCCACACCCCTACCCTTCAATTCCCTGGATGAACTTGATGGACGTATGTCTTTTTTCAACCGTACTAACTATGTAACTGTGTAACAAGACAACAAGGTGAGTTTTATAAAACATCATCTCTACCTCCTGTCAGTCTCTTGATTAACTGTTTTATAAAACTCACCTTGTTGTCTTGTTTTTAATTCTTTATACATTACGTTTGTTAGAAAGAAGGTGTATGTTGTTACCTTGGTTACCCTTCCGGTGGGGTCCTTTTTAAGCACACCTCTTTACCTGTGAAGCTAGCAAGGGGCCTTATGAAGCGCTTGTAGCGCGAGACGGGTCCGTAGCCCACGCTGACACCCCCCTGTATGTCATCTCCCTGCATTTTGTCTGTTTGTTGACATGGAATAAAGCAACTAAGAAGCAATCTACGCGGTGAGTGCACTTGAATTCTTTCTATACTGTTGAATTTGTGCATGAATATTGAACCTTCTATCAAGTTTTGCACCGTCGCTGCTAAGGTGAATTTATTGCTGCATTGTGTCTACTCGAGCATTTGTCCGCAGGTGTGTGAAGTAGCAGTGCCAGGCTAGTGGTTTTCTCTCCTACCACTCTATAATTACGGTTGCTTAGGCTTATAGGCTTCCTATTTGATGCATCCTTTACACCTGTAATTACTTTAGCAAACTCAATGAAAACTTTTTGGAGAATAACCTGTTACTATACTGCAGCACTGTACTTCTCCCTGGCATAGGCAAATGACATTTATTGAGAGTTTACAAAATCCCTTAACAATTCACCTGTATATGAATACAGAATAGGAATTATTGAATAGATAACCCTTTTGCCTTACTATCCCAGATAAAACACGATTTTAAGTCTCTTTTAGCAATGTTTCCTGGTTTCCATTTCATTCATTTGTGAGTGACATTTTTTTCAGTTGCTAAATTCTTCATCACTACAATTTTTTTTAGTAGTTTAATTGTTTCTTTTAATTTTGTCATTTTTGATTTCTTTACAGACATGTTCAACCACATTGATTTTCTCCAGTTTAACTCTTTTATTCCCAAAGATGTACTGTATGTATTTTTTCAATGTCATATTTAGCATATGTTTTATAAAAGACATTATATCAAATTAACCGATTACTGGCGCCGATTAGCTCATGAAAATTGGACCATACTTAAATTTTACAATGAAGTAACATTTTCCACCACTTTTTAAATACTGTTTTTAAACACTGTTCCCATTTCACAAATGAAAACAAAGTCCCGTAATTTAAATGTACTTAGCACTCTAAATGATACATTTTTGTACTCTACCCATTTTACAGATAACAAAAAAAAATAAAATAAAATCCTGGAAAGTCTGTAGACTTTCACCATTCACCAGAAAAAAAGAAACTTAAAGGGGTTATCCAGGGATAGAAACAAAGAGCTAATTTCTTCCCAAAACAGCACCCTCTCTGTCCTCCGGTTGTGTGTAATATTGCACCTCAGCTTCATCATTGAGTTGAATGGAGCCAAGGTGTAATACCACGTGCAACCTGAGGACAGAGGTGGTGCTGTTTTGGAAGAAATTAGCTCTGTGTTTCTACCCCTTGATAACCCCTTAATCCTGTTTTAAAAAGTGTCATGCTTCTTTACCTTCCATCAGCTCATTTTATCGGCACAGCATATGAATCTGTCTGTACTAGCTCTTATACTGCTCCTAGCTTGATTTATTCTGTGTATTCTGTCCTCATTTTGTCCCATGCTCATTCTATGTAGATAGAAACATTAAAACAGGCACTGAGAGTGACAATTACAGATGACTGAAGATGGTACCCATGGCACAAATATACATGGAATACCGGAAAGGCCATACATCTATATAGAGAAAGCAGCTTTCTCATAAGGTACATGAATCAATGGAAGGGAACCATAATATGTCATATAGAGAGATAGGCCTGACATGAGAAAAACAATTGACTAGGTGGACTGGAACAGAGTGAAAGAAAACCAGCCATCAAACCAAAAGGCTACCTACCATGCATATTACCACCTACCACCTTCAACCCCAACATCCATTTTGTGTCAGGCTTTGTCAGTGGGCATGTTTAAACCCTATCTCAGGTGGGTATATATGTGAAAATTCAGCCAGTCAACACAGAGCTCCAAAGGGATAGACAGTCAGCTTGTCCAATAAACACAAATACAGATGCAGATGCTGCCCTTACACACCTCTAATTAACATCATACCTAATGAAAGTTGCTGTCACCGGCATCCACCCGGCATGTGACGTAGTCCCAATGCGTCCGCCATGTCCAGATATGCGCACAGCACATAATGCAGGGCTGGACCCGGACCGCATAGAGGGGAAGCAGGAAACGCCCCGAGCTGTTACCTGACACACTCACATCACTGGAGTAAGGTCACGTAATGCGGCACAACTACGTCAGCTCACGGGGCGGAGCCACATAATGCTTCGTCCCAGAGATTGAGAGAACAAGAAGCCGTAGCATATCCAATCAATTGGACATCATCCCATGATTGGAATATGGAACGGGTGAGAGGCAGAGAACTGAGCGCACAGCAAATGGCCACAGGGAGGTTGCTCTGAGCAACCAAAAGACAAAAACACAAACACACATACATATAACACCCCATGAGATGGTGAGCAAACAAATTAAAATGTGCGTGTGTAAACCCTGTGAACGTGAAAAGAAACCCCAATTGAGTAAAGACCGTAGATATAAAAATGTATGGGCAAAATAAGTGAATGTGAATGAATTCATGGAGTGAAAGCAGTTAGAGAAATAGAAAAGAAGAGTAAGGCTAAGTTTCCACTTGTATCTTTTTTTCAGTTTTTAAGCCAAACCCAGAAGTCAAAATGAATAGGACATGTAAAGGAAGGACTTATACTTCTCCTCCTTTATGGATCCACTTCTGACTTTGGCTCAAAAACTGCCAGGAAAAAAAACCAAGTGAAAACTTAACCTAAATGGGAAAATATGTGATGAAGGAAAAATGAAGGAAAAAGTGAAAGTGATGTGTAAAGTAATGTAGACGTGCAAGGACAAAATGACAAATTATTATATGTATGTATAAAGTGAAAAAGTGAATGGCCAGGTAAAACATAATAATGCATAAAATGTAAGACAAAATTAATAAAAATTGGAACAACCAAAAATGAATATGAATGTGAATAAAAACTGTGTAAAAAATGTGTGTGAAAAAACATAAAAATAAATCCAAACATAAAGTACAAAAAGGGGATAACCATGTATTAATATAATGCAACACAGGTAGGGAGAGTAAAAACTAAGATTTATTGAAAAGAGAAAGAAGAGGTATTTATAAAAAAAAAAAAAAAAAAAAAGCACACAAAATGAAATGATATGTGCTAAAATCTGGCCATCCACTGTAACAGCAAAATCACAAGAGTCACAGACCAGATGTGAATGGAAATTGGACATATAATACTAAAGTATGCGTGCTGAAAGATAATCCAATGCTAAACCGGAAATAAACAAGGACAAATAATGGAAGGAACTACCAATCACTGTGGCGTGATATTAAGGTGCAAAAAATGATATTTTTGCAAATTATGCATAAAAAACAATAGTTAAAAATGGTTAATCAAGGCATCGGGCAATATGCATGGCAGAATAGTGTTGCTGACAATGTGTAGAGGAAACAAAGAAAAACATGGAGCTCTTCAAGGCAGACACGGCTGATGGATCTCTGTCCTTGTCAACTGGTTGGCGGTTTAGCAATGGATTATCTTTCAGCACGCATGTACTTTAGTGTTATATGTCCAATTTCCATTCACATCTGGTCTGTCACTCTTGCGATTTTGCTGTTACAGTGGATGGCCTGTTTTTAGCACATATTTCATTTTGTGTGCTTTTATTTTTATAAATACCTTTTCTTTCTTTTTTAAATAAATCTTAGTTTTTACTTTCACTACCTGTGTTGCATTTTATTAATACATGGTAGTCCCATTTTTGTACTTTATTCACATATTAATAAATATTTGGATTTTTTTAAATGTTTTTTCACACACATTTTTTACACTTTTTATTCGTATTCATTTTTAGTTGTTCACTTTGTCTTAGATTTTATGCCTTAATACATTTCACTTTATACATACATATAATAATTTGTCATTTTGTCCCTACACTTCTACACTACTTTACACATCACTTTCACTTCATTTTTCCTTCATCTCATATTTTCCCATTTACTCTTTTTTTCTATTTCTCTAACTGCATTCACTCAATTAATTCATTCACATTTACTTATTTTGCCCATACATTTTTATATCTATTTATTCTATTGGGGTTGCTTTTCACGTTCACAGGTTTTACATACACACACATTTGTATTTGTTTGCTCACCATGTCACGGGGTGTTATATGTTATATGTATGTGTGTTTGTGTTTTTTTCTTTTGCTTGCTCAAAGCAACCTCCCTGTGGCCATTTGCTGTGCGCTCAGTTCTCTGCCTCTCACCCGTTCCATATTCCAATCATGGGATGATGTCCCATTGATTGGATATGCTACGGCTTCTTGTTCTCTCAGTCTCTGGGATGGAGCATTATTTGGCTCCGCCCCGTGAGCTGGCGTAGTTGTGCCGCGTCACGTGACCTTACTCTGGTCATGTGAGTGTGTCATGTGATGGCTCGAGGTGTTCCCTGCTTCCCCTCTATGCGGTCCAGTTTCGGCCCTGCATTATGCGCATATCAGGACATGACGGACACATCGGAACGACATCACACGCCGGGTGGATGCCGGTGAAAGCAACTTCCATTAGGTATGATGTTAATTAGAGGTGTGTATGGGCGACATCTGTATTTGCGTTTATTGGACAAGCTGACTGTCTATCACTTTGGAGCTCTGTGTTGACTGGCTGACTTTGCACATATATACCCAACTGAGATAGGGTTTAGACACGCCCCCTGACAGATGCAAAACGTACATTGGGGTTGAAGGTGGTAGGTAGCAATATGCATGGCAGGTAGTCTTTTGGTGTGATGGTTGGTTTTCTTTCACTCTCTTCCAGTCTACTTGGTCCATTGTTTTTCTCATGTCAGGCCTATATGACATATTAGGGTTCCCTTCCATTGATTCATGTACCTTATGAGAGAGCTGCCCTCTCTATATAGACTTATGGCCTTTCCTGTATTCCATGTATTTTTGTGACATGGTACCATCTTCAGTCATCTGTAATTGTCACTCTCAGTGCCTGTTTTTAATGTTTCTATCTATTTTCAAATGTATGTCAATTTTGATATATGTCCAAATAAGCTTGTTATTTTACATTATTGCTTAATTTGTTGGTATACATCGTTGGAGTAAACCAATTGTGGCATCATTTAGATAGCTAATACTTGGTTGGTGGTATAATGCTTATTTTCTGCTCAGTGATTTGGTACTTTTGCTGCTATCTCAGTTTTGACCACTCTCTATCTGTTTGTCTGTTTCTCCCCTGTGTTTTGTATCTTTTACTTGCCTGTTAACCTTTGTACCCTGTATGAGAAATAAAGAAAAAACAGAGATATGCACCCCTAGTGAAGGATGTTTAGGTGAGATGAAGACAAGTGTATTAGTAGCACTCACCGAGTTGGGTTGCGCTGAGAGCACAACACCTCTGATAGCCTTAGGTAAATATCCCAGGTCCACAGCCACGGTCCTCTGGAGCATCTACGATGTCCCAGTGTTAGCAGGATAAGAAAAGGAGCAGAAAAGGGGCTGGCGCTGGTCCTGCTGGCGCTGGTCCTGGTGTAAAAGAAGCACTGTAGACTCTTCTCAGTGACTAAAAAGGGTTTATTAATAGCACAAAAGCAACGCGTTTCTGGTCCGGACTGGACCCTTCATCTGGCAAAGTGCAACCATGACCAGCGCCAGCAGCGGCCCCTTTTCTGCTCCTTTTCTTATCTAACCTTTGTACCCTGACCTGCTTCCCTGCCATCTGCACTGTGTTTTTTATTGTTTCAGACCTTGTTACGCCCCTACAGTTACTAAGAACAGGGACTGCTGTCCAGTTGATGATACATCATTTAGGGCTGTGGGGGAGCTCAGGGCTGCGCATGTCCTTGCCCAATGTGACACCACTATTTAGAACCTTACTTCACATGTCAAAAGGTAGATATGCACAGGGGGAGGGCTGACAACACTCAGTGTCCCCTGACCAAAAAAAAGTAAGGGCCCCCTGCGATGCTCCGCTGCTGGTCACACTTCTGCCCCTATTCTACCCGAATCCCTCCCCCAGCCCTACACACAAAATAAACTACATTTTATAGATAGTAAACACTTTAAGGTAGGTAAAAACAGTTTCCATGACCAATAATACCAGTATATAAGTAGTAAATATATACCACCACACAATAACTGGATAATACCGCCATACTGTACTGAATAAAACCACTATAAACAGACCAGTATATTATACAGGATCTGTATACAATATAAGAGATTATATACAGGACCATATGGCGGTAGATATCAGCTGTATACAGGATGTGTATACCATGTAAGTGATTACAGTTACATATAGGTACTCACAATTACGTATTTTCTGATCAGTGGCGTCCTCTTTCCTTTTCTTCTCCATATGGATCAGACTTCATGTTGATCTCCTAACATTTGCAGGACAAACATGTTAGACTCTGCATTTTTTCAGTGCCCCCCCCCCCTCTACACCATCTATAATCCCCTAACTGTTATAAAGCCCTCCTTGGTGTCCTGCACAGTAAAAGGGCAGGTAGCCAGGTAAATAGCTAACTAGGTAGGTAGATCCAGAAGCCAGATATGTAGGTAGGTGACTAGCCAGGTAGTTAGGTAGGTTGCTAGCTAGGTAGTTAGGCAGCCATGTATGGAGGCCAGGCATGTAGATAGTTAGGTAGCCAGGCATGTAGGTAGGTAGCAAGATATGTAGGTAGGTAGGTAGACAGCCAGGTATGTAGGTAGTTAGATACCCAGGTAACTAGGTAATTAGTTAGGCATCCAGGTACAAAGTTAAGTAGCCAGTGAGTTAGTCAAGTAGGTAGCCGGCACCCCCTCCACCCAGTGGTGGATCCAGAGTCAAGTTTTGGGAGGGGCACTAGGAAACCCCCCCTATGAAGTTAGTAGGTAGCACTCCTATTAGTTTACTAGTTTGTCCCCATATTAGCTAGGCAGGAACATAGTAGATAGTCCCTCATATAAGGTGTAGGCAACAGAATTCCCCCATAGTAGGTGTAGGAAGCAGAGCTTCCCTATAGTGGGTTTAGGCAACATAGTTCTCCCACAGTTGGTGTAGGGTGCAGAGTTCCCCCACAGTGGGTGTAGGCAGCAGAGTTCCCTCACAGTAGGTGTAGGCACAGAGTTCCCCCACAGTAGATGTAGGCAGCAGAGTTCCCCCACAGTAGGTGTAGGCAGCAGGGTCCCCTGATAGTAGGTGTAGGCAGCAGGGTCCCCCCACAGTAGGTGTAGGCAGCAGGGTCCCCCCCCCCCCATAGTAGGTGTAGGCAGCAAAGTTTTTCCTCTTCCCCCAGTAAGTGTAGGCAGCAGAGTTAAAGTCCCCCTCTCCAAGTAGGTGTAGACAGCAGAGTTAGAGTCCCCCCAGTAGGTGTAGGCAGCAGAGTTAGAGTCCCCCCAGTAGGCGTAGGCAGCAGAGTTAAAGCCCTCCCATCCCAGTAGGTGATGACAGCAGGGTTATAATCCCCCTCCCCAAGTAAGTGAAGACAGCAGAGTTAGAGTCCCCCCTCAAGTAGGTGTAGACAGCAGAGTTAGAGCCCCCCCCCCCCCCGAGTAGGTATAGACAGCAGAGTTAGAGTCCCCCCCCCCGAGTAGGTGAAGACAGCAGAGTTAGAGTCCCCCCCCCTTTCTAGTAGGTGCAGGTAGGTGTAGGCAGCAGAATTTCCCCCCTCCCCCTTCCCAGGTTGAAAAAAAAAAATGATGCTCACTTGTATGTCTGCCACGCAGCGATCTTCTCCTCTGGAACGCAGCAGGGCCTGTATCTTCTTTCCTCTACTGTGCAGGCACCGATAAGTGACGTCATTGGCGCCTGCGCTGGGTGGGGGTGGAGGTCACGTCTCCTCTGCGTAAGTCGTAGACATGGCTCAGACAGAGGGGATGCCTCTGTATGTGCGTTTATCGCTGTCCGCTGGGGATCTGGGGCAAGTGTCCTGGATCCTCAGTAGCTGCGGACCCTTAACCCGGCTGGGCCCTCAGACGATGTCCGATCGGACCGGCCGGTCAGTCCGCCCCTCGATATGCACATAAAGTTATATTTCTACTTTTTGATATCAGATAGGCTTGTAACTCCATTTTGTTGGCACTAACAGATCTGTTCTGGGGCTCATTGACCTCATTGGTATTTTAACTCTTTTCCAAAATGTACAGTTTAGAGGGAACAGTGGTGTCATACAATTTTCCTAAATCTAAACCGTCATTGCCTTACAAATCTGAAGCTACTTCAGCCAAATCCAAGACAAGACTTCAAAGATTAGTTTATCAGTAGTCCTTTCTTTATATTTCCTATTATTTTTTTTAAATGCACCTTTGGCTTTCTTCCAAAAAACTGTATGAAAAATTACATGTGGCATTAAAAAATAAAAATCCATTGCAGTTGCGTAAAATCATTTTCAAGCTTATGAGTTCTCAATTAATGGTTTAGGATCATGAAGCATTCACATAGTCAACTGAAAATTTTTGTCAAAGATCAGTAAGGTTGCTACAAGTACGGTAAATAAGCAAATATTCAGGTGATTTCTTGAAGTTAGGAGTTACATACTTTACTGCAGTAGTAAAGATTAGCAAGAGAGTAATGGGATGTTGTGCAGCACCTCAGAGTTTGGGTTAAATTCCTAACCCTGCATATCATGTTATGCTGTAGAAGAGACATTCTAGTGAAAATAAAGTTATTTATCTATTTCCTTGAATACACAGCAGTGTGCAAACATATAAAGAGGTTAATTTCAACAAGAAGGAAATGTTGTGACATTTATTACTATAAATTAATAATTTTAAGCTCTAGAGTCCTTGAATTCTCATCAACATTTAGGTCAAAAGGAAGAAAAAAAATCAATGCATAAAAAATAATATGCATGGAGTTCTGCCAATAAATATGGCGATTTTAAAGATTTAATGCAAGACAAAATGATTTAGCATGAAAGCGAACACAACGCTCTCAGGAGTGAGTCAGAGAGAACAGTATGAGAGCTGATTTCTGCCAAGAGAAACATTAAATGAGGATTTGATGATAATTTGCAAGCACATATAGAAAATTTTGAGACAGCAAAAGTGCAAAGAAAAGTTACTGTACCAACTTAAAAGTTTATTTGTAAAGTACCATATAGTGTGAACAGAAAGGCCACAAGACTAATGGCCCTAAAGTAAAATCTATATAAGGAATTACAGGGTCTGTGTGTTTGCTACTTCTGTACCCCATAGCTACACCTCTATATTGGCAAGTGAACTAACCACACTAAAAGTTCTATATTGATAATAAACTAGTTACACTAAAGTAAGGACCAGTACAAAGGTTACAAAACTATATATAAAACCGTTTTTCAGTTAAAACTGGTTTCCCTAGTGAAAAAACATTACTCAAGAATTGACTGAACCCCTTTCTGAAAACTAGAATTTGCTGCTTTTCTCTAGTTGAAACAGTTTTTACTTAGCACCTTCACGGAAAATAGAATTTACTGCTAATCAAAAAAATTTAAGTTGGTTTAAACTGAAGAAAGATAGCTTTACCAAAATGATTCTAGAAAACTAGTTTGAATTTAAATGACTTTAATACATGAAGAAAGTCGAGCATACTGGACCTAATGTGGGGGGACTATACTGCACCTAATGTGGGGGGGACTATACTGCACCTAATGTGGGGGAACTGTACTGCACCTAATGTGGGGGAATTGTACTGCACCTAATGTGGGGGAATTGTACTGCACCTAATGTGGGTAATTGCACTGCATCTAATGTGTGGGAATTGTACTGCACCTAATGTGGGGTAATTGTACTGCACCTAATGTGGGGGAATTGTACTGCACCTAATGTGGGGGAACTGTACTGCCAACCCTAATGTGGGGGAACTGTACTGCCAACCCTAACGTGTGGGAACTACAACCTAATGTGGGGGGATCTATACTGCCAACACAATGTGGGGGGAACTGTGCTGCGTACTTAAAGTGGTAGTCCACTAATAAGATATATAAGTGTGCTTAGGAATTTGTTCATAGTTACATAGTTAGTATGGTTGAAAAAAGACATACGATCATCAAGTCCAACCTGGGAATTGAAGTGAAGGGTGTAAGGGGATAAGGGAAAGGGATGTAGTTTTATAATTCTGCATAAGCATTAATGTTATTTTGTTCCAGGAATGTATCTAACCCTGTTTTAAAGCTGTTAATTGTTCCTGCTGTGACCAGTTTCTGAGGTAGACCGTTCCATAAATTCACAGTCCTCAAGGTAAAGAAGGCGTGTCGCCCCTTTAGACTAAACCTTTTCTTCTCCAGACAGAGGGAGTGCCCCCTCGTCCTTTGGGGGGGTTTAACCTGGAACAGTTTTTCTCCATATTTTTTGTATGGGCCATTTATATACTTATATACGTTTATCATATCCCCCCTTAAACGTCTCTTCTCAAGACTAAACAATTGTAACTCCTTTAATCGCTCCTCATAGCTAAGATGTTCCATGCCCCATATTAGTTTAGTTGCGCGTCTCTGCACCCTTTCCAACTCCGCAGTGTCCCTTTTATGAACAGGCGACAAAAACTGAACAGCATATTCCAGGTGAGGCCGTACCAATGCTTTATACCATGTATTGATATCTATAGTCCGGCCCTCCAACGGTCTGAGGGACCATGAACTGGCCCCCCATTTAAGAAGTTTGAGGACCCCTGATATAGAGGATGGGATTAACAGCTCTGTTTCTATCTTTGCAGATGACACCAAGCAAGCTTTGTAGCACGGTAGAGTCTATATAGTATGTGTATAAATTGCAAGATGACTTGGATAGACTAAGTGATCTGGGCATCCACTTAACAAATGAGGTTTAATGTGGATAAATGTCAAGTTATGTATCTGGGTACTAAAAATCTGCATAAAATGTATGTCTTAGAGGGGTAAAACTGGGAGGGTCACTGGTAGAGAAGGATCTGGGTGTACTTGTAGATAATAGTCTACAGAACATCATGCAATGTCAAGCAGCTGCTTCTAAGGCCAGCAGGATTTAGTCATGTATCAAAATGGGCATGGACCGGAGGGACAGGGACATAATACTCCCCCTTTATAAAGCATTGGTACGGCCTCACCTGGAAAATGCTGTTCAGTTTTGGGCACCAGTTCATAAAAGGGACATTGTGGAGCTGGAAAGGGTGCAGAGACGCGCGACTAAACTAATATGGGGCATGGAACATCTTAGCTATGAGTAAAGATTAAAATAATTACATTTGTTTAGTCTTGAGAAGAGAAGTTTAACCCCTTCAGGAACCTGCCAAATTTGGCCTTAAGGACAAAGGCCCATTTTTCAACTCTGACCTGTCCCACTTCATGCTGTTATGACTTCGGGACACTTTAACATAACAAAGTGATTCTAAGAGTTTTTTCGTGACAAATTGTTCTTAATGTTAGTGGTAAATTTTGGTCAGAGAGATTCTCTACTTTTAAGAAAGGTTTAAATCCTACAAAAAATCAGCCGTAGCGGTATTGCTACCCATAAATATATAACTCCTACAAAGAATAGGTAGACTCAAAATATATGTACAAAACAAGGACAATCTTTATTGGTCACAAATAATTACACAATAATAAAATCACGTAAAAATGATACAGAACATGACAAACAAATGCCTGCAGGGAATGGTTGGACAAACTGATTTAGAGAAAGTAATTGTCACGATGCCGGCTGGCAGGTAGTGGATCCTCTGTGCCAGAGAGGGATTGGCGTGGACCGTGCTAGTGGATCGGTTCTAAGTCACTACTGGTTTTCACCAGAGCCCGCCGCAAGGCGGGATGGTCTTGCTGCGGCGGTAGTGACCAGGTCGTATCCACTAGCAACGGCTCACCTCTCTGGCTGCTGAAGATAGGCGCGGTACAAGGGAGTAGACAGAAGCAAGGTCGGACGTAGCAGAAGGTCGGGGCAGGCAGCAAGGATCGTAGTCAGGGGCAACGGCAGGAGGTCTGGAACACAGGCTAGGAACACACAAGGAAACGCTTTCACTGGCACGATGGCAACAAGATCCGGCAAGGGAGTGCAGGGGAAGTGAGGTGATATAGGGAAGTGCACAGGTGAACACACTAATTGGAATCACTGCGCCAATCAGCGGCGCAGTGGCCCTTTAAATCGCAAAGACCCGGCGCGCGCGCGCCCTAGGGAGCGGGGCCGCGCGCGCCGGGACAGGACCGAGGGAGAGCGAGTCAGGTACGGGAGCCGGGGTGCGCATCGCGAGCGGGCGCTACCCGCATCGCGAATCGCATCCCGGCTGGAAGCGGAATCGCAGCGCCCCGGGTCAGTGGATCTGACCGGAGCGCTGCAGTGGGGAGAGTGTAGCGAGCGCTCCGGGGAGGAGCGGGGACCCGGAGCGCTCGGCGTAACAGTACCCCCCCCCTTGGGTCTCCCCCTCTTCTTAGAGCCTGAGAACCTGAGGAGCAGACTTTTGTCTAGGATGTTGTCCTCAGGTTCCCAGGATCTCTCTTCTGGACCACAACCCTCCCAATCCACTAAAAAAAAGGTTTTCCCTCTGACCTTTTTAGAGACTAGGATCTCTTTGACGGAGAAGATGTCCGAGGAGCCGGAAACAGGAGTGGGAGGAACAGATTTGGGAGAGAAACGGTTGATGATGAGTGGTTTAAGAAGAGAAACGTGAAAGGCATTAGGGATACGAAGAGAAGGAGGAAGAAGAAGTTTGTAAGAGACAGGATTAATCTGACACAAAATTTTGAAAGGACCAAGATAGCGTGGTCCCAACTTGTAGCTAGGGACACAGAAGCGGACATATTTAGCGGAGAGCCATACCTTGTCTCCAGGGGAAAAAATGGGAGGAGCTCTTCTTTTCTTATCCGCGAACTTCTTCATGCGTGATGAAGCCTGTAAGAGAGAATTTTGGGTCTCTCTCCATATGATGGAAAGGTCACGAGAAATCTCATCCACAGCGGGCAGACCAGAGGGCAAGGGGGTAGGGAGGGGGGGAAGAGGGTGACGGCCGTACACCACGAAAAATGGGGATTTGGAGGAAGATTCAGAGACTCTGAAGTTATACGAGAATTCGGCCCATGGAAGGAGATCTGCCCAGTCATCCTGGCGGGAGGAAACAAAATGTCGTAAATAATCACCCAAGACCTGGTTAATTCTTTCTACTTGTCCATTGGATTGGGGATGATATGCAGAAGAAAAATTTAATTTAATCTTGAGTTGTTTACAGAGAGCCCTCCAGAATTTAGACACGAATTGGACGCCTCTATCCGAGACGATCTGCGTAGGCAACCCGTGAAGACGAAAAATGTGTACAAAAAATTGTTTAGCCAACTGAGGCGCTGAAGGAAGACCAGGAAGAGGGATGAAATGTGCCATTTTGGAGAATCGATCAACGACCACCCAAATAACAGTGTTGCCACGGGAAGGGGGTAAATCAGTAATAAAATCCATACCAATCAGAGACCAAGGCTGTTCGGGGACAGGCAGGGGATGAAGAAAACCAGCGGGCTTCTGGCGAGGAGTCTTATCCCGGGCACAGATAGTGCAGGCTCGCACAAAGTCCACAACATCCGTCTCCAGAGTCGGCCACCAATAGAAGCGGGAGATGAGTTGCACAGATTTCTTGATGCCCACATGACCTGCGAGATGGGAGGAGTGACCCCATTTGAGGATTCCGAGGCGTTGGCGTGGAGAAACAAAGGTCTTTCCTGGAGGAGTTTGCCTGATGGAGGCTGGAGAAGTGGAGATCAGGCAGTCAGGTGGAATGATGTGTTGCGGAGAGAGTTCAAGTTCTGAGGCATCCGAGGAACGAGAGAGAGCATCGGCCCTAATGTTCTTATCGGCAGGCCGAAAGTGAATTTCAAAATTAAATCGGGCAAAGAACAGAGACCACCGGGCCTGGCGAGGATTCAGCCGTTGGGCAGACTGGAGGTAGGAGAGGTTCTTGTGATCGGTGTAAATAATAACTGGAAATCTTGATCCCTCCAGCAGATGCCTCCATTCCTCAAGTGCTAATTTGATGGCTAGAAGCTCTCGATCCCCGATGGAGTAGTTCCTCTCCGCCGGAGAGAAGGTCCTAGAAAAAAAACCACAAGTGGCAGCATGCCCGGAAGAATTTTTTTGTAGAAGAACAGCTCCAGCTCCCACTGAGGAGGCATCAACCTCCAATAGGAAGGGTTTGGAAGGGTCAGGTCTGGAGAGCACGGGAGCCGAAGAAAAGGCAGACTTGAGTCGTTTAAAGGCGTCTTCCGCTTGAGGAGGCCAAGACTTGGGATCGGCATTTTTTTTGGTTAAAGCCACGATAGGAGCCACAACGGTAGAAAAATGTGGAATAAATTGCCTGTAATAATTGGCGAACCCCAAAAAGCGTTGGATAGCACGGAGTCCGGAGGGGCGTGGCCAATCTAAGACGGCAGAGAGTTTGTCTGGATCCATTTGTAGTCCCTGGCCAGAGACCAAGTATCCTAGGAAAGGAAGAGATTGGCATTCAAACAGACATTTCTCTATCTTGGCATAGAGTTGATTGTCACGAAGTCTCTGAAGAACCATACGGACATGCTGGCGGTGTTCTTCTAGATTGGCAGAAAAAATTAGGATATCGTCCAGATATACAACAACACAGGAGTATAACAGATCACGAAAAATTTCATTAACAAAGTCTTGGAAGACAGCAGGGGCGTTGCACAGGCCAAAGGGCATGACCAGATACTCAAAGTGTCCATCTCTGGTGTTAAATGCCGTTTTCCACTCATCCCCCTCTCTGATGCGGATGAGGTTATAAGCACCTCTTAAGTCCAGTTTAGTAAAGATGTGGGCACCTTGGAGGCGATCAAAGAGTTCAGAGATGAGGGGTAGGGGGTAGCGGTTCTTAACCGTGATTTTATTAAGACCGCGGTAGTCAATGCAAGGACGTAGGGAGCCATCTTTTTTGGACACAAAGAAAAATCCGGCTCCGGCAGGAGAGGAGGATTTACGGATAAAGCCCTTTTTTAAATTTTCCTGGACGTATTCAGACATGGCAAGAGTCTCTGGGGCAGAGAGAGGATAAATTCTGCCCCGGGGTGGAGTAGTGCCCGGGAGGAGGTCGATAGGACAATCATAAGGCCTGTGAGGAGGTAGAGTCTCAGCTTGTTTTTTGCAGAAAACATCCGCGAAGTCCATATAGGCCTTAGGGAGACCGGTTACTGGAGGAACCACAGAGTCACGGCAAGGATTACTGGGAACCGGTTTTAGACAGTCCTTGGAACAAGAGGGCCCCCAACTCTTGATCTCCCCAGTGGACCAATCCAGGGTTGGGGAATGAAGTTGAAGCCAGGGAAGTCCAAGGAGAATTTCCGAAGTGCAATTGGGGAGGACCAAAAGTTCAATCCTCTCGTGATGAGATCCGATGCTCATTAGAAGGGGCTCCGTGCGGAAACGTATGGTACAGTCCAATCTTTCATTGTTTACACAATTGATGTAAAGGGGTCTGGCGAGACTGGTCACTGGGATGTTGAACCTGTTGACGAGAGAGGCCAAAATAAAATTTCCTGCAGATCCAGAGTCCAAGAAGGCCACAGTAGAGAAGGAGAAGGCAGAGGCAGACATCCGCACAGGCACAGTAAGACGTGGAGAAGCAGAGTAGACATCAAGGACTGTCTCACCCTTGTGCGGAGTCAGCGTACGTCTTTCCAGGCGGGGAGGACGGATAGGACAATCCCTCAGGAAGTGTTCGGTACTAGCACAGTACAGGCAGAGGTTCTCCATGCGGCGTCGTGTCCTCTCTTGAGGTGTCAGGCGAGGCCGGTCGACCTGCATAGCCTCCACGGCGGGAGGCACAGGAACAGATTGCAGGGGACCAGAGGAGAGAGGAGCCGAGGAGAAGAAACGCCTCGTGCGAACAGAGTCCATATCTTGGCGGAGCTCCTGACGCCTTTCGGAAAAACGCATGTCAATGCGAGTGGCTAGGTGAATGAGTTCATGTAGATTAGCAGGAATTTCTCGTGCGGCCAGAACATCTTTAATGTTGCTGGATAGGCCTTTTTTAAAGGTCGCGCAGAGGGCCTCATTATTCCAGGATAATTCTGAAGCAAGAGTACGGAATTGTACGGCATACTCGCCAACGGAAGAATTACCCTGGACCAGGTTCAACAGGGCAGTCTCAGCAGAAGAGGCTCGGGCAGGTTCCTCAAAGACACTTCGGATTTCCGAGAAGAAGGAGTGTACAGAGGCAGTGACGGGGTCATTGCGGTCCCAGAGCGGTGTGGCCCAAGACAGGGCTTTTCCAGACAGAAGGCTGACTACGAAAGCCACCTTAGACCTTTCAGTGGGAAACTGGTCCGACATCATCTCCAGATGCAGGGAACATTGGGAAAGAAAGCCACGGCAAAACTTAGAGTCCCCATCAAATTTATCCGGCAAGGATAGGCGTAGACCAGGAGCGGCCACTCGCTGCGGAGGAGGTGCAGGAGCTGGCGGAGGAGATGACTGCTGAAGCTGTGGTAGTAACTGCTGTAGCATAACGGTCAGTTGAGACAGCTGTTGGCCTTGTTGCGCTATCTGTTGTGACTGCTGGGCGACCACCGTGGTGAGGTCAGCGACAACTGGCAGAGGAACTTCAGCGGGATCCATGGCCGGATCTACTGTCACGATGCCGGCTGGCAGGTAGTGGATCCTCTGTGCCAGAGAGGGATTGGCGTGGACCGTGCTAGTGGATCGGTTCTAAGTCACTACTGGTTTTCACCAGAGCCCGCCGCAAGGCGGGATGGTCTTGCTGCGGCGGTAGTGACCAGGTCGTATCCACTAGCAACGGCTCACCTCTCTGGCTGCTGAAGATAGGCGCGGTACAAGGGAGTAGACAGAAGCAAGGTCGGACGTAGCAGAAGGTCGGGGCAGGCAGCAAGGATCGTAGTCAGGGGCAACGGCAGGAGGTCTGGAACACAGGCTAGGAACACACAAGGAAACGCTTTCACTGGCACGATGGCAACAAGATCCGGCAAGGGAGTGCAGGGGAAGTGAGGTGATATAGGGAAGTGCACAGGTGAACACACTAATTGGAATCACTGCGCCAATCAGCGGCGCAGTGGCCCTTTAAATCGCAAAGACCCGGCGCGCGCGCGCCCTAGGGAGCGGGGCCACGCGCGCCGGGACAGGACCGAGGGAGAGCGAGTCAGGTACGGGAGCCGGGGTGCGCATCGCGAGCGGGCGCTACCCGCATCGCGAATCGCATCCCGGCTGGAAGCGGAATCGCAGCGCCCCGGGTCAGTGGATCTGACCGGAGCGCTGCAGTGGGGAGAGTGTAGCGAGCGCTCCGGGGAGGAGCGGGGACCCGGAGCGCTCGGCGTAACAGTAATCTCTTTTTCTCTTGGGCTGTATATGTCTGGAGTTAAAGTGCCACATGCAAACTATGTATCCTTAATGGGGGGGGAAAAGAACCAATCAGATGCAACAAAAGTGACTAAGTGCATCAGTGCAAAAGCATAACAAGGTAACAGTACAGTACATAAGAAGTTATTGCACTTAAGAAATATTGAACAAAAAGTTAAAGACTCCTATGGAGCACAAAGGATACTATCCAAGTGCAATGGGTATGTCCTATCCCAATTCAGTATAAATCACAGGCACATAATACACCACCCCACCACTACAACAAGGGAAGTCCCATCAGTCGCCAATCACTACCTGCAGGTAGACAGGAACACGCCACCCTAACGTGCATTTCGCGTTTTTGCTTGCTCACAGGGCCACGGTGTCAATAGGGACTCCACTCATCCTATTTATAGGTGTTCATATCTCATCTTCTGATGCCGGTCACTAGAGATGAGCGAACTTTTCAAAAATTTGATTCGGCCGATTCGCCGAATTTTCCGGCAAAGTTTGTTTCGATCAGTATTTTTTAAGCCTTTCTAGCCTACATACAGCCTCTATAGGGGTATAAAACACTTTGCTGTGTTATAAAACGCATATGGAGTGTGCTGGGTGAGAGAAATAATACTGTTATTCAGAATAACATGCAGATTACCGGCATCGCTTTTAGAATCACTGCCGCACAGCAGCACAATGACAGAGCCTGGTAGTGGCATCAGTGTCAGGAGACCATATAGTGACTGAATGACAGTGTGGAGGTGTTGGCAGCATGAGGAGACCATATAGTGGCCTAATGGCACAGCGTTGAGGTGTTGGCAGCATGAGGACACCATATAGTGGCTGAATGACACAGCTTGGATGAGGCTGAAGCATGAGGACACCATATAGTGGCTGAATGACACAGAATGGAGGTGTTGGCAGCATGAGGACACCATATAGTGGCTGAATGGCACAGTGTGGAGGTGTTGGCAGCATAAGGACACCATATAGTGGCTGAATGACACAGCTTGGATGAAGCTGAAGCATGAGGACACCATATAGTGGCAGAATAACATAGCAATGGAGGTGTTGTCAGCATGAGGAGACCATATAGTGGCTTAATGACACAGCATGGACATGTTGGCAGCATGAGAACACCATATAGTGGCTGAATGACACAGCATGGACATGATGTCAGCATTTGAACACCATATAGTGGCTGAATGACACAGCTTGGATGAGGCTGAAGCATGAGGACACCATATAGTGGCTGAATGACACAACATGGAGGTGTTGGCAGCATGAGTAGCATATAGTGGATGAATGGCACAGCCCGGAGTTGCTAGCAGCATGAGTAGTCACTAGGCCTTCACAATTCCTAAGATTAAAAGATGAATTCAGAAATTCAAACCGAAGATTTTGGATAGCGGGTGCTACCTATTAGAAAATTTGAAATGACCAGACCCAGGCCCCACAGCAGCATCAGTAACCCATATATTGCCTGAATGACACAGCCTGGAGTTGGCTGATGCACGAGTACACACCGGGGCTTCATAATCCCTCCAAAAAAAACACCACAATTTTTGAAATTTTTGAAAAAGATTTTGGATAGCGGGTGCTCCCTATGAGAAAATTTGAAATTAACAGACTCAAGCCCAGCAGCGCCATCATTTTTTTATTTGAAATTTAAAAACAACCTTTCCGTGTCCCTGACCCCAGCGTGTGGGTACGAAGGACCAAATCCAACATGCCCCCACAGGGCTCATGTGGCCATGAGATTTAGGCGAAACGTCTCCATTGCCCTGACCGGCCATTGTTTCCAAGACTTCTCGCCAAGGCAAACCATGTGAAGAACAGCGTGACACCGCCGTGACCTGCACACATGGAAGGGCCACTGAGACTTGTCCGGACAGTGGAGGCTTAAGACATAGAGGAGGATGTGGAGGCAGAGTAGCACACTGTCACAGGACCAACGGGCTGACAGAGTGTAGCAGGAAGCAGCATTGAGTACACACCAGGGTTTCAGAATCCCAAAGAAAAAACAACCATTTTTAAAATAATTTTAAGAATATTTAGGACAGCGGGTGCTACCTATATGTTTCATGAATGACACACCCTGGAGTTGGCTGATGCATGAGTACACACTAGGGCTTCACAATCCCTCAAAAAAAACACAACAATTGTAGAAATTTATGAAGAAGACTTATGTATAGCGGGTGCTACCTATGAGAAAATTTGAAATTCCCAGACCCAGGCCCAGAAGCGCCATCAATAAACTATATATTGCCTGAATGACACAGTCTGGAGTTGGCTGATGCATGAGTACGCACCAAAGCTTCATAATCCCTAATAAAAAAGACAAATATTTTTGACGAAAAATTTTAACGAAAATTTAGTACAGCGAGTGCTCTCTATATATTACCAGAATGACACAGCCTGGAGTTGTCTGCAGCATGAGGAGACCATTGAAATGTGTGATTTTTTAATTTGAATCAAAATTTGTGTTCCGGACCCAGTCATGTGGGTACAAAGGACCTAATTTCACAAGCACCCACAGGGCTCATGTGGCCGTAAGATATAGGCGCAACGTCTCCATAGCCCTGACCGGGCATTTTTGTTTTTTGTACCTTTGTTTAAGAACAAGCGCATATCCAAGAGTCTAGAAGACTCTATAATGCAGGACGGTGGACCACCAAAAGACATTCTTCTATAAAATAATTATTTATGAAATAAAGAAGCAGAGTTCATCCCTCTGCGTAGTTTTTTTTTGAAAATTTTACTTAAAAAATCACGCACAACAATTGTTCAATGGTGTAATGGTTATTATTGTGGAAAATTCAAGTTTATTACTGTGATAATTATCAGAAAATTTGAAAAAAACACTACCCAAGAGTGTTTAATAACCCCATACATTGCACCATAAATGTTGAAATTTTAATTAAGCATGTATGTATGTATTTCAAAAATCCTAAAATTAAAGGCCCAAGCCCAGAAGCATCAGGAAGTCAAGTACTTCCTGAAAGACACAGGAGCAGTCAGGAGTAGGCATCAGCAGTACCCAAGAGGCTTTAATAACCCCTTACATTGCACGATCACTCGCGAGATCGAGCAATAACAGGTGTGTTATGCCCTCAGATGTCCGGGGCTGCACGCACGCTACACTGGACGGACCAGCGTTTGTCTATCTTTCACCGACAGGTGCGGGTAACCCGCTGAACACCCTTCGCGATAGGGATCAGTGATTGCAATTATTTGCCAGGAAAGAAAAATCACAACTAAGCGCTGGTCATAAGCTCGGGTTCATTAAATCCCTGCCCTTTGTGCACACCGCATGTCTCTACTACCGCTTGGATGGTTTAGTGATGGCCCTGGCGGGGTAGGAGAAGGCCCTAGCAGAGCGCCGAGAATTTAAAGATCATTGTTGAAATTAGCATTAAGCATGTATTAGCTACTGCTAAACTTCGAAAAATGTAAGGCCCAAGGCCTGAGGCATCAGGGAGGCAATTATTTCCTGAAAGACACAAAATGAGTCAGGAGCAGTCATTCGCAGTACCCAAGAGGGTTTCATAACCAAACCCTTACATTTAAAAGTCAATGTTGAAATTTGCATTAAAGGGGTACTCCGCCCCTGGCATCTTATCCCCTATCCAAAGGATAGGGGATAAGATGTTAGATCGCCGGGGTCCCGCTGCTGGGGACCCCGGGGATCGCCGCTGCGGTACCCCGCCATCATTACTGCACAGAGCGAGTTCGCTCTGTGCGTAACGACGGGCGATACAGGGGCCGGAGCAGCGTGACGTCATGGCTCCGCCCCTCATGACATCACGGCCCGTCCCCTTAATGCAAGTCTATGGCAGGGGGCGTGACGACCACCACGCCCCCTCCCATGGACTTGTATTCACGGGGGCGGGTCGTGATGTCACAAGAAGCGGAGCCATGACGTAACGATGCTCCAGCCCCTGTATTGCCTGTCATTACGCGCAGAGCAACCTTGCTCTGCGCAGTAATGATAGCTGGGTGCTGCAGCAGCGATCCCCGGGGGACCCCGGCGATCTGACATCTTATCCCCTATCCTTTGGATAGGGGATAATATGTCTAGGGACGGAGTACCCCTTTAAGCATGTATTTAGCTACTGCTAAACATCCAAAAATATAAGGCCCAAGGCCTGAGGGCAGGGAGGCAAGTAGTTCCTGAAAGAAACAGGATGAGTATGGAGCAGGCATTCGCAGTACCCAAGAGGGTTTCATAACCCCTTACATTTAAAGATCAATGTTGACATTTGCATTAACCTCTTAAGGACCCAGGACGTACGGGGACGTCATGGCACCCTGGGCTTTAAGGACCCAGGACGTCCCCGTACGTCCTGGCGTTTTCCGGTCTCTGCCGCTCGCCGGACAGAGATCGGAACCGGATGCCTGCTGAAATCCTTCAGCAGGCATCCAGGGCAAACGACAAGGGGGGCCATGTAGGCCGCAAATCGCAAGGGAAATCGCCCTTGCGATCTGCGGCGATACCGGGCTGATCGGGTCTCTGGGACCCGACCACCCGGTAATTTCGCATGATCCCGGCTGTCACAGACAGCCAGGACCATGCTAAAGAATAGGAGCGAGGTGGCAAGCCTGCCACCTCCTCCTATTTCCTGCGATCCGTCGGTTAGTTAACCGGCCAATCGCAGGAGGGGGGGCGGTTACTTCCTCCCGTCCTGCCCGGCCCCTTGAAGTCCGGAGAGGACGGGAGGAAGACCGGAGGATGCGGCGAAGGACGGGGGAGTGCTGGGGACCGGCCCCGGTACTTACCTCGTCCCTGAAGACCCGGATCCAGACGATGAAGACGGCGGCGGCGGCGACAGGTGAGTATATCTTCAGCCGCTGTCGGGTCCTTTACAGCAATGCACGTTGCCGTAAAGCGACATGCATTGCTGTAATAGGACCCTGTAAACTACAACTCCCAGCATGCCCAGACAGCCCTTGGCGTCTGGGCATGCTGGGAGTTGCAGTTTTTCAACATCTGGAGGTCCACAGTTTTTGGACCACTGTGCCCTTCCAGATGTTGCAAAACTACACATCCTCAGCATGTCCTTACTGTCCAGGCATGCTGGGAGTTGTAGTTCTGTAACATCTGGCCCTTCAGATGTTGCATAACTACAACTCCCAGCATGCCTGAACAGTTTTGGCATACTGGGAGTTCTAGTTTTGCAACATCTGGAAGGGCACAGATTGGGAACCACTGTATTAGTGGTCTGCAAACTGTAGTCCTCCAGATGTTGCAAAACTACAACTCCAAGCATGCTGGGAGTTGTAGTTCGGCAACATCTGGCTCTAAAGATGTTGCCGAACTACTACTCCCAGCATGCCTGAGAATGTTTGGGAGTTGTGGTTTTGCAACAGCTGGAGGCACACTGGTTGGGAAACATTGTTTCCTAACTCAGTGTTTCCCAACCCGTGTGCCTCCAGCTGTTGCAAAACCACAACTCCCGAACATTCTCAGGCATGCTGGGAGTAGTAGTTTTGCAACAGATGGAGGTCCCCCCATGTAAATGTACAGGGTACATTCACATGGGCAGGGGCTTACAGTGAGTATCGGGCTGCAAGTTTGCAATGCAGCAAATTTTGCACGGCAGCTCAAACTCGCAGCGGGAAACTCGCTGTAATCCCCGGCCCGTGTGACTGTACCTTAAAAACACTACACTAACACAAAATAAAATAAAAAGTAAAAATCACTACATATACACATACCCCTACACAGCCCCCTCCCGACTCCCAATAAAAATGAAAAACGCCTGGTACGCCACTCTCTCCAAAATGGAGCCTTCAGCTGTTGCAAAACATTAACTCCCAGTATTGCCGGACAGCCGTTGACTGTCCAGGCATGCTGGGAGTTTTGCAACAGCTGGAGGCACCCTGTTTGGGAATCACTGACCTAGAATACCCCTATGTCCACCCCTATGCAAATCCCTAATTCAGGCCTCAAATGCACATGGCGCTCTCAATTTGGAGCCCTGTCGTATTTCAAGGCAACAGTTTAGGGCCACATATGGGGTTTCTCCGTACTCGGGAGAAATTGACTAACAAATCTTGGGGGTCTTTTTCTCCTTTCACTCCTTATGAAAATGTGAAGTTGGGGTCTACACCAGCATGTTAGTAAAAAAAATAAACTTTTTACACTAACATGCTGGTGTTGCCCTATACTTTTCATTTTGACAAGAGGTAAAGGGGAAAAAAGCCCCCCAAAATTTGTAACGCAATTTCTCCCGAGTACGGAGATACCACATATGTGGGCGTAAAGTGCTCTAGGGGCGCACAACAAGGCCCAGAAGGGAGAGTGCGCCATGTACATTTGAGGTGATTTGCACAGGGGTGGCTGATTGTTACAGCGGTTTTGACAAACGCAAAAAAAACAAAACCCCACATGTGACCCCATTTCGGAAACTACACCCCTCATGGAATGTAATGAGGGGTGCAGTGAGAATTTACACCCCACAGGTGTCTGACAGATCTTTGGAAGAGTGGGCTGTGCAAATTAAAAATGTTGTACAGCCCACTGTTCCAAAGATATGACAGACACCAGTGGGGGGTAAATGCTCACTTTACGCCTTGTTACGTTCCTCAAGGGGTCTAGTTTCCAAAATGCTATGCCATGGGAGGGGGGGTTATTTTGCTGTCCTGACACCATATGGGCTTCCTAAATGCGACATGCCCCCCGAGCAAAATTTGCTCTCAAAAAGCCAAATATGACTCCTCTTCTGAGCATTGTAGTTCGCCTGTAGTGCACTTCAGGTCAACTTATGGGGTACCTCCATACTCAGAAGAGATGTGGTTACAAATTTTGGGAGGTATTTTCTGCTATTAACCCTTGCAAAAATGTGAAATTTGGGAGGGAAACACACCTTTTAGTGATTTTTTTTTTTTTTTACGTATGCAAAAGTCGTGAAACCCCTGTGGGGTATTAAGGCTTACTTTATTTCTTGTTACGTTCCACAAGGGGTCTAGTTTCCAAAATGGTATGCCATGTGTTTTTTTTTTTGCTGTCCTGGCACCATAGGGGCTTCCTAAATGCGACATGCCCCCGAGCAAAATTTGCTCTCAAAAAGCCAAATATGACTCCTTCTCTTCTGAGCATTGTAGTTCACCCATAGTACACCTCAGGTCAACTTATGGGGTACCTTCATACTCAGAAGAGATGGGGTTACAATGTTTGGGGGTATTTTCTGCTATTAACCCTTGCAAAAATGTGAAATTTGGGGGGAAACACACATTTTAGTGAAATTTTATTTTTATTTTTTTACATATGCAAAAGTCGTGAAACCCCTGTGGGGTATTAAGGCTCACTTTATTCCGTACTGTTACGTACCTCAAGGGGTCTAGTTTCCAAAATGGTGTGCCATGTGGGGAATTTTTTCTGTTCTGGCACCATAGGGGCTTCCTAAATGCAACATGCCCCCCAAAAACCATTTAAAAAAAACGTACTCTCCAAAATCCCCTTGTCGCTCCTTCGCTTCTGAGTCCTCTACTGCGCCCTCCGAACACTTTACATAGACATATGAGGTATGTGCTTACTCGAGAGAAATTGGGCTACAAATATAAGTATACATTTTCTCCTTTTTCCCCTTGTAAAAATTCAAAAATTGGGTCTACAAGAACATGCAAGTGTAAAAAATGGAGATCGTGAATTTTCTCCTTCACTTTGCTGTTATTCCTGTGAAACACCTAAAGGGTTAAAACGCGGACTGAATGTCATTTTGAATACTTTGGGGGTGCAGTTTTTAGAATGGGGTCATTTGTGGGGTATTTCTAATATGAAGACCCTTCAAATCCACGTCAAACCTGAACTGGTACATGAAAAATTGTGAGTTTGGAAATTTTGTGAAAAATTGGAAAATTGCTGCTGAACTTTGAAGCCCTCTGGTGTCTTCCAAAAGTAAAAACACATACATTTTATGATGCAAACATAAAATAGACATATTGTATATGTGACTTAAAAAAAATTATTTGGAATATCCATTTTCCTTACAAGCAGAGAGCTTCAAAGTTAGAAAAATGCAAAATTTTCAAATTTTTCATCAAATTTTGGGATTTTTCACCAAGAAAGGATGCAAGATACCACAAAATTTTACCACTATGTTAAAGTAGAATATGTCACGAAAAAACAATCTCGGAATCAGAATGATAACTAAAAGCATTCCAGAGTTATTAATGTTTAAAGTGACAGTGGTCAGATGTGCAAAAAAAGCCGGGTCCTGAGGTGTAAAATGGCTGGGTCCTTAAGGGGTTAAGCATATATTTAGCTACTGCTAAACATCCAAAAATTAAAGGCCCAAGGCCAGAAGCATCAGTGAGGTAAGTAGTTCCTGAAAGACACAGGATGAGCCAGGAGCAGGCAATCACAGTACCCAAGAGGGTTTCCTAACCAACCCCTTACATTTAAAGATGAATGTTGAAATTTGCATTAAGCATGTATTTAGCTACTGCTAAACATCCAAAAATTAAAGGCCCAAGGCCAGAAGCATCAGTGAAGCAAGTAGTTCCTGAAAGACACAGGATGAGCCAGGAGCAGGCAATCGCAGTACCAAAGAGGGTTCCATAACCCTAATTCATAACCAACCATAATTGGGAAATGTTGGTGTAGCAGCTTGGTCAATCTACTCTGAGGCATCTGGCATTGGTGGCTGGAAATCCTGGCTGATCCATCCCTGATTCATCTTGACAAACGTCAGTCTCTCCACATATTTGGTGGACAGTCGATTTCGCCTTGGGTTGACTATGGCCCCGGCCGCACTAAACACCCGCTCTCATGGCACACTACTGGCCGGGCAGGACAGCTTTTCCAGGTCAAACTCTGCTAGTTGTGACCATGAATCAAGTTTGGCTGCCCAGAAGTCCAGCGGATTTTCAATGGTTGTTGGCATGGCCATGTCATGGTATGTCACCACCTGCTGGTTCAGGTCCTGCTCCATGTCTACCTGCTGCTGATGAGTTGTTTCACTATGCGGGTGAACAAAGCTACTCATCAGCGACTGTAGACTCAGGCTGCTGGTGATTGAGCTGGTACTGCTCCTTCCACCCCTCCCCAGCAGCCATGGCAGTGGAAGGTGAGCGCAGAGGGCCCCCCGAGTCAGAGATGCGAGTGGATGGACCATGTGGCCGATAGGCATCAGTCAATTGACTACTTAGAATGTCTCTGTAGTAGGTCAGTTTGTCCTCCCTCTCAGTGGGTGTAAAAAAGGCCCCCATTTTGGGATGGTAGCGAGGGTCTAATAAGGTGGAGATATAGAAGTCATCCCGCTGACGAATTTTGACAATTCAGGGGTCACTATGCAAGCAACTGAGCATGCATCGTGCCATTTGCGCCAGTGACTCGGAGGGACTACTTGCCTCCACCTCCACTGCATACTGCCACGGTGTGTCTGGGTCATCTGTCTCAACTTCCTCATAACCCTCCAGCTCCTCTGGCTGCTCCTGCTCCTCCTCTCCTGTCCGAAGACTATAAACACCGGCCATCTCATCCAACCTAAACTGTGCTCCGCTCTGCCCCTCATCATCCTCCTCCTCCAGTTCAGCCCCCACAGGACACATGTAGCCTTGAGATTTAGGCGCAACGTCTCCATTGCCGTGACCAGCTATGGTTTCAATCATTTGTTATAGGAAATGTAGGAGTGGAATTACGTTGTTCATGGCGTAATCCAGGCGACTCACAAATAATGTGGCTTCCTCAAAGGGCCTCAGCAAACGGCAGGTGTCACGTATGAGCTGCCACTGGTTCACATTGAAGTTACACAGGGGAGTACTCCTATCTGCTTGGATCATCAAGAAATCGGTGATGGCTTTTCTTTGTTCGTATAGTCTGTCCAACATATGGAGGGTGGAATTCCAACGTGTGGCAACGTCACAAATAAGACTATGTTGTGGGATACCATTCTGACGCTGCAGCTCAAGGAAGGTGTGCTTGGCGGTGTACGAGTGGCTGAAGTGCATGCACAGTTTCCTCGCCATTTTCAGAATGTTTTGCAAATGGGGTGAAGACTTGAGAAAGTGCTTGACAACCAGATTCAACACGTGTGCCATGCAGGGCGCATGTTTCACACTTCTCTATCGCAGCGCGGACACAATGTTCTTCCCGTTGTCTGTCACCATGGTTCCCATTTCCAGATTTCGTGGAGTAAGCCATACTCGGATTTCTTTATGAATGAACTTTAGCAGTTCCTCCCCTGTGTGACTCCGTTCGCCAAGGCAAACCATGTGAAGTACAGCTTGACACCGCCGTGCCTACACACATGGTACGATGAATGGCCACCGAGATTTGGACGTGCAGTGGAGGCCGAGGACACGGTGGAGCATGAGGAGGCGGAATCGCACACTGTAACAGGACCATCTGCCTGGGAGCGAGAGCGTGGAGGAGGAAGCGGTGTGACCTGTCCAAGTTGCTGTTGTGGCTGTGCAGGAACCACATTTACCCAGTGAGCCATAAAAGACAACTATTGTCCCTGCCCGTAGTTACAGCTCCACACGTCGGCGCTGCCGTGCACTTTTGAACACACCGACAGGCTCAAGAACTGGCCCAGCTTCTCTTGTACAAACTTATGCAGGGCTTGTACTGCCTTCTTCGCAAAGAAATGACAGCTTGGGAGTCTCCACCTCGGCTCGGCACAAGCCATCAATTCTCTGAAAGGTGCAGAGCCCACCACTTGAAAAGGGAGGGACTGCAACACCAGCAACTTGGACAGGAGCACATTCAACTTCTGCGCCGTTGGATGAGTGGGTGCATACTGTTGTCTCTTGGACATGACTTCACCGATGGATTGTTGGCGGAATGGCTGACTAAAAGCGGGAGAAGCAGGAGCGACAGAAGGAGGGTTTGACACACAGCTCCCTTCGGCTGAGGTAGTGGAGCCTTGGCTGGATAAAGGAGGGAGCGAATGGCCACTGGGTGATGCAGCAGGCTGGACCACTACATCGGAGCCACGGTTCTCCCAGACCGCTTTATGGTGGTGAAGCATGTGTTGACGCAGGGCCTTGGTGCCGACATTGGGACCCTGGCCACGCTTCACCTTCTGCCGACAGATCATGCATGTGGCTACGTGAACCTCCTCCGGATGCCTTATGAAAAACTTCCACACCGCCGAGTAGCTGATTTTCCCACCCGCAGTCCGCACTAATTGACTGCTACTGGCACCGTCTGCCGGAACCCCTGTTCCACTACCTCCCGGAAAGGTAGGCTGCCACGAAGCAGGTGGTCTCCCCCGGGCACGTTTGGCTCCTGAATTTCCACTACTGCCACCACGCTGACTGCCAACCGTGCTACCGCCTTGCTGCCTCAAGGACAACCTGCAACTCTCTTTTCCTGATGATGATGAAGCCCCTTCTGCACCCGGCTCCCAATTGCGATCGGCTTCATAATCATCAACAGTTGTGTACACGTCACTGATGTCCTCCTAAGGTTCCCCAACAGTGTCTGCTTCAGGAACCTTAACACTTGCAACACCGCCTCCCATGTCACTCTCCGCATCACTTCTTGGCCGCCTAGCAGAGCAAGTGGCGCATGTCTCCTCCCCTTCTTGGCTGTCCAGTAGCTGCTGACTGTCCTCTATTGGATCGTCTGCAGTAAATAGTGGAGCTGAACCCACAGCATAAGATACTTCTTTAGGAGAGGGAACAGCATAGGACAAAGGCAATGGGAGGACACGGACTGCTCCCGGGCCATGCCAACTGAGGGTTGTGTCTGAGGAACCCACCGACTGTTGACTGGGTGTGTCAGATGTCACTTGTGATGATGTGGATTAGTGTGTTAACCAATTGACGACGGCAGATGGGTTGCTGGTGGAGACACGACCGCTGGCTGATAACGGAAGCTCAGGCCTCTCGCTACGACTCCTGCTGCCACTCGCCCCTAATCTGCTGCCAACTCTGCCGTAAGTATTTAGGCCTCAGCCACTCCTCTGTGCACGTCCTGGCACTTCTCTACCTGACATACTTAGTGCGTTTATGAGGGTATTAAAATACACTACACTACTCTTTAGGGTACGTTCCCACACGGCGTATTTTGCTGCATATTTGCTGCGTATTTGGTGCTGCGTATTTTCCTACCCATTGACTTCAACAGAGAAAATAAAATACGCAGCAGCAAATACGCAGCAAATACGCCGTGTGGGAATGTACCCTTAAACAGTATTTGTCTAGAACAGCAGCAGGTGATTACTTACCGCTGTCCTTGAACAGTATGTAGGCCCTTGACAGATTAACAGGTACTAGATGGTACAATACTTGGATGTGCCTATGCGGTATGCACTGATGAGTGCAGTAATATGCCTAACTATTAGCAGAAAAAACTCTGTATTTTTGTAAAACACCAGCCGGTGGATACTATTGTTTGGACTTTGACGGTATGGAGCACCTTGACAGCTTAACAGTAGAGATGAGCGAACTTACAGTAAATTTGATTCGTCACAAACTTCTCGGCTTGGCAGTTGATGGCTTTTCCTGCATAAATTAGTTCAGCTTTCAGGTGCTCCAGTGGGCTGGAAAAGGCGGATACAGTCCTAGGAGACTCTTTTCTAGGAATGTATCCACCTTTTCCAGCCCACCGGAGCACCTGAAGGCTGAACTAACTTACGCAGGATAAGTCATCAACTGCCGAGCCGAGAAGTTCGTGACGAAGCAAATTTACTGTAAGTTCGCTCATCTCTACTTAACAGGTACTAAATGGTACAATACTTGGATGTACGTATGCGGTATGCACTGATGAGGGAAGTAATATGCCTAACTATTATCAGAAAAAACTCTGTATTTTTGTAAAACACCAGCCGGTGGATACTATTGTTTGGACTTTGACGGTATGGAGCACCTTGACAGCTTAACAGGTACTAAATGGCACAATACTTGGATGTACGTATGCGGTATACACTGATGAGGGCAGTAATATGCCTATTAGCAGAAAAAACTCTGTATTTTTGTAAAACACCAGCCGGTGGATACAATTGTTTCGACTTTGACGGTATGGAGCACCTTGACAGCTTAACAGGTACTAAATAGTACCATACTTGCATGTACCTATGCGGTATGCACTGATGAGGGCAGTTATATATGCGCAACTATACGCAGAAAAAACTGTTTAAAAAAAAACAGCCAGTGAATAGTATTGTTTGAACTTGCACAGATTAACAGTTACAAAATGGTGCAAATGCACTTCAGTCCACTGAACAATCACGTATTTCTGAACAGCAGCAGGACCCAACAGTGCAGCACCACAAAAAAAAAATCCAGGGATTTAACCATAAATTGCACTCTGTCACACTATTCTGAGCAGCAGACGATTTGTGGGGCAAACAAAAATAGACTCAATTGGGCTGAACAATGAGGAGATAAGATGCTTCAGAAAGTTCAGGCAGCTTGGAGATCTGTATGAGGCAGCTGACAGCTATCTGCCCCTCTCTGCTGCAATGCTCAATAACGTGAATAGGAGGTTTAGCAATCAATGATCCTTCTCAGAGTAACAGCACAGCACTCTGCACTCCTGCCTTTCCCTAATGCTGATGTGACTAGCAGTTGCAGTGTAACGCTGTGGTATGAGCAATTCACACACACTCAGTCCCGTCCTCTCCATCTGAGTGCATAGATGAAATGAAGTGAGGCAAGATGGCCGCTGATTATATAGGCGCTGTGACATCACAGGGGTCAGTGAACACTCATAGGCTGCATCTCACATGTGATTCAGTGTCAGCCCGCCTACCTTCATTCCCACTGCTGTTTCCCGCCCTCCCATAATCCCCTGCCCCATGTACTCACATGTGGATCCGCAATCTTAGGTACCCAATAGCCTGGAATGCTGTGAAATGGAGTTTAATGAAGCAATTCACGCGATAGAATCGCGGCGATATTCTTATTTGTTGCGAATCAAATTTTTCATGAAATTCGTAACGAATTTGGGTTCGTCAACTTCGATTCGCTCCTCTCTATCGGTCACCTGTGGACGCCCACAGTGCCGCATCACAAGACTTTGTCACCACGCACCACGTAGCGCTCCATGCGTACGCGATGACGCAGCCCCTACAGATGGGTCGCCATGGGAACCGCAAGTGCCAGCGAAGAACGGGCTCGGCGTCCAGTTCCCAGCAACAGAGGAGAGACTAGGCTCTCAATGTATTAACTCATGCCTATCTAGAATGAAAACATAGGCCCTCATTTACTAAGAGTGGAGTGTGGGTTACTTTGTGGGTTTTAATTCCCTACAATTAATTTTCCATGGTATTTACTAAAGTTTCCCTACATTTTGCACTTTTCCCTACACTTTGCTTTTTTTCACACATGCTCTGATTTGTAGGGTTTTCCTCAGCTGAAATCCACCACATTTTATGTGGAAACCTTAGTAAATATGTTGGGCTTTTGTGAAAATGTTGGGAACATGCCCCTTTTTGGAGACCATGCACCCTTTTCCCGGTGACCATGCCCCTTTTTCGTGTTTTCTAAGCAAAATGGAGAGTTAGCGAAGGTTTTTTTAATTCTGGCCCATATCTGTCGCAGACAGAATTTCTGGCGCATTGCGATAGAATTTGGCGCACAAGCCGACAAAACATGTAGGGTTTGCTATAGTAAATGAGGGCCATAGTGTTTTCACAGAAAGCAACTATTATGGAATATATCACAGCGGGCCGAAGTAGATGGTAAGTATATAAACATTTCAAAGGGACAAATATGCAAATAATTCTTAGTATGGATATAAAACCTAGTGGGTCATAATAACAAAACTTAACAAAAATAAAAGATAAATATATCAATATGTGTGTGTATCAGAAGTCACATACAAATACTGATGTGAACCGCCTGATTGTGCCTAAATATATGTGCTGTATAACATTCTATATCAAAGTGAATGTACACTTCAAAATCGGAAGTGTAACCATACACTAAAAAAGTGCATTAAAAGCAGATATAGGAAAATGAAACTATAATAATGAAGTAATATAAGGTGAACACAGCCAGTGCCAGAAAAAAAAATAAAATAAAATAAATAAATAAATATATATATATATATATATATATATATATATATATGAATAAGTGAGTAACAAAAATGAGAAGTGTGAATGTGAGCTGTGCAAGTAAAATATATATGTGCTAGTGCCCATATATCTATGCATATGTACTAAAACCCAAGTGAAAAAATAATATGATCGAAATTTGTGGACACAAACAATCCCAAACACTTAAATATCCCCCACCAGTAAACTAAAGGGGCGATATAACCCTACACAAATGACAGCTGGACCCTAAAATATTTTACCTCTTAAGGACCCAGGGCGTATGGATACACCCTCACACCCTGGGCCTTAAGGACCCAGGGCGTATCCATACGCCCTGGCGTTTTCCGGTCTCTGCCGCGCGCCGGGCAGAGATCGGAACTGGATGCCTGCTGAAATCCTTCAGCAGGCATCCAGGGCAAACGCCGAGGGGGGCCATGTAGGCCCATGATCGCCGCAAATCGCAAGGGAAATCGCCCTTGCCATCTGCGGCGATACCGGGCTGATCGGGTCTCTGAAACCCGACCGCCCGGTAATTTCGCATGATCCCGGCTGTCACAGACAGCCAGGACCATGCTAATGTATAGGAGCGAGGTGGCAAGCTGGCCACCTCCTCCTATACCCTGCGATTCTTCGGTTAGTTAACCGACCAATCGCAGGAGGGGGGGCGGTTACTTCCTCCAACCCTGCCTGGCCCCTGAAAGTCCGGAGAGGACGGGAGGAAGACCGGAGGACGCAGCAGGGGACGGGGGAGTGCTGGGGACCGGCCCCGGTACTTACCTCGTCCCTGAAGACCCGGATCCCGGCGTGAAGACAGCGGCGGCGGCGACAGGTGAGTTGATCTTCAGCCGCGGTCGGGCCCTTTACAGCAACGTAAAGCGACATGCATTGCCTTAATGGGACCCTGTAAACTACAACTCCCAGCATGCCCAGACAGCCCTTGGCGTCTGGGAATGCTTGGAGTTGAAGTTTTGCAACATCTGGAGGTCCACAGTTTAGAGACCACTGTGCCCTTCCAGATGTTGAAAAACTACACATCCTCAGCATGCCCTTACTGTCCAGGCATGCTGGGAGTTGTAGTTCTGTAACATCTGGCCCTTCAGATGTTGCAGAACTACAACTCCCAGCATGCCTGGACAGTTTTGGCATACTGGGAGTTGTAGTTTTGCAACATCTGGAAAGGCACAGATTGGGAACCACTGTATTAGTGGTCTGCAAACTGTAGTCCTCCATGTTGCAAAACTACAACTCCAAGCATGCTGGGAATTGTAGCTCGGCAACATCTGGCTCTAAAGATGTTGCCGAACTTCTACTCCCAGCATGCCTGAGAATGTTTGGGAGTTGTGGTTTTGCAACAGCTGGAGGCACACTGGTTGGGAAACATTGTCTGTTTCCTAACTCAGTGTTTCCCAACCCGTGTGCCTCCAGCTGTTGCAAAACTATAACTACCAGCATGCACTGATAGACTGTGCATGCTGGGAGTTGTAGTTTTGCAACAGCTGGAGGTCCCCCCCCCCTGTGAATGTACATGGTACATTCACATGGGCAGGGGGCTTACAGTGAGTATCAGGCTTCAAGTTTGCGATGCAGCAAATTTTGTGCGGCAGCTCAAACTCGCAGCGGGAAACTCGCTGTAACCCCCCGCCCATGTGACTGTACCCTAAAAACACTACACTACACTACACTAACACAAAATAAAATAAAAAGTAAAAAAAACACTACATATACACATACCCCTACACAGCCCCCCTCCCCAATAAAAATGAAAAACGTCTGGTACGCCACTGTTTACAAAATGGAGCCTCCAGCTGTTGCAAAACAACAACTCCCAGTATTGCTGGACAACCGTTGAATGTCCAAGCATGCTGGGAGTTTTGCAACAGCTGGAGGCAACCTGTTTGGGAATCACTGGCGTAGAATACCCCTATGTCCACCCCTACGCAAATAGTCCTCAAATGCGCATGGCGCTCTCACTTTGGAGCCCTGTCGTATTTCAAGGCAACAGTTTAGGGTCATATATGGGGTATTGCCGTACTCCGGAGAAATTGCCTAACAAATTTTGGGGGGCTTTTTCTTCTTTCACCCCTTATGAAAATGTGAAGTTGGGGTCTACACCAGCATGTTAGTGTAAAAAAATTAATTTTTTACACTAACATGCTGGTGTTGCCCTATACTTTTCATTTTGACAAGAGGTAAAAGGGAAAAAAGCCCCCCAAAATTTGTAATGCAATTTCTCCCGAGTACGGAGATACCCCATATGTGGGCGTAAAGTCCTCTGGGGGAGCACAACAAGGCCCAGAAGGGAGAGTGCGCCATGTACATTTGAGGTGATTTGCACAGGGGTGGCTGATTGTTACAGCGGTTTTGACAAACGCAAAAAAAACAAACACATGTGACCCCATTTTGGAAACTACACCCCTCACGGAATGTAATGAGGGGTGCAGTGAGAATTTACACCCCACTGGTGTCTGACAGATCTTTGGAACAGTGGGCTGTGCAAATTATAAATGTTGTACAGACCACTGTTCCAAAGATCTGACAGACACCAGTGGGGGTAAATGCTCACTGTACCCCTTGTTACGTTCCTCAACGGGTCTAGTTTCCAAAATGGTATGCCATGTGGGGGTTATTTTGCTGTCCTGGCACCATAGGGGCTTCCTAAATGCGACATGCCCCCCGAGCAAAATTTGCTCTCAAAAAGCCAAATATGACTCCTTCTCTTCTGAGCATTGCAGTTCGCCCGTAGTGCACTTCAGGTCAACTTATGGGGTACCTCCATACTCAGAAGAGATGGGGTTTCAAATTTTGCGGGGTATTTTTTGCTATTAACCCTTGCAAAAATGTGAAATTTGGGGGGGAAACACCCATTTGTGAAATTTTTTTTTTTACGTATGCAAAAGTCGTGAAACCCCTGTGGGGTATTAAGGCTCACTTTATTCCTTGTCACGTTCCTCAAGGGGTCTTGTTTCCAAAATGGTATGGCATGTGTTCCTAAATGCAACATGCCCCCCAAAAACCATTTCAGAAAAACGTACTCTCCAAAATCCCTTTGTCGCTCCTTCGGTTCTGAGCCCTCTACTGCGCCCGCCGAACACTTTACATAGACATATGAGGTATATGCTTACTCGAGAGAAATTGGACTACAAATATAAGTAAACATTTTCTCCTTTTACCCCTCATAAAAATTTAAAAATTGGGTCTACAAGAACATGCGAGTGTAAAAAATGAAGATTGTGAATTTTCTCCTTCACTTTCCTGCTATTCCTGTGAAACACCTAAAGGGTTAAAAGGCTGACCGAATATCATTTTGTATACTTTGGGGGGTGCAGTTTTTATAATGGGGTCATTTGTGGGGTATTTCTAAGATGAAGACCCTTCAAATCCACTTCAAACCTGAACTGGTCCCTGAAAAATAATGAGTTTGGAAATTTTGTGAAAAATTGGAAAATTGCTGCTGAACTTTGAAGCCCTCTGGTGTCTTCCAAAAGTAAAAACTTGTCAATTTTATGATGCAAACATAAAGTAGACATATTGTATATGTGAAAAAAAAATTAAAATATTTTGAATATCCATTTTCCTTACAAGCAGAGAGCTTCAAAGTTAGAAAAATGCTAAAATTTTCAAATTTTTCATAAAGTTTTCAAATTTTTCACCAACAAAGGATGCAAGTTAAAAAAAATTTTTTACCACTATGTTAAAGTAGAATATGTCACGAAAAAACAAACTCGGAATCAGAATGATAACTAAAAGCATTCCAGAGTTATTAACGTTTAAAGTGACAGTGGTCAGATGTTCAAAAAATGGCCTGGTCCTAAGGTGTAAAATGGCTGGGTCCTTAAGAGGTTAAAGGCATACAATATGACCTAATCTGGAAAAAATAAATAAGTGCACAAAGTGCAAATCCAAACCCACTATGGACTCTACTCTATCCATAATTACATAAAGCTGATTTCAGACATTCTACCCAAATCCACTTTTCAGAGAGAAGAAAAAAATATGCTAGAGGTAAAGAGATGAGAAATTCCGAGCCAATTCACATTTAGATCATTCCTGGATGGATCCGTCCCTAAAAGAATAAAGAAGGAATACAATCACTTAAAATATGATTACAACACCGGTAATACATATTCCGCATGGCACACCAGGAGTTCCCTCTACCTCCTTATCCCTATACAACAAACTGAAAAAATATACAATAAACCCCTCCCAGGGCCTCGGGGAAGGATTCTATAATACAGAGATGTCCCATCCCCAGTGTGCACTTACAAGAAAGGGGCAAAACTTCGGACTTCGTTCAAGCCTTTAGGGCGGATGCAATCAATCTTCATAATCCATTGAACCTCAATTGTGCCGATTTATTTTTCCAGTTTCCTCTCCGTTTTCCAATAAATACTTTGTCTATACCTTTCACCTTCAATAATCCTGTGTTGCAATTGTGTTTTTCACGAAAATGTTTTGATATAGGTTTGAGTTAAGAGAGATCCACTTCTGTTCTAGCTCTTTCTATTTCATGCTCTGCTTGCTCTTCTGAGTGTTGCTGTGTGAGAGGGGGCGTGAAAGAGGAGTTTCAAAAACAGGAGTTTGAATGCAGGAGGTTGAGATTGCTGTGAGTGTTAATTTCTGAACCCACAAGGTCTACAAAAATTTGAAGTGTAATTTTGACTGTTTTTGCCTATACATTTGTGAAATCCCCATAACTAGATGGCCTCCATGTTGGAAAATGCAGTCCAATGTACATCCTGTTCAATATATGCAATCCTTGAACAACAGTTTGAGGGTGCATATTGTTGTGCGAGATGTGTGCTAGTTGTCCATTTGGAAGCCAAGATCCTGCATCTAGAGGGACGACTGGCAACAATGAGAAGCATTAACAACATGGAGAGGAGTCTCCTGCTCACTGAGCAGGCACTCTCGGGAGTAGAGGTGGGGGAGGACAGTGGGACGGAGTTGCAGGACAGTCAGGCAGTTAGCTGGGTTACAGTTAGAAAGCGGGGTAGGGGAAAAAGTGTCAGGGAGGCTAGTTCTGAACTGGCACACCCCAACAAGTTTGCCCGCTTGGCAGATGAGGGGGATGCCATTACAGAGCTAGCAGAACTGCAGCAGGATACTGCCTCTGACCGCCAGGGGGGTGTCTGCTCCAGTAAGGAGGGAGGGAGGAGTACAGGGCAGGCCAGACAGGTACTAGTGGTGGGGGACTCAATTATTAGGGGGACAGACAGGGTGATCTGTCACAAAGACAGGGATCGCCGAACAGTGTGTTGTCTGCCTGGCGCACGAGTTCGGCACATCGTGGATCGGGTTGACAGGTTGCTGGGCGGGGCTGGAGAGGACCCAGCAGTCATGGTACATATTGGCACCAATGACAAAGTAAGAGGTAGGTGGAGTGTCCTTAAAAATGATTTCAGGGACTTAGGCCGCAAGCTTAAGGCAAGGACCTCCAAGGTAGTATTTTCTGAAATACTACCAGTACCACGAGCCGCACCAGAGAGGCAGCGGGAGATCAGGGAGGTAAACAAGTGGCTCAGAAGCTGGTGTAGGAAGGAAGGGTTTGGGTTTATGGAGAACTGGGCTGACTTCGCTGTCAGTTACCGGCTCTACCGTAGGGACGGGCTGCACCTCAATGGGGAGGGTGCAGCTGTGCTTGGGGAGAAGATGGCTAGAAGGGTGGTGGAGTGTTTAAACTAGGGACTTGGGGGGAGGGAACCTACAGCAAAGAGGGGGAAGATAGTGTAGATAGAGAGGTGGGAATTATAAATGTACCTGGGAGTGGAGCGGAGGGAGGGGTTAGAATAGTTAATAGGAATAGGCTTCATAGGAAAATAAAACTTATACCCTTGAATCCCATTAACCCCAATAATATAAAGGATGGAAATGTAAAGTGTATGTTCACAAATGCCAGAAGCCTAGCAAATAAAATTGGGGAGCTTGAGGCCTTGATACTAGCGGAACATATTGATATAGTTGGGGTCACTGAGACATGGCTGGACTCCTCGCATGACTGGGCTGTCAATCTGCCGGGGTTTACATTGTTTCGCAAAGATAGAATGAACAGAAAAGGTGGTGGAGTCTGTCTGTATGTTAGAAGTGGTATGAAAGTCAGTGTGAACGATGCCATAGTGTGTGATGATTCTGAGGAGGTGGAATCACTGTGGGTAGAATTACAAAAGGAGGGAAATACTGAAAAAATAATACTTGGTGTAATCCACAGACCCCCTAATATCACTGAAGAGATAGAAGGTCGGCTGCATAAACAAATAGAGAGGGCCGCCCAGGCAGGTACAGTGGTAATAATGGGAGATTTTAACTATCCAGATATAGATTGGGGTCCGGGGTTGGCTAAAACTACAAAGGTGCGACAATTCCTAAATTTATTGCAGGATAATTTTATGGGCCAGTTTGTGGAGGACCCAACAAGAAGTGATGCCTTGTTGGATCTGATGCAGAGCTGGTTGATAATGTAACTGTGAGGGAAAACCTTGGTAATAGTGACCACAATATAGTTACTTTTGACTTAAAATGTAGAAAACAAAGACAGGCGGGGAAGGCAAAAACATATAACTTTAAAAAGGCAAACTTCCCTGGGTTGAGAGCTGCACTACAGGACATAGACTGGGGGGAGGTGTTGTCAAATACTGATACAGAAGGTAAATGGGACATCTTTAAATCAACTCTAAATAACTATACAGCTAAATATATACCAAAGGGGAACAAATATAAACGATTAAAACTAAATCCTACATGGCTGACAAATGATGTTAAAAGAGCAATAAACAACAAAAAAATAGCCTTCAAAAAATTCTAATCTGATGGGTCAGCTATAACATTTAAACAGTACAAAGAGCTTAATAAAATCTGTAAAAATTTTATAAAAATAGCAAAAATTCGAAACGAGAGACAGGTGGCCAAAGAAAGCAAAACTAATCCTAAATATTTTTTTAGATATATAAATGCAAAAAAAACAAGGACAGAGCATGTAGGACCCCTTAATAATGATAATGGGGAGGTTGTCACAGGCGATAAAGAGAAAGCAGAGCTACTGAATGGGTTCTTTAGTTCTGTATATACTGTGGAAGAAGGAGGAGCTGACATTGGACAGGTCAGTGCTGGTAACACATCATGTAATGTACTGAACTGGCTTAATGTAGAGATGGTACAAGGTAAGTTAAGTAATATAAATATAAGCAAATCTCCAGGGCCAGATGGATTTCACCCAAGAGTTCTTAGAGAGGTAAGTTCAGAAATATCTGTACCCCTGTTCATGATATTTAGAGATTCACTGGTGTCTGGTATTGTGCCAAGGGACTGGCGCAAGGCGAATGTGGTGCCAATCTTCAAAAAGGGCTCTAGGTCTTCCCCAGGAAACTATAGACCGGTAAGTCTAACGTGCATTGTGGGTAAATTGTTTGAAGGACTTACAAGGGATTACATACAGGAATACATAGGGGATAATTGTATTATAAGTGATAACCAGCATGGGTTTACTAAGGATAGAAGTTGTCAAACCAATCTAATTTGCTTTTATGAAGAGGTGAGTAGAAGCCTCGACAGAGGAATGGCTGTGGATATAGTGTTTCTGGATGTTGCTAAAGCATTTGATACTGTCCCTCATAGACGTCTGACAGGTAAGTTAAGGTCTTTGGGTTTGGAAATTTTAGTTTGTAACTGGATTGAACACTGGCTCATGGATCGTATCCAGAGAGTGGTGGTCAATGATTCATACTCTGATTGGTCCCCAGTAATTAATGGTATACCCCAAGGTTCTGTACTGGTACCGCTGTTGTTTAATTTATTTATCAATGATATAGAGGATGGCATTAACAGCTCTGTTTCTATCTTTGCAGATGAAACCAAGCTTTGTAGCACTCTATAGAGGATGTGTATAGGTTACAAGATGACTTGGATAGACTAAGTGTCTGGGCATCCACTTGGCAAATGAGGTTCAATGTGGATAAATGTAAAGTTATGCATCTGGATACTAATAACCTGCATGTCTTAGGGGGGATTAAACTGGCAGAGTCACTGGTAGAGAAGAATCTGGGTGTACTTGTAGATCACAGACTACAGAATAACATGCAATGTCAGGCTGCTGCTTCCAAAGCCAGCAGGATATTGTCATGTATCAAAAGATGCATGGACTCAAGGGACAGGGACATAATACTCCCCCTTTATAAAGCATTGGTACGGCCTCAACTGGAATATGCTGTTCAGTTTTGGTCACCTGTACATAAAAGGGACACTGTGGAGCTGGAAAGGGTGCAGAGACGCGCGACTAAACTAATATGGGGCATGGAACATCTTAGCTATGAGGAGCGTTTAAAGGAGTTACAATTGTTTAGTCTTGAGAAGAGACGTTTAAGGGGGGATATGATAAACGTATATAAGTATATTAATGGCCCATACAAAAAATATGGAGAAAAACTGTTCCAGGTTAAACCCCCCCCCCCCCCCCAAAGGACGAGGGGGCACTCCCTCCGTCTGGAGAAGAAAAAATTTAGTCTCAAGGGGCGACACGCCTTCTTTACCATGAGAACTGTGAACTTATGGAGCAGTCTACCTCAGGAACTGGTCACAGCAGGAAAAATTAACAGCTTTAAAACAGCATTAGATACATTCCTGGAACAAAATAACATTAATGCTTATGAAGAAATATAAAATCCCATCCCTTCCCCAATATCGCGACACACCCCTACCCTTCAATTCCCTGGTTGAACTTGATGGACATGTCTTTTTTCGACCGTACTAACTATGAACATGTTCCTGTATCCGAATTTTCAATTTGCAAGAAGTCAGGCCTACATATGCCTAATTGCACGGGCATGTTGCATAGTAAATAACCCCTTCCAATTGACAGAATATGTGTTGCGTAATCTTGTATTCTCTCTGACCATCACCTGATAAAAAGTGTGTTGTTCTCTCCACATTAGTGCATGCCACACAACCCCCACAGAGATAACATCCCCATTTGGGGCCTCTCGATCCAAAAACATTTCTCACGGTAGTACCTTCATGGTCTCTCAAATTTCTGGCTTTCATGTATGTAATAGATGGGGTATTTGAAATCCATTTTTAAAAAGTTGGGTCTGCCTGTAAAATAGGACAGTATTTAGATAAAATTCCCCTCATCTCATGCCATTTTACTATTGTAGGGGTGATGAATCTCACCTGTTTGGAATCATCCTGCTTCACTTGTTTGGGTCTTAAAAGATCTTCTCGGTGTGTTCTGACAGCTCTATCGTAACCTATCTTGATCATGCGTTTACTGTACCCCCTCTCTTCGAAGCTCCTGATGAGATCCAATGCCTGTTTGGAGAAAGAGGTATCATCAAAAGACACCCTCCCAGCCGGCAGAAACTGGCCAACCGGTATACCCCTTTTAGTTGGCATAGTGTGAAAGGACCCTGCATGTAACACAGAGTTCACTGCTGTTGTTTTCCTGAATAAGTCTGTTTGGACATACCCATTTTCATCCTTGTAAATCTTGAGATCCAAGAAGTCCACTTCCTGCTGGCTGTATTTAACTGTCAACCTGATGTTTTTGCTGTTGTTATTTAAAATCCTCATAAAATCCAAAAGATCTTCTTCTGTTCCCTGCCAGATAAATAAAACATCACCAATAAAACATTTCCACATTTGCACGTTCTCCACATGTTTCACTGTTTGCATAAAGAACAGGTCCCTCTCCCACAGTCCCAGGAACAGGTAGGCATATGAGGGCGCAAAGGCCGTTCCCTGGAGCTGTAGGTAGAGGGATTCCTTGAAGATAAAACAATTATGTTGCAGTACAAATTGCAAACTTTCCATTAAAAATTCAACCAGCTCTGTGTCCTCATAATTAGTGGATAAAAACCACCTGGCTGCCTCCAGTCCGTCTTGGTTTACTATGGTCGTATACAGCACCTCCACGACGCAGGTGACCAACCACATGTCCTCCTCCAAATAAATGTTATCTAATTTTCTGAGGACGTCTCCACTGTCCCTAATATATGAGGGTAGATTTTCCACAAGTGGTTTCAGATACAAATCCAAATACTTACTCAGGGGTTCACATAGTATTTTGCTCCCCGATACAATAGGTTGACCCGGGGGGTTCTTTGCATCCTTGTGGACTTTCGGAAGTAGGTACAAACATGCCATCTTTGGGTATGTCACAGTCAAACAATCATAAGTTCCTTTGGTGATGATGTTTTTATCCATTGCCTTCCTTAATAGGTCATCCAATTCACCCTGGAAGGAATGTAGAGGATTAAATCACAACTTCAGATAGCATTGTGTATTTCGCAACATTCTGAAAGCCTCTCTCTCGTACATTTGTACCAGCCACACCACAATGTTGCCCTCCTTATCTCCTGGTTTAAAGAGCACAGATTTCATCTCCCATAATTCCTTTATGGCCTGTCTATGCTCCCTTGTAAGTTTGTCTTCCCCAATGTGTTTGTCAATCTTCTGAAACTCTGATGTAACCATCTTAACAAAGATGTCTACATTTGGGCATATATTTAGAGGGGGAAATTTAGTGGATTTGGGTTTTAGTTGTATACTATTACCTCCATTGGTATCCACGGTATCTCCTCTCTCCAATTCCTCCAGGATTCTCACAGTCTCTAAATCTTGAGTTGTCCAACCATCTCTATGTACCTCACTACGATCAAACAACTTTCTAGTGAACAGTCCTTGATCGCTGCAATGTTGTCAAAAGGAGAGGTAGGTGAGAAAGTTAAACCCAGACTTAATACCTCAAACTGACTTTCTGTAAGCTTAACATCAGACAGGTTAATTATTTGTATAGGAGATTTACAGTTACTCACCAATGGTCCACATCTTCTCCTATTGCCATTCCTGGGGGGTTAATTCCTCCTCGTATATCCTCTCCTCAGATGATATCCCTCCTGTTCATTCTGGGACATAGCAGTACTCCCTACTGACGACACTGAGGTCATAGAGGATGACCTCGTTAGAGGTAATGTCCCCCTATTACCAATACCATGCGGCCATCGATAGACTCTATTTGATTGGAAGTCATTGACATCCCGTTGAAATTTCTTAGTCTTTTTTTCTTGTATCTCCTTCTCCCAAATTAAACACTGTGCCTCTAAATCCTTCTTCAATCTTTCAAAGGCAGCCTTTGACAATTCCTGAATCAATTTCACTTGTAACTCCTAAAGTTCCTGTTCCAAGACATCAAGATTTTTCTTATTCATACCGATTAGCAGTTCAATAAACACTTTGGAGCAGTTGTTGCTAGCTTCCTCCCATCTGGTACGGAATGCCGTGTCCTCAATGGGAAAAGACGGGAACACCTGCACTCTCAATCCCCTTGGGATGAGGTCTTTGGCTAAGTAGTTTTCCAATGTGGCTTTATGCACCACAGACACATCCTTCTGTCATTTGACCACTTCCATTTGTCATGTTCTGTGTCTCCATCCTAAAAATGGACTAAAATTGGGAGATCCATGTCTGATCCCTTCCTTTCAGATCCATGGCGGAAAATGCTCTTCAAAAATACAGATACAAAATTAATATAAATCCTACAAAAAATCCGCCTTAGTGCTACCCATAAAAATATAACTCCTACAAAGAATCGGTAGACTCAAAATATATGTACGAAATAATGACAATCTTTATTTGCACTGATGCACTTAGTCACTTTTTATTGCCTTTTGTTGACTCTGATTGTTTTTTTCCCCTCCCATTATGGATAAGAGTTTGCATGTGGCACTTTAGCTCCAGACATATGCAACCCAAGAGAAAAAGAGATTACTTTCTCTAAATCAGTCTGTCCAACCATTCCCTGCAGGCATTTGTTTGTCATGTTCTGTATCATTTTTACGTGATTTTATTATTGTGTAATTATTTGTGACCTATAAAGATTGTCCTTATTTTGTTCATATATTTTCAGTCTACTGTTTTAAGAAATATAGTCACACAACAAAAATTTGTCATTAATTCACTTTTACAATATGTCTACTTTATGTTGGCATCATTTGTTAAAAGTTGTTATACTTTTTTAGGATGTTATAGGAGCCATTTTCAAAATTATAGAGAAAATTTCAAAATCAGATCTTTTTAGGGACCAGTTCGGTTCTGAAGTTGATTTGAGGGGCCTGTATGTAAGAGTCCCCTATAAATCACCCCACTATAAAAACTGCATCCCTTAACATAATAAAAATTACATTTTGGAAGTTTATTAACCCTTTAGGTGTTTCACAGAGATTAAAGCAAAGTGGAAGTGGAATAACATTATTATTATTTTTTATTTTTTTGCAAATATGGCATTTTGCTACATTTTTTCTGCAACACAGTGGGTGCCGACAGGAAACGACAACTCAATATTTATTCCCCTAATTCTGACATATTTAGAAATATCCCATATGTGGCCCTTGTACGCTACATGACTCACACAGGCCTCAGACATGATGGAGCACTGGGTGGATTTTGGGTCTTCCTATTTTTTAGGTAGTGTCACCTTATTCTAAGATCTGTAACATTTAAATTTTTTCACCAATGGATCAGTGTGAGGGCTTTTTTTTTTTTTATATGTAGCAGTTTTGAATAGTACTATTGTTGGATATGTCTGACATTTTGATCACTCTTTATTACATTTTTAGTGAGGCGAGATTACCAAAAAGTTGTAATTTTGTAAAGATTTTTTTTTCACCATGCAGTACTAATGACATCATCATTTTATTCTGTACAATTACGGCGATACCTCATTTATGTACTTTATTTGATTGTTTGGGGTTGACACATTCACCAGGGTGGTGGGATAGTCTTTTAGGTCACCGTGGATAAACAATACCCCAGCCTGTCTTCCCGTGTAGTCCATGTGCTGCACCAGGTGGGACCTCACTAGCGTCACCATACTCCCCGAGCCCAACAACGCCTCCACAACACAACCTCTCACCTTCACCTGGTAGAGATGACCCGAGTCTCCCGCCGTGGGGATACCGGTGGCACACAGTCTCTGCCGGAGTGCATAATTAGTGTCCATTGGTTCTTGCCGCAGGGGACAATTAGCCCTTGTCACGATGCCGGCTGGCAGGAGGTGGATCCTCTGTGCCAGAGAGGGATTGGCGTGGACCGTGCTAGTGGACCGGTTCTAAGTCACTACTGGTATTCACCAGAGCCCGCCGCAAAGCGGGATGGTCTTGCTGCGGCGGTAGTGACCAGGTCGTATCCACTAGCAACGGCTCAACCTCTCTGACTGCTGAAGATAGGCGCGGTACAAGGGAGTAGACAGAAGCAAGGTCGGACGTAGCAGAAGGTCGGGGCAGGCAGCAAGGATCGTAGTCAGGGGCAACGGCAGGAGGTCTGGAACACAGGCTAGGAACACACAAGGGAACGCTTTCACTGGCACAATGGCAACAAGATCCGGCGAGGGAGTGCAGGGGAAGTGAGGTATACATAGGGAGTGCACAGGTGAACACACTGATTAGAACCACTGCGCCAATCAGCGGCGCAGTGGCCCTTTAAATCGCAGAGACCCGGCGCTCGCGCGCCCTAGGGAGCGGGGCCGCGCGCCGGGACAGGACCGACGGAGAGCGAGTCAGGTACGGGAGCCGGGGTGCGCATCGCGAGCGGGCGCCACCCGCATCGCGAATCGCATCCCGGCTGGAGGCGGTATCGCAGCGCACCCGGTCAGTGGATCTGACCGGGGCGCTGCGGGAGCGAGAGTGTAGCGAGCGCTCCGGGGAGGAGCGGGGACCCGGAGCGCTCGGCGTAACAGCCCTAACATGTCCCGGTTCGTGACAGTCCTAATATAGCAACAGGGCAGGGCTTTTAGGGCTTTCCAGGCGACTGGGCAAAGGTGGGGACCTCCTGGGTTTAACTGCTTCCTCCCGCAGTTTTACTGTGGCCTTGAACCTCTCTACGAGGTCAACCATACCCAGTGCATTGCTAGGGGATGCCTGGCCAATCAAGCTCTGGAGGGTGTAAGGCAGAGCCCTCCAAAACATATCAGCCAGGAGACGGTCCGGCATGGCAGTGGGACTCAGGACCTCCGGCTGTAGCCACTTCTGCAGCCACTGCAACAAGTCATAATATTGTGTCCGGGCAGGCTCAGCCGGCTTATATTCCCACTGCCTTACTTTCTGGGCCCGGACCCACACATTTACCCCCAGTCTTGCCAAAATCTCACCCTTGATGATGTCATAATCCGCAGCCTGGTCATCAGTAAATCAAAATATGCCTGCTGGGATCCGGATGTCAGGAACGGATTGATGACCTCAGCCGACTGATAACTGGTAACCTCTCCCTCACAGCCACTTTTTCAAAGACCGCCATGTAGGTCTTGACATCATCCGCGGAGGTCATCTTTGACATCGCCATCCAAACAGCCTTCCAGGCGTCAGGGGTGGTCCAGGTCGTTGCTGCTGCTTGAAGCACCATCACCTGCTGTAGTAGTAGCTGGTTGGTCTCCTGATGGTGCTTGTTGGCCTCCTGCTGGTGCCTGTTGGTCTCCCACTGTTGTAAGTTGGCCTCCGTGAGCACTTTCCCCACGGCATCCATTTTGGCAACACTGCAAACACTGAATCACTGCAGACGCTGGACAGTCACTTATCGGTGGTTTGTTGCCCCTAACAACAACTCCAGTGGGTTCTCCCCAGCTTGGTTCTTGGCCACTGCGTACTGCAATTCAACTGCGGCCCTCACTGCGTTGCCCGCATCCTCCACCAAATGTGCTGACTCGCTCTTGCAAATAGGTGAGGTTGCAGTATAGAGGCAAGGAAGCAGTGTTCTCCAAATCGAAGTTCAGTGTTTTATTCACATTTGTCACACAGCAAACAGTCTTTAACCCCTTAAGGACCCGGGGTTTTTCCGTTTTTGCATTTTCGTTTTTTTTCTCCTTACCTTTAAAAATTCATAACTCTTTCAATCTTTCACCTAAAAATCCATATGATGGCTTATTTTTTGCGCCACCAATTCTACTTTGTAATGACGTCAGTCATTTTACCCAAAAATCTACAGCGAAACGGAAAAAAAAATCAATGTGAGACAAAATAAAAAATAAAAAAAACGCCATTTTGTAAGTTTTGGGGGCTTCCGTTTCTGCACAGTACATTTTTCGGTAAAAATGACACCTTCTTTTTATTCTGTAGGTCCATACGGTTAAAAAGATACCCTACTTATGTATGTTTGATTTTGTCGTATTTCTGGAAAAAATCTAAACTACATGAAGGAAAATTTATACGTTTAAAATTGTCATCTTCTGACCCCTATAACTTTTTTATTTTTCCGCGTATGGGGCGGTATGAGGGCTCATTTTTTGCACCGTGATCTGAAGTTTTTAGCGGTACAATTTTTGCATTAATAGGACTTATTGATCGAAAATGCACTATTTTGGACTTTGGAATTTTTTTGCGCGCACGCCATTGACCGTGTGGTTTAATGAATTATATGTTTTTATAATTCGGACATTTCCGAACGCGGTGATACCACATATGTTTCTATATTTTTTTTATTTACACTGTTTTATTTTTATGGGAAAAGGGGGGTGATTCAAACTTTTAATAGGGGTTAAATGATCTTTATTCACTTTTTTTAACCTTTTTTTTCCAGTGTTATAGCTCCCATAGGGACCTATAACACTGCACACACTGATCTTTCACATTGATCACTGGCTTCTCATAAGAAACCAGTGATCGATGATTCTGCTGCTTGACTGCTCATGCCTGGATCTCAGGCACTGAGCAGTCATTCGGCGATCGGACAGCGAGGAGGCAGGTAGGGACCCTCCAGCTGTCCTGTAAGCTCTTCGGGATGCCACGATTTCACCGCGGCTATCCCGAACCGCTTCCTGAGCTAACCGGCATGGTTTCACCTTCATTTTAGACGCGGCGTTCAACTATGAACTCCGTGTCTAAAGGGTTAATAGCGCGCGGCAGCGCGATCAATGCCGCGCACTAATAGCCACGGGTCCCGGCCGTTGTTAGACCCCGATGCCGTGGCCCCGCGTTATAGATCGGGAGCGGACTCAGGGCGTACAGGTATGCCCTGGGTCCTTAACAGGTTAAGTGCAGAACAAAGGAAAACGTAACAAAAGTAGAGCTGTATTCATTAGGTGTTTGTTCACACCTCAGACCATGCGGCATCAAGCAAGTCTTTTCCAGGCCTCCAGGCAGGCTGCTCACCAGCTTCCAACCTTGGAGCAAATGTAGGGAAGAACTCCACTCTCAGCTCTCTCTGACAGTGTTAGCTGCAACTAGCAAATCCCCCTCAGCTGGTGAAACAGGTTGCCTCTAAGGCCAACAAAAGACGGCCTGGACCCCCACCCTGCACTTGGTCAGTCCCAGTAAGAGCCATCCTGGATTGGCCTTCCAGCCATACTACGGCCATAGTGTCAGTCTGCATCGCAGCACAGACACTGAATGAATACCGGCTCTTACTTCACCAAAGCCAGAAGCCTTGGTGACACATATCGCCCATCCACCACGATACATTTCACCTTCTCACAATATATATATATATATATATATATATATATATATATATATATATAATTTTTTTCCTCTGCATAGTTGTAGCTGATCTATTGACAGTTTCAGCTTATTTCAAATACCATGATCTGAAATTTCCTACCATTTTACAGCAATTTAGTCTGTTTAACTTTTTAACCTGTTAAGGACGCAGGGCGCACCTGTACACCCTGGACCTGTTACCTGGGTTTTTAAATGTGCTCACGAGCTGAGCACGCTTCAAATCGGTGGGTCCTGACTGCTTTCAGCAGCCAGGACTCAGGGTTAATGCCAGGCACTGCTGATCGGACTGATGACTGGCATTAACCCTTTAGATGCCGCAATTAAAGTTGATTGCGGTGTCTGAACTGAAAGTAAAATTATCCCAGCAGCTCAGTAGAGCTGATAGGGACCATCATAGTAAAACCCCTTTCCTGCCTCCTCGCAGTCTGATCAGTCCTCTGCTACTCCCAGCTAGCCATGCAGGCTGGAGCAGCAGAGCACCGATAATACTGATCAATGCTATGCTATGTCATATCATTGAATAGTATATGCAATCGAAAGATTGCATGTTATAGCCCCTATGGGTGTATGTACATGTAAAAAAAATACCAAAGTCCAAAAATACGCATTTTTGGTCACTTCATTTACCATTAAAATGTATAAAAACAATCAAAAAGTCCAATCAAAACAAAAATGGTACCAATAAAAACTACAGACCATGGTGCAAAACTAATAGCCCTCATATAGTCCCATACGCAGAAAAATTAAAAAGTTATAGGGGTCAGAAGAGGACAATTTTAACCTCCCTAATTTTGATGTGTGTAGTTATAATTTTTTTAAGTAGTAAAATAAAATAAAACCTTCATAAATTGGGTATCCTTGTAACCATATGAACCTACAAAATAAAGATAAGGTGTCATTTTTACCGAAAAGTTAACTACAATCCCTTATATGGGTCTGTAGGTGCAAAATTTAAAAAGAGTTATGACATTTAGAAGGGGAGGAGGAAAAAATTAAAGTGCAAATTAGAAAATAAGGCCAAAATTTAAGAGTCCTTAAAAACCTGGTTTGAACCAGGGATCTAGGGAAGAGCATTAAATTCTAGTTTTCACAAAGGCGTTCAGTCAAAACTGGATATATATATATATATATATATATATATATATATATATATATATATATAAAAATTATATGCATAGTTGTAGCTGATCTATTGACAGTCTCTTCAGCAGCTTGTTTACAGGAGAACAAATATATTGATCTGAAATTTTCTACCGTTTTACTGCAATTTAGTCTGTTTAACTTTTTCCTCTTTGAGCTACAAAGAACAAAAGATTACATTTTGGAATAAACTGTCACTTAATATGGAGGATAGAGTTTTGTTGATTAAAGGTGTTCTCATACAACTGCTTCTCTGTCTTATTCTCCTCAATAGTTAAGCGATATATATAGTAAAGATTATTGAGAGTGTTCTCTGCAATCTTATTAGGAGAGGCAAGCTGGGGTATGTAAAAGTTCTGTATTTGTATAAATTTCAGACTGACTTTTCAATTTCTACTCTAATCTTTATTTTTCTTACATCTCAAAGCTTTTAAAAATGTGGGATGAGATTAATATTAACAAATCCTTGCAATTCCTTAACAGTAAACTACATCCTCTTAGTGTTTTTCAGATTCTGGAACCCAGCCATTTTAATAAGCTGGCCAGTAATCCTATAAAGGTTTGCACTTTGTTTCACAGGTTATAGGATTCTTGAGAACAATGTGTGATAAATCCAAATCTTTGCATTTCACTCCATTATAGGATAACTTGTACTTGCAAAACCTTTTCTACTTAAATTCTATTTTTTTCCCATATAAATAGAGAGGCCTAACACTGCTTTCATAAATTGTGCAAAATGACACTTTTATATCTTTTCATAACACTATTCTCTCATTTGGTCTCCCACCTGCCCATATTTTTTTATTACATTCAATTACAACATGCTTTTAGTCACACAAAAATAAATCCAATTTTCACTTGGAAAATATTAATATATTGGTGTTGGTAGCCACTGAACCATTAAATATGGGATTTGTTTTCAGAAACTATAAAACAGCCCTAAAAGATGAGTTTGAGAAACTGACACTAAGATTATAATCTAAATAGTCCATAGACCTTGCGGAAATATCCAGGGTACAATTGTTGAGAATTTATGAGCATCTCATTAAGTAAAACTAAATAATTATTTAAGAATTACCCAGTATATAATAAGACACAGACCTTATGTGTCTGCTTCATTATTTTATGCAATTAACAAGAGAGAATCTGATAAATGTTGTGTTATGAAGATTTGCATACTTATAGCCAGAGGCATAACTTGTAGCTTCTGGGCCCCGATGCAAAATCTGCAACAGTGCCCCTTGTGCCAATCATAATACTTGTCTCTTACGGGAAAGATGTGCATTGGCTTCCATTAGGCACCAGGGCCCTGGTGCAACTGCTACCTCTGCACCCCCAGCTTATAGCCTTTCATTTGGTATCTTGTCTCTGTAGTTACAGACTACTTTTTGTGGGCGATAATGCCATCTCTCAATTATGGTTATCTCCTGTTACATCTGTGGACTGCCAAAGGCTGTCCAGACAGGCTGTGAGTTGTAATTTTGCAACAGCTGCAGGCACACTGCTTCAAAAACACTGCACTAGGGGAAAAACACATCGGCTGTTGGCTGCATGTGGCAGCTAACCGGCACACAATTTTGCCAGCAAACTCGTTCACTGATTGGCTACTGCATTGCACATGCAGCCAACAGCTATGTCCATTTGCACCTAAGCTAAGTTAACACTGTGGTATTTTGAGACATATTTTGCTTTATGCAGGCATTTATGTCCCAATTTGCATGAGGAGAACATATAGGGGCTGAATGACACAGTGTGGAGGTGGCGGTAGAATTAGGAGAACATATAGTGGCTTAATGGCACAGCCTGGAGTTAACGGCAGCAAGAGGAGATAATATAGTTGCTGAATGACACAGCCTGGAGTTGGAGGAAGCATGAGGAGAACATATGGTGGCTGAATGACACAGCCTGGAGGTGGCAGCAGAAGCATCAGGAGTCCTGAATGTGACCCGGTGACAGAGTGGTGCGGTGGGTGGCAATACCAGTACCCGATGACGAAGGTTGGTGAAAAAAGGCCTGATGCGGAGGAATGTTTGTAACTGGGGAGCAGCACCTTAAATCTGTTTTGCACTATCCATATTTGTGAAGTGTTGGTGTGGCACAATGGTCAATCTACTCTGATGCATCAGGCATTGGTGGGTGGAAATTCTTGACTGATCCATGCCGGATTCATCTTCACAAAGGTCAGTCTCTCCACATTTTTCATGGAAAGACGAGTTCTCCTTGGGGTTACTATGGCCCCCGTCGCACTTAACACCCACTCTGATGGCACACTACTGACTGGGCAGGACAGATTTTCCAGGGCAAACTCTGTTAGTTGCGGCCACAAATCAAGTTTGGCTGCCCAGAAGTCCAGCAGGTCTTCAAGGTGTTAAGGTCCTGCTCAAGGTCCACCTGCTGCTGATGAGTTGCTTCACTATGCGGGTAAAGAAAGGTACTCATCAGCGACTGTAGACTCAGGCTGCTGATGATGGAGCTGGTACTGCTCCTGCCAGCCCACCCCTCCCCAGCAGCCATGGCAGTGGAAGCTTAGCACAGAGGGGCACTAGGCAAGCTACTGAGCATGCATTGTGCCATTTGTGCAAGTGACTCAGATGGACTCCCTGCCACTATCTCCACTGCATACTGCCACGATGTGTCTGTGTCCTCTGTCTCGCCTTCCTGATAACCCTCTAGCTCCTCTGGCTGCACAAGCTCCTCCTCTCCTGTCAGATGACTAGAAAAAAACGTCCATTTTGCGAAAACTAAACTGTGCTCCACTGTGCCCCTCCCCCTCCTCCTCCTCCAGCTCAGCCCCTACAGGGCTCATGTGGTCGTGAGATGTAGACGCCACGTCTCCAGTGCCCTGACCAGCCATCGTTTCCAACAAGTGTTGTAGGAAATGAAGCAGTGGAATGACGTCATTCATCCTGTAATCCTGGCGACTGACTATTAACCCCTTAAGGACCAAGGGCGTACAGGTATGCTTTTGCTCCCTGGCACTTAAGGACCAAGGGCGTATCAGCAGGCACCCCGCGCAAATGCCGGGGGAAGTCAGGGGCCAAATGCGTTAATAAAGCCCCCCTGGTGCCAGAACAGTGGACCCCCCCACATGTGACCCCATTTTGGAAACTACACCCCTCATGTAATGTAATAAGGGGTAGAGTGAGCATTTACGCTCCACAGGTGTCTGACAGATTTTTGTAACAGTGGTCCATGAAAATAAAAAATTTAATTTTTCATTTGCACAGCCCACTGTTCCAAAAATCTGTCAAACGCCAGTGGGGTTTAAATACTCACTGCACACCTTATTAAAGTCTGGGAGGGGTGTAGTTTCCAAAATGGGGTCACATGTGGGGGATCCACTGTTCTGGCACCACGGGGGGCTTTGTAAATGCACTTGGCCCCTCACTTCAATTCCAAACAAATTCCCCTTTCAAAAGCTCAATGGTGCGCCTCCTCTTCTGAGCATTGTAGTGCGCCAGCAGAGCACTTGACGTCCACACATGGGGTATTTTCATACTCAGAAGAAATGGGGTTACAAATTTTGGGGGTAATTTTCTCCTATTACCCCTTGTAAAAATGTAAAATTTGGGGGGAAAAACATTTTAGCGAAAACATTTTTCTTTTTCATTTACACATCCAATTTTAACAAAAAGTCGTGAAATACCTGTGAGGTGTTTAGGCTCACTGTACCCCTTGTTATGTTCCTTGAGGGGGGTAGTTTCCAAAATAGTATGCCATGTGTTTTTTTTTTTGCTGTTGTGGCACCATAGGGGCTTGCTAAATGCGACATGCCCCCCAAAAACCATTTCAGAAAAACTCGCACTCTAAAATCCCATTGTTGCTTCTTCCCTTCTGAGCCCTCTGCCGAACACTTGACATACACATATGAGGTATTCCCTTACTCGAGAGAAATTGGGTTACAAATTTTGAGAGGATTTTTCTACTTTTACCTTGTAAAAATTCAAAAACTGGGTCTACAAGAACATGCGAGTATAAAAAATGAAGATTTAGAATTTTCTCCTTTATTTTGCTGTTATTCCTGTGAAACACCTAAAGGGTTAACACACTTACTGAATGTCATTTTTAATACATTGAGGGTGCAGTTTTTATAATTCGGTCATTTGTGTGGTATTTCTAATAGGAAGGCCCTTCAAATCCACTTCAAACCTGAATTGGTCTGGAAAATTCAGATTTTGAAAATTTGGTGAAAAATTGGAAAATTGCTGCTGAACTTTGAAGCCCTCTGATGTTTTTCAAAAGTAAAAACATGTCAACTTTATTATGCCAACATAAAGTAGACATATTGTATTTGTGAATCAAAATATAATTTATTTGGAATGTCTACAGGGTGGGCAATTTATATGGATACACCTTCCTGTTTGTGGCACATTAGTATATGTGAGGAGGGAAACTTTTCAAGATGGGTAGTGACCATGGCGGACATTTTGAAGTCAGCCATTTTGAATCCAACTTTTGTTTTTTCAATAGAAAGAGGGTTATGTGACGCATCAAACTTATTGGGAATTTCACAATAAAAACAATGATGGGCTTGGTTTTAACGTAACTTTATTCTTTCATGAGTAATTTACAAGTTTCTGACCACTTATAAAATGTGTTCAATGTGCTGCCCATTGTGTTGGATTGTCAATGCAACCCTCTTCTCCCACTCTTCACACACTGATAGCAACACCGCAGGAGAAAAGATAGCACAGGCTTCCAGTATCTGTAGTTTCAGGTGCTGCACATCTCGTATCTTCACAGCATAGACAATTGCCTTCAGATGACCGCAAAGATAAAAGTCTAAGGGGGTCAGATCGGGAGACCTTGGGGGCCATTCAACTGGCCCACGAAGACCAATCCACTTTCCAGGAAACTGTTCATCTAGGAATGCTCGGACCTGACACCCATAATGTGGTGGTGCACCATCTTGCTGGAAAAACTCAGGGAACGTGCCAGCTTCAGTGCATAAAAAGGGAAACACATCAAAGTGGATTGGTCATCGTGGGCCAGTTGAATGGCGCCCAAGGTCTCTCAATCTGACCCCTTAGACTATTATCTTTGGGGTCGTCTGAAGGCAATTGTCTATGCTGTGAAGATACGAGATGTGCCACAAACAGGAAGTTAATATCACCAACCATTCCCATTTTATTAAGGTGCATCCATATAAATGGCCCACCCTGTATTTTCCTTACAAGCAGAGAGCTTCAAAGTCAGAAAAATTATATATTTTCATTTTTTTCATAACATTTTGAAATTTTTCACCATGAAATGATGCAAGTATCGACAAAAATTTACCACTAACATAAAGTAGAATATGTCACGGAAAAACAATCTCGGAAACAGAATGAAATGTAAAAGCCTGCCAGAGTTATTCATGCTTAACCCCTTAAGGACCGGGGGTTTTTCCGTTTTTGCATTTTCGTTTTTTGCTCCTTGCCTTTAAAAAATCATAACTCTTTCAATTTTGCACCTAAAAATCCATATGATTTCTTATTTTTTGCACCACCAATTCTACTTTTTAATGATGTCATTTTGGCCAAAAATCTACGGTGAAACGGAGAAAAAAAATCATTGTGCGACAAAATTGAAAAAAAAAATGCAGTTTTGTAACTTTTGGGGGCTTCCGTTTCTACGTAGTACATTTTTCGGTAAAAATGACACCTTATCTTTATTCTGTAGGTCCATACGATTAAAATGATACCCTACTTATATAGGTTTGATTTTGTCGTACTTCTGGAAAAAATCATAACTGCATGCAGGAAAATTAATACGTTTAAAATTGTCATCTTCTGACCCCTATAATTTTTTTATTTTTCCGTGTATCGGGCGGTATGAGGGCTCATTTTTTGCGCTGTGATCTGAAGTTTTTAAGGGTACCATTTTTGCATTGATAGGACTTATTGATCACTTTTTATTCATTTTTAAATGATATAAAAGTGACCAAAAATGCACTATTTTGGACTTAGGAATTTTTTTGCGCTTACGCCATTGACCGAGCGGTTTAATTAATTATATATTTTTATAATTTGGACATTTCCGCACACGGTGATACCATATATGTTTATTTTTATTTTTATTTACACTGTGTTTTTTTTTTTATGGGAAAAGGGGGGTGATTCAAACTTTTAATAGGGGAGGGGTTAAATGATATTCATTCACTTTTTTTTCACTTTTTTTTTTGCAGTGTTATAGGTCCCATAGGGACCTATAACACTGCACACACTGATCTTTATCATTGTTCACTGGTTTCTCATAGGAAACCAGTGATCGATGATTCTGCCGCTTGACTGCTCATGCCTGGATCTCAGGCACTGAGCAGTCATTCGTCGATCGGACAGCGAGGAGGCAGGTAGGGGCCCTCCCGCTGTCCGGTAAGCTGTTCGGGATGCCGCAATTTCGCTGCGGCTATCCCGAACAGCCCACTGAGTTAACCGGCACTTTTTACTTTCAGCTCTGAACGCGCGGCTAAAGAGTTAATAGCGCACAGCGCCGCGATCGGCACTGCGCGCTATTAGCGGCGGGTCCCAGCTTCCCTATGACACCGGGCCCACCGCGATATGATGCGGGGTTACCGTGTAACCCCGCATTATATCACGGGAGCAGGACCAAGGACGTACCGGTACGTCCTTGGTCCTTAAGGGGTTAAAGTGACAGTGGTCAGATGTGCAAAAAATGCTCTGGTCCTACAGTGAATATTGGCCTGGTCCTTAAGGGGTTAATGTTGCTTCCTCAAAGAGCCCAAGCAAACGGCAGGTCTCACATATGAGCTGCCACTGGTTGACATTAACGTTACACAGGGGAGTTCCCCTATCCACTTGGATCATCAAGAAATTGGTGATGGCAAATTGTTAGGATGTCTTGCAAATGGGGGGAGCACTTCAGGAACCGCTTGACAACCAAATTGAACACGTGTGCCATGCAGGGCACATGGCTCAGCCTTCCTTGTCGCAACGCAGACAAGATGTTCTTCCCATTGTCAGTCACCATGGTTCCCATTTCCAGTTTTCGTGGAGTAAGACATGCTTTGATTTCTTTATGAATGACTTTAAGCAGTACCTCCCCTGTGTGACTCCATTTGCCAAGGAAAACCATGTGAAGAACGGCATGACACCGCTGTGCCCTGCACACTTGGTATGCTGAAGGAGCACTGAGACTTGTCCATGCAGTGGAGGCTGAGGACATGGTGGAGGATGAGGAGGCGGAGTCTCACACTGTCAAAGGACCAATGGACTGAGAAAATGGAGGAGGAAGCTGCTTGACCTGTCCAAGTTGCGGCTGCAGGAACCATATTCACCAAATGGGCCGTAAAGGACATGTATTGTTCCCGACCATAGTTACAGCTCCATACGTCGCACTTTGGTACACATCGACAGGCTCAAGGACTGGCCCACTTTCACTTCCACAAAATTCTGCAGGGCTGGTACTGCCCTCTTCGCAAAGAAATGACAGCTTGGAACTCTCCACCTCTGCTCGGCAGAACCCATCAGTTCTCTAAAAGGTGCAGAGTCCACCACTTGAAAAGGGAGGGATTGCAGCACCAGCAACTTGGACAGGAGCACATTCAGCTTCGGTGCCATTGGATGAGTGGGCACATACTGTTGTCTCTTGGACATGGCTTCGCTGATGGATTGCTGGTGGAATAACTTACTCAAAGTAGAAGGAGCAGGAGCATCTGGAGTGACAGAAGGAGGGTTTGAGACACAGCTCCCTTTGGCTGAGATGGTGGAGCTTTGGCTTGAAGAAACATGTAGTGGCGTGCCACTGGGTGATGCAGCAGGCTGGACCACCACATCGGAGGTGCAGCATATGTTGATGCAGGGCAATGGTGTCAACTACGCTTCACCTTCTGCTGGCACATCTTGCATGTAGCTATGTTAACCTCCACCAGATGCTTGATGAAAAACTGCCACACTGCCGAGTAGCTGATTTTCCCACCAACAGTCCACACTAATTGACTGCAACTGCCGCCGTCTCCAGGAACACCATTTCCACGACCTCCCGGGAAGGTAGGCTGCCACGAAGCAGGCAGTCTCCCCCAGGTTTGACTCCCCCAGGTTTGGCTTCAGAATTTCCACTTCTGCCACCATTCTGACTGCACACCATGCTACCACCTTGCTGGCTTAGCTGCTGCCTCACGGACAACCTGCATCCCTCTTCTCCTGATGATTATGAAGCCCTTTCTGCACCCGGCTCCCAATTGCGATCGTCTTCATCATTATAAACAAGTGTCTGAACATCACTGATGTCCTTCTCAGGTTCCTCAACTGTGTCTGCTTCAGGGCCATGAACACTGGCAACACACGTCACTTTCCTCTTCACTACTTGCCCACCTAGCGGAGGAAGTGGCGGATGTCCCCTTCCCTTCTTGGCTGGGCAGTAGCTGCTGACTGTCCTCTATTAGATTGTCCTCACTGAATAAGGGAGCTGCACCCACAGCATAAGATACTTCAGTAGGGGAGGGAACATCATAGGACAGAGACAATGGGAGGACAGGGACTGCTCCTGGGCTATGCCAACTGGGGGTTGTGTCTGAGGAACTCACCGACTGTTGACTGGGGGTATCAGATGTCACTTGTGATGAAGTGGAGGACAGTGTTAACCTATCGATGACGGCAGATGGGTTGCTGGTCAAGACATGACCGCTCGCTGATACCAGATGATCAGGCCTCTCGCTGCAACTCCTTCTGCCACTCGCCCCTAGTCTGCTGCGACCTCTTCCTGCATCTGATGAATTTTGGCATCTGCCACTCCTCTGTGCAGATCCTGGCACTTCTCTGCCTTGCATACTTAGTGCGTATATGAGGGGAGTACAATATGCTTCACTACGCTTAAAACAGTATTTGTCTAGAACAGCAGCACACCCTTTTGGCTGGCCTTTTTCAGTAACTATGCCCTTAAGACTTATCAGGAAAAAAATGGTACAACACTTAGATGTACGTACATGTTATGCACTTATGAGGCATTAGAATGCGCTCCACTACGCTTAACAGTATTAGTGGTCTTGGCTACAAATGTCCGGTACCTACCTGAGACTAACCCCACCTGACAATGCCATACGTAACACCGGCAATAACTGTAACCATGCTGAAATAAAAAGTGAAAACAACAAACAATAATAAAGATAACAAACCGTAATAACAAATAATCATAATCATATTTGAGGCGGTTAGATTTGTGCCCAAAACCGCCACCGTGGGCAGGACTATAGAGGGCCAAAAAAACAGAAGTAACAAAGAAACTGATTGATGTATACCTCGTCCTCACCCCAAGCATTTGACCAAGTTAGTTAAGTGATTACCAAATACCAGGCTCCACCACATGACAACAACCTGCCAGAAGGTGCAGAGACATGTGTGTGACTGTGTTACAACTTTGTTACTGCCACCAAAAGTGTAAACGCACTTGTGCAATTGTTACAACTTGCCACATGTTTGAAACTATGGGCCATGACCTCGTGCAGTGGTATGACTGTAAAGGGCCAAAAATCCAGCAAGTAACAATGACTAACATGAAAACAATTAAGTATTTGATCTGACTTAGCCCAGAAATGTGTCAGTAACACTGACCCGTATAGGGCCACCCCCTTATCAGGGCGTTCACTCCGCCTAGGTTTAGGCCTAGAGCAGGGGAATACCACCTAGGGTCAGGATAGCCATAGGGGCAATTTATATCTAGCCCGTGCTACCCCCAGGTCCCACCCACACCTACCCTACCCTTATACCCATCCTTTATTTTAGGATATCTTGTTCAGATTGATTATATTCCTATAATCTGTGTATATCTGTATTACTGCTGCCGGACCAGGGGACTGTGTTGTTGTTTTTTCTTTGTAAGTCTGCAAATGGTCAACTTATCCTAGTTGCAGTGCAGCAAAAAGTGGTCTGTATGACCAAGGTGTAACCTATTTTGTCCTTTCTGGTAGGATGTACGATCTCTGGGTACAACACTAGAATTGTTATATGTGGTTTTTCATGGTCTATATATTTTAGAGTGATTTATTAAAAGTAAAGTTGTAATGTTTTCTGTGATTTACTCCTCATGCTACAGCCTCATCCAAGCTATGTCATTCAGCCACTATATGGTCACCTCATGCTGCCAACACCTCCACGCTGTGTCATTCAGCCACAATTTGGTCTCCTCATGCTTCAGCCTCATCCAAGCTGTGTCATCCAGCCACTATATGGTCTCCTCATTCTGCCACCACCTCCACGCTGTGTCATTCAGCCACTATATGGTCCACTTATGCTGCCAACACTTCCACACTGTGTCATTCAGCCACTATATGGTCTCTTAATGCTTCAGCCTCATCCAAGCTGTGTCATTGAGCCACTATATGGTCTCCTCATGTTGCCAACACCTCCACACTGTGTAATTCAGCCACTATATGGTCTCCTCATGCTGCCAACACCTCCAGGCTGTGTCATTCAGCCACTATATGGTCTCTTAATGCTTCAGCCTCATCCAAGCTGTGTCATTGAGCCACTATATGGTCTCCTCATGTTGCCAACACCTCCACATTGTGTAATTCAGCCATTATATGGTCTCCTCATGCTGCCAAAACCTCCACGCTGTGTCATTCAGCCTCTATATGGTCTCCTCATACTGATGCCACCTCAAAGCTCTGTCATTGTGCTGCTCTGTGACAGTGATTCTAATAGCGACACCTCTGATCTGCATGTCATATTGAATAACAGTATTATTTCTCTAACCCAACACACACCCTATGCGTGTTACAGCAAGGCAAAGTGTTCTACACCCCTATGGAGGCTCTCTGTAGGCCCGAAATAGCCATTTGTAATAGCGATTCGCCGCGAACAAATGCGGACCAAACCTAATTTTTTCGGAAAATTCAGCGAATCCGTCGAATCAAATTATTTAAAATTTGCTAATCTTTACTGCTGGCTAAACAGTGTTTTTGACAGCAAAAGTGGTTGCTCTACCAAAAATCACTTTGTCGCACCTGAGATCAGTGAATTGGGTAAAATCCGACCCACAAGTGTCTGGGCCCCAACTCTCACAAGAAATCTCTCTCAGATGTTTTTCTTTCGACTACTGAGTCTTGGTTGTTGCCACTTTTTGCACGTTGCTTTATAACTTTGTCTTACCTCAGCTGCAAGGCAGTGCAATCCACACTGTGCCACATGGCAATCTTTGGTCATGCAACCCATATCATGGCCTGTATAAATGGTGTACATGCCTAAGAAATCTTATCAATCTGACTTACTAATTTTGCTAAATCAATTCATTTTTATAGCAATAAACTAAAAGGAAATGCTTGAAACTTTTTACAATAATAGAAAAAAATGTTAATGACATCAATAATACTAATGATAGTAGAAAAGTATACTTAATAATGATATAATGATGATTTATGTGTCTGATTATAATATTAAAAGCAAAAGGACTGGTTTATTGGGGAAAATTTTAGTATAGTTTTCTTAAAAGGGGGCACTCGCACCCTCTTTGGCTGCCTTTAGCTTGGATACAAGATGAGATATGATTGGGCATGGAGGCATACAGGTTCTGTATAGGATCCTGATGCCAATTTGCCCGCAGATGTTACATCTAGGCCTGTAGATTCTGAAAATTTATAGGTTGCTAAAGCTTCTTAATTGGTGAAAATAAAACAGGTAGGCCAAGGAAGTGTTGCAATCCCTCGGAAGTGTTCTTCTTTAAAATACCAGTTAAAAGCCCTGCCATGAGAGGTGACACATGTGGCAGCAGAATGTCCTAAACATATTGCTGAGCTGTCCCTCATATCAATACTGAGGTGACCAACTCTCATATGCAATGGCTGCCAGATCCTGCAGTTGGAGCTGTCTGTTGCTCCACAATAGAATACAGAATTAAAGTGCTGACTGCTCACCATAAGGCCTTCATACTTGTACCTGACCATCATCCAATCCTAAACAGATGCAGAAATTTTTAATAAGACAATACCGTTCTTGTTCATAGCAGTCCAGATTTCTCATTCACTTCAAAATATGATAGTGATTGTCTCAGTCTGGATCTTCAGGAGCCTAGTTGTCGTATTTATATGCCCTCTTGTAACCACTGCTCACAACACCTCCCAATAGCTTGGTCAGAGTGGCCTAAATAGTGAGAGATCTGTCGAAACAACAATTCTGCTTCTTTTAGACCAAAGATGGATGCCTTGATCAAGTCTGTCAACTGGGTAAAATGTATTTTTGTGCATGATAGAGGCATGTATAGCAGCTAAGGATCTATCAATAAGAAGTTGGTCCCCGGAGCATTTTTATAGGACATCACACAAGCACTTTTACACCCCTTTGTGGTAAGACCCAGTGTCAAATCAGACCACACCAGAAATCATATACACATCTGCCTGAGACATAAATGCATGCCGTGTTTTGCAGCAATGCCACACTTCTATGTGGATGCACTATATATTATTTTGTCAATGAATGTATAATCTTTTACAGATAAACACTGATATCCTTTATCCAATTTCCAATGTAATTATAACAATATAATATTATTTAATGCACACAAAAAAAAGCTGTAACATGTTAAGGTTTGATGTGAGAAGTATGGAACTGTCCGGAATCATTTTGTGGATACATCCCTGTTGCACACTGAAATCTGCGATTGGGAAAGAATCGGTTTCCAGTCTGGAAATTGGATTTTCTGAAACCATTTTATTTCACTTGCAATCCTATTTCCTAAGACCTGCTTTATCCCTTTCTTATTCTGTTACAAGACTTTATTTTATTTCTTGCCATATGTCTGTGTTTTCATGACCTTTTGTCATTGAAGTATTGTTTGTCAATCTCTTTTGACTGCCTAAAAGATTAATGTATTTAATGTAAGATTAATGCTCTGGATATTATTTAAATAATTTAATGAAGATGGCAAGAAAAGCTACAAAAGTTCATATAATTTAGCTTGCAACAGGTTCAATTAAATGTTTTTTGCATGTACTTAAATGAAGCAAAACATTGTTTATTTGCATATGAAACAATGTTGTATAAGGTTTAATTAAGATAAATAAAAATGGTTTTGTACCCTAGTGTCAATTTCCAATACTTCTACTACATTCTAGGTGTCACTAGTGGACTATAGTACTAGCAACTACCAATAGCTGAAGAGCTACTTGTGTTTCTTCAACTTTTGGTTTTGCCAAATTAATTTTTATTCAAGCGTTGCTTGATTTTTCATTTGCATTTTAAGCAGGTTTAAAATATGTTGTAGTTTTAATGTAGTTTGTCATAGTAGAGCAATCAAGAATATCTACAGTTTCATAATTTCATAGTTAATGAGATTTTAAAAATATGGAATAGATTAAAACTGTTTAACTCCTCTATTATTAAATCTCTGTGCTCAATGCAGTGTAAGATAATTTTTTTACCTATTAACATTTGAGCTATTCAGATGCCATTTTTTTTTAAATCTTCATCATATACAGTAGTTATGTAATGTTAACTAATTTTCAGTCAAATGTATTATCAGAGTAATTCTTTAGTTTAAAAAAAAAAAGCTTATTGTGAACATACAGCTGTTCTTAAGGGTATACTACCGTAATGATAACAAATCTAGGGATTTTCATTAATTTATTTTTTTATATATTTTATTTTCTGCCCAGGCTTCCACAATAACAATAATAAACTTTAACGCCTTAAGGAGCCTTAACCCCTTAAGGACACATGACGTTCTCATACGTCTCCATTTCCGAGTCCTTAACCCCTTAAGGACCGGAGGTTTTTCCATTTTTCGTTTTTTGCTCCTTGCCTTTAAAAAATCATAACTCTTTCAAATTTACACCTAAAAATCCATATGATGGCTTATTTTTTGCGCCACCAATTCTACTTTGTAATGACGTCAGTCATTTTGCCCAAAAATCTATGGTGAAGTGGGAAAAAAAATCATTGTGCGACAAAATTGAAAAAAAACCCGCTGTTTTGTAACTTTTGGGGGCTTCCGTTTCTACGTAGTACATTTTTCGGTAAAAATTACACCTGATATGTATTCTGTAGGTCCATACGATTAAAATGATACCCTACTTATATAGGTTTGATTTTGTCGCACTTCTGGAAAAAATCTTAACTACTTGCAGGAAAATTAATACGTTTAAAATTGTCATCTTCTGACCCCTATAACTTTTTTATTTTTCCGTGTATGGGGCAGTATGAGGGCTCATTTTTTGCGCCGTGATCTGAAGTTTTTAACAGTACCATTTTTGCATTGATAGGACTTATTGATCACTTTTTATTCATTTTTAACCCCTTAAGGACTGAGCCCTTTTTCACCTTAAGGACTCGGCCATTTTTTGCAAATCTGACCACTGTCACTTTAAACATTAATAACTCTGGAATGCTTTTAGTTATCATTCTGATTCTGAGATTGTTTTTTCGTGACATATTCTACTTTAACGTAGTGGTAAAATTTTTTGGTAACTTGCACCCTTTCTTGGTGAAAAATCCCAAAATTTGATGAAAAATTTGAAAATTTTGCATTTTTCTAACTTTGAAGCTCTCTGCTTGTAAGGAAAATGGATATTACAAATAATATTTTTTTTATTCACATATACAATATGTCTACTTTATGTTTGCATCATAAAATTGATGAGTTTTTACTTTTGGAAGACACCAGAGGGCTTCAAAGTTCCGCAGCAATTTTCCAATTTTTCACAAAATTTTGAAACTCGCTTTTTTTCAGGGACCAGTTCAGGTTTGAAGTGGATTTGAAGGGTCTTCATATTAGAAATACCCCATAAATTACCCCATTATAAAAACTGCACCCCCGAAAGTATTCAAAATGACATTCAGTAAGCGTTTTAACCCTTTACGGGTTTCACAGGAATAGCAGCAAAGTGAAGGAGAAAATTCACAATCTTCATTTTTTACACTCGCATGTTCTTGTAGACCCAATTTTTTTATTTTTGCAAGGGGTAAAAAGGAGAAAATTTTTACTTGTATTTGAAACCCAATTTCTCTCGAGTAAGGACATACTTCATATGTCTATGTTAATTGTTCGGCGGGCGCAGTAGAGGGCTCAGAAGGGAAGGAGCGTCAAATGGTTTTTGGGGGGCATGTCACCTTTAGGAAGCCCCTATGGTGCCAGAACAGCAAAAAAAAAACACATGGCATACCATTTTGGAAACTAGACCCCTCGGGGAACGTAACAAGGGGTAATGTGAACCTTAATATCCCACAGGTGATTCACGACTTTTGCATATGTAAAAAAAATATATATTTTTTTTACCTAAAATGCTTGGTTTCTCTAAAGTTTTACATTTTTAAAAAGGGTAATAGCAGAAAATACCCCCCAAAATTTGAAGCCCAATTTCTCCCGATTCAGAAAACACCCCATATGGGGGTGAAAAGTGCTCTGCTGGCGCACTACAGGTCTCAGAAGAGAAGGAGTCACATTTGGCTTTTTTGAAGGAAATTTTGCTCTGGGGGCATGCCGCATTTAGGAAGCCCCTATGGTGCCAGGGCAGCAAAAAAAAACCCACATGGCATACCATTTTGGAAACTAGACCCCTCGGGGAACGTAACAAGGGGTAAAGTGAACCTTAATACCCTACAGGTGTTTCACGACTTTTGCATATGTAAAAAAAAATAAAAAAAATTTACCTAAAATGCTTGGTTTCCCAAAAAATTTACATTTATACAAAGGGTTAAAGCAGAAAATACCCCCCAAAATTTGAAGCCCAATTTCTCCCGATTCAGAAAACACCCCATATGGGGGTGAAAAGTGCTCTGTTGGCGCACTACAGGACTCAGAAGAGAAGGAGTAACATTTGGCTTTTTGAAAGCAAATTTTGCTCTGGGGGCATGCCGCATTTAGGAAGCCCCTATGGTGCCAGGACCGCAAAAAAACCCCACATGGCATACCATTTTGGAAACTAGAGCCCTCGGGGAATGTAACAAGGGGTTAAGTGAACCTTAATACCCTACAGGTGTTTCACGACTTTTGCATATGTAAAAAAAAATTAAAAAATTTACCTAAAATGCTTGGTTTCCCAAAAAATTTACATTTATACAAAGGGTTAAAGCAGAAAATACCCCCCAAAATTTGAAGCCCAATTTCTCCCGAGTACGGCGATACCCCATATGTGACCCTTAACTGTTGCCTTGAAATACGACAGGGCTCCAAAGTGAGAGCGCCATGCGCATTTGAGGCCTAAATTAGGGATTGCATAGGGGTGGACATAGGGGTATTCTACGCCAGTGATTCCCAAACAGGGTGCCTCCAGCTGTTGCAAAACTCCCAGCATTCCTGGACAGTCAACGGCTGTCCGACAATACTGGGAGTTGTTGTTTTGCAACAGCTGGAGGCTCCGTTTTGGAAACCGTGGCGTACCAGACGTTTTTCATTTTTATTGGGGAGGGGAGGGGGGCTGTATAGAGGTATGTGTATATGTAGTGTTTTTTACTTTTTATTTTATTTTTTGTGGTAGTGTAGTGTTTTTAGGGTACAGTCACACGGGCGGGGGTTCACAGTAGTTTCTCGCTGGCAGTTTAAGCTGTTGCAGAAAATTTGCTGCAGCTCAAACTTGCAGCCCGATACCTACTGTAATCCTCCGCCCATGTGAGTGTACCCTGTACATTCACATTGGGGGGGACATCCAGCTGTTGCAAAACTACAACTCCCAGCATGCGCTGAGAGACTGTACATGCTGAGAGTTTTAGTTTTGCAACAGCTGTAGGCACACTGGTTATGTATCACGGAGTTTGTGACCTTACTCAGTGTTTCAAAACCAGTGTGCCTCCAGCTGTTGCAAAACTACAACTCCCAGCATGTACGGTGCATCGTGTAAGGTGACTGCTGGGAGTTGTAGTTTGCAACAGCTGGAGGCACACCGGTCGTGAAACAATGAGTTAGGTAAAAAAAAAACTAAGTTTCACAACCAGTGTGCCTTCAGCTGTTGCAAAACTACAACTCTCAGCAGTCACCGACAGCCAACGGGCATGCTGGGAGTTGTAGTTATGCAACCAGCAGATGCACCACTACAACTCCCAGCATGCACTTTAGCTGTTTGTGCAAGCTGGGAGTTGTAGTTATACAACAGCTGAAGGTACACTTTTCCATAGAAAAAATGTGCCTCCAGCTGTTGCAAAACCATAAGTCCCAGCATGCCCATAAGGGAATGCTGGGAGTTGTGGTGGTCTGCCTCCTGCTGTTGCATAACTACAGCTCCCAGCATGCCCTTTTTGCATGCTGGGAGCTGTTGCTAAGCAACAGCAGGAGGCTGTAACTCACCTCCTGCTGCTGCTCCATCACAGGCTGTCCCTCGCCGCCGCCGTCGCTCCTGGGGCCCCGATCCCAACATTAACGCCGGGGATCGGGGTCCCCAGCACCCGGGGTCGTCTTCCCGCACCCGCTCACACCCTACGGAAGAGGGGCGGAGCGGGTGCGGGAGTGACACCCGCAGCAGGCGCCCTGATTGGTCGGCCGGTAATCCGGCCGACGAATCAGGGCGATCGTGAGGTGGCACCAGTGCCACCTCACCCCTGCAGGCTCTGGCTGTTCGGGGCCGTCAGAGACGGACCCGAACAGCCAGTAATTCCGGGTCACCGGGTCACTGGAGACCCGATTGACCCGGAATCGCCGCAGATCGCTGGACTGAATTGCCGGGATGCCTGCTGAAAGATTTCAGCAGGCATCCGGCTCCGGTCCCCAACCAGCTAGCGGTGGGGACCGGAATTCCCACGGGCGTATGGATACGCCCTGCGTCATTAAGGACTCGGGATGCAGGGCGTATCCATACGCCCTGCGTCCTTAAGAGGTTAAATGATATAAAAAGTGACCAAAAATGCACTATTTTGGACTTTGGAATTTTTTTGTGTGCACGCCATTGACCGAGCGGTTTAATTAATGATATATTTTTATAATTCGGACATTTCCGCACGCGGTGATACCACATATTTTATTTTTATTTTTATTTACATTGTGTTTTTTTTTTTTATTGGAAAAGGGGGGTGATTCAAACTTTTAATAGGGGAGGAGTTAAATGATCTTTGTTGATCACTGGTTTCTCATAAGTTGATCACTGGTTTCTCATAAGAAACCAGTGATCAACGATTCTGCCGCATGACTGCTCATGCCTGGATCTCAGGCACTGAGCAGTCATTCGGCGATCGGACAGCGAGGAGGCAGGTAGGGGCCCTCCCGCTGTCCTGTAAGCTGTTCGGGATGCCACGATTAGCCGCGGCTATTCCGAACAGCCCGACTGAGCTAGCCGGGAACTTTCACTTTCACTTTTAGCCGCGCGGCTCAGCTCTGAGCGCGCGGCTAAAGGGTTAATAGCGCGCGGCGCCGCGATCGCTTCACTATGACGCCGGGCCCGCCGTGATATGACGCGGGGTTACTGTGTAACCCCGCGTTATATCAGAAGAGCAGGACCAAGGACGTACCGGTACGTCCTTGGTCCTTAAGGGGTTAAGGACACATGACGTATGAGAACGTCATGTGTTTTACCGGCCCCCCGCAACCATCTGGAGGGGAGCCGGTGCCCGATGCCTGCTGAAATCGTTCAGCAGTCATCGGGGCATATCGCCCAGGGGGGTCATTATGACCCCCCATGTCGGCGATGGCCGCAGATCGCTGGACAATTCCGGTTCAATCGGGTCTCCAGTGACCCGGTGACCCGGAATTATTGGCTGATCGGGGCCGTCAGAGACGGCCCCGAACAGCCAGATCCAGCAGGGGTGAGGTGGCACTGGTCGGATTACCGGCCGACCAATCAGGGCGCCTGCTGCGGGTGTCACTCCCGCAACCCGCTCCGCCCCTCTTCCGGAGGACGTGAGCGGGTGCGGGACGTGCACCCCGGGTGCTGGGGACCCCAATCCCCGGCGTTAATGTTGGGATCGGGGCCCCAGGAGCAGCGGCGGCGACGACGAGGGACTGACCTGTGCGGCGAGGATCGTTGGAGGTGAGTGACAGTCTCCTGCTGTTGCTTAGCAACAGCTCCCAGCATGCAAAAAGGGCATGCTGGGAGCTGTAGTTATGCAACAGCAGGAGGCAGACCACCACAACTCCCAGCATTCCCTTATGGGCATGCTGGGACTTGTAGTTTTGCAACAGCTGGAGGCACATTCTTTCTATGGAAAAGTGTACCTTCAGCTGTTGTATAACTACAACTCCCAGCTTGCACAATCAGCTAAAGTTCATGCTGGGAGTTGCAGTGGTGCATCTGGTGGTTGCATAACTACAACTCCCAGCATGCCCGTTGGCTGTCGGTGACTGCTGAGAGTTGTAGTTTTGCAACAGCTGAAGGCGCACTGAGTTAAGTAGCAAACCAGTGTGTCTCCAGCTGTTGCATAACTACAATCCCCAGCATCCCCAGTCAAAGTAGTATACCTCCAGCTGTTGCATAACTACAACACCCAGCATGCCCTTCCGCTGTCCGTACATGCTGGGGGTTGTAGCTTTTGCAACAGCTGAAGGCACACTGGTTGCAAAACACTGAGTTTGTTACCAAACTCTGTGTTTCACAACCAGTGTGCCTCCAGCTGTTGCAAAACTACAACTCCCAGCATGCACTGATAGACCGTACATGCTGGGAGTTGTAGTTTTGCAACAGCTGGATGTTCCCCCCCAATGTGAATGCACAGGGTACACTCACATGGGCGGAGGATTACAGTAAGTATCCGGCTGCAAGTTTGAGGTGCGGCAAAATTTCTGCCGCAGCTCAAATTGCCAGCGAGAAACTACTTTGAACCCCCGCCCGTGCGACTGTACCCTAAAAACACTACACTACACTAACACACAATAAAATAAAAAGTAAAAAACACTACGTATACACATACCCCTACACAGCCCCCCTCCCCAATAAAAATGAAAAACGTCTGGTACGCCACTGTTTCCAAAACGGAGCTTCCAGCGGTTGCAAAACTACAACTCCCAGCATGCACTGATAGACCGTACATGCTGGGAGTTGTAGTTTTGCAACAGCTGGATGTCCCCCCCCCCAATGTGAACGTACAGGGTACACTCACATGGGCGGAGGATTACAGTAAGTATCCGGCTGCAAGTTTGAGCTGCGTCAAATTTTCTGCCGCAGCTCAAACTGCCAGCGAGAAACTACTGTGAACCCCTGCCCGTGTGACTGTACCCTAAAAACACTACACTACACTAACGCAAAATAAAATAAAAAGTAAAAAACACTACATATACACATACCCCTATACAACCCCCCTCCTCAATAAAAATGAAAAACGTCTGGTACGCCACTGTTTCCAAAACGGAGCCTCCAGCTGTTGCAAAACAACTACTCCCAGTATTGCCAGATAGCCGTTGACTGTCTAGGCATGCTGGGAGTTTTACAACAGCTGTAGGCCCCCTGTTTGGGAATCACTGGCGTAGAATACCCCTATGTCCACCCCTATGCAAGTCCCTAATTTAGGCCTCTAATGCGCATGGCGCTCTCACTTTGGAACCCTGTCGTATTTCAAGGCAACAGTTTAGGGCCACATATGGGGTATCGCCGTACTCGGGAGAAATTGCCTAACAAATTTTGGGGGGTATTTTCTACTATTACCCTTTTAAAAAATGTAAAATTTTTGGGAAAACAAGCATTTTAGGTAAAAAAAAGATATATTTTTTTACATATGCAAAAGTCGTGAAACACCTGTAGGGTATTAAGGTTCAAATTACCCCTTGTTACGTTCCCCGAGGGGTCTAGTTTCCAAAATGGTCTGCCAATTGTTTTTTTTTTGCTGTCCTGGCACCATAGGGGCTTCCTAAATGCGGCATGCCCCCAGAGCAAAATTCGCTTTCAAAAAGCCAAATGTGACTCCTCCTCTTCTGAGACCTGTAGTGCGCCAGCAGAGCACTTTTCACCCCCATATGGGATGTTTTCTGAATCGGGAGAAATTGGGCTTCAAATTTTGGGGGGTATTTTCTGCTATTACACTTTTTAAAATTGTAAAAATTTTGGGAAACCAAGCATTTTAGGTAAAAATTTTTTTTTTTTTTTACATATGCAAAAGTCGTGAAACACCTGTAGGGCATTAAGGTTCACGTTACCCCTTGTTACGTTCCCCGAGGGGTCTAGTTTCCAAAATGGAGGCCATGTGTTTTTTTTTTGCTGTTCTGGCACCATAGGGGCTTCCTAAATGCGGCATGCCCCCAGAGCAAAATTTGCTTTCAAAAAGCCAAATGTTACTCCTTCTCTTCTGAGACCTGTAGTGCGCCAGCAGAGCACTTTTCACCCCCATGCGAGGTGTTTTCTGAATCGGGAGAAATTGGGCTTCAAATTTTGGGGGGTATTTTCCGCTATTACCCTTTTTAAAAATGTAAACATTTTGGGAAAACAAGCATTTTAGGTAAAAAAAAATTTTTTTTTTTACATATGCAAAAGTCGTGAAACACCTGTAGGGCATTAAGGTTCACGTTACCCCTTGTTACATTCCCCGAGGGGTCTAGTTTACAAAATGGCATGCCATGTGTTTTTTTTTGCTGTTCTGGCACCATAGGGGCTTCCTAAATGCGGCATGCCCCCAGAGCAAAATTTGCTTTCAAAAAGCCAAATGTGACTCCTTCTCTTCTGAGACCTGTAGTGCGCCAGCAGAGCACTTTTCACCCCCATGCGAGGTGTTTTCTGTATCGGGAGAAATTGGGCTTCAAATTTTGGGGGGTATTTTCTGCTATTACCCTTTGTAAAAATGTAAAATTTTTGGGAAACCAAGCATTTTAGGTAAAAAATATATATATTTTTTTTACATATGCAAAAGTCGTGAATCACCTGTAGGGTATTAAGGTTCACTTTACCCCTTGTTACGTTCCCTGAGGGGTCTAGTTTCCAAAATGGTATGCCATGTGGTTTTTTTTTTGCTGTCCTGGCACCATAGGGGCTTCCTAAATGCGGCATGCCCCCCAAAAACCATTTGTCGCTCCTTCCCTTCTGAGCCCTCTACTGCGCCTGCCGAACAATTAACATAGACATATGAAGTATGTGCTTACTCGAGAGAAATTGGGTTTCAAATACAAGTAAAAATGTTCTCCTTTTTACCCCTTGCAAAAATTAAAAAAAATTGGGTCTACAAGAACATGCGAGTGTAAAAAATGCAGATTTTGAATTTTCTCCTTCACTTTGCTGCTATTCCTGTGAAACACCTAAAGGGTTAATACACTTACTGAATGTCATTTTGAATACTTTGGGGGGTGTAGTTTTTATAATGGGGTCTTTTATGGGGTATTTCTAATATGAAGACCCTTCAAATCCACTTCAAAACTGAACTGGTCCCTGAAAAATAGTGAGTTTGAAAATTTTGTGAAAAATTTCAAAATTGCTGCTGAACTTTGAAGCCCTCTGGTGTCTTCCAAAAGTAAAAACTCATAAATTTTATGATGCAAACATAAAGTAGACATATTGTATATGTGATCCCAAAATATATATATTTTGAATATCCATTTTCCTTACAAGCAGAGAGCTTCAAAGTTAGAAAAATGCAAAATTTTCATTTTTTTCATAAAATTTTGGGATTTTTCACCAAGAAAGGATGCAAGTTACCATAAAATTTTACCACTTAGTTAAAGTAGAATATGTCACGAAAAAACAATCTCGGAATCAGAATGATAACTAAAAGCATTCCAGAGTTATTAATGTTTAAAGTGACAGTGGTCAGAATTGCAAAAAACGCTCCGGTCCTTAAGGTATAAAATGGCCTGGTCCTTAAGGGGTGAAGGAGCCATATGATGGCTTATTTTTTGCACCACCAATTCTACTTTGCAGTGACATCAGTCATTTTACCCAAAAATCAACGGCGAATAGAAAAAAAATAATTGTGCGACGAAATTGAAGAAAAAACGCCATTTTGTAACTTTTGGGGGCTTCCGTTTCTACGCAGTAAATTTATCGGTAAAAATGTCACCTTTTCTTTATTCTGTAGGTCCATACAATTAAAATGATACCCTACTTATATAGGTTTGATTTTGTCGTACTTCTGGAAAAAATCATAACTTCATGCAGGAAAATTTATGCATTTAAAATTGTCATCTTCTGACCCTCTATAACTTTTATATTTTGCTGTGCATGGTGCAGTATGAGGGCTCATTTTTTGTGCCGTGATCTGAAGTTTTTAGCGGTATTATTTTTGTATTGACCTGACTTTTGATTGCTTTTATTCATTTTTTCATGATATAAAATGTGACCAAAAATACGTTATTTTGGACTTTGGAATTTTTTTGTCATACGCCATTGACCGTGCAGTTTAATTAATCATATATTTTTATAGTTCGAATATTTTTGCACGCGGCAATACCACATATGTTTATATTTATTTGTATTTACATGGTTTTTTTTATGGGAAAAGGGGGGTGATTTGGACTTTTATTAGGGAAAGGGTTAAATCACATTTATTAACTTTTTTCTTTACACTTTTTTTTTGCAGCGTTATAGCTCCCACAGGGGGCTATAACACTGCACACACTGATCTTTTACACTGATCACTGCAAAGCCATAGCTCTGCATTGATCAGTGTTATCGGCGGTCGATTGCTCAAGTCTATATCTCAGGCTTTGAGCAATCAATCGCCGAACAGACGTGTCGGAGGAAGGTAAGAGGACCTCCGTTCGTATCCTAGCTGATCGGGACACCACATTTTCACTGCAGTGGTCCCGATCAGCCCGAGTGAGCAGCCGGGAAGCTTTTACTTTAGTTTTAGTTGCAGTGTTCAACTTTGGACGTCGTTTCTAATGGGTTAATAGCGTGCGGCACCGCCAATGCTGCCGCACGCTATTAGCCCCGGGGTCACTGCGTGACCCTGCATTATATCGTGGGAGCTGGTCAAGGACGTAAATATACGTCCTTGGTCGTTAAGGGGTTAAAGGGTACCTATCATTAAAAAAAAGGTTTTATATGTTGAAAAGAAAGCTATTTCTTGTAACTTTCTAAATATATATTATAAAAAACTTATTTTATTTTTATGTTTATTTTAACTTGGGAAAACCCACCACGCCCATAGTCCTGGCCTCTAGATTTTGGACTCATGCTGCTGGCCTGGTGTAAGTCCGAAATCTGACTGCAGCCAGGAAATGTGACCAGCACAGCGATGCTCCCTGCCTGTCAATCAGACCGGCGGGAGCGAGTGCTGTGCCCGCAGCAGTGGCGGACATGGCCAGCAGGCCGGCTGGAGACAGGTCACAGAGCTATGGAAGAAGTTCTCACCAGCGGGAACAGGGGAAGCGGTGTCCCCCCCCAAGCAGGCTTCCGTGACATCATGCCTGCTGGGGCATGCCCACATCATCCTACCGGCAGCTCACTCTGTGAGCAAGGACATAGGTAACATACAGAGCTTTTTAAAGCTCTTAAAATATTTTTAAGAGCACGGGGGGGGGGGGGGGGTTAAGTAGTTTAGGATAGTTTATTTAGTGATAGGTACTCTTTAACTTACCTTCTGCAGCTCCCTTGGTGACACTGGAATTGGTCTCCTATCCTCGGGTCCTGTTTTGTTTTTTGTTTTTTCAGCTTCTGGGGGCCGACATGTAACAGTGTGTAATATGTACAATTCAGGTGACCCAGTTAAATTTAATGCAGTAGACTTCTAATATATTTTTCAAGTTATGAGATAGACTGTTTTCTGCAATGTGCAGAGAAATTAAACATTAGGTTACAAGACATGTTCATATTAGTCATATAAAGACTTTTGCCCATGACATTATTTGGGAGTAGTCTACTGCATTCATGAGTCTCCCATTTCCTTCCTTCTTTCTAAAAAGTAAGAGCCCCTTGTCCTATTTAGACTACAGCAAACGGGGTGCATGGCTTCTGCTACAGGTCATTCACCATTATGTGATTTCCTCAGAAGAAGCCCTGCAGGTAATGGAATACAGAGTTGAGGTGTATTGAGTGGAAAAGGGCCCAGATGCCATGCTAAAGGGTAAAGAAGGAGAGTGGGATTTTATATATATTTTTTTTCTTTTTATGGGGAAATACCTTCCTACTAGGGGCTTCCTGGTGGAGGGGGGGGGGAACTACCTACCTATATCCACTGGAGGCATCTATTTAATGCTTGGATTACCTACCTGCTAGGGACATCTACTTAATGAGAGTGATTACCTACCTATTGGGGTATTAACCTAATGGGGGAATTATGTACATTTTAAAGAGGTATTCCAGGATTTTTTTTATTTGACTATGCTACAGGGGCTGTAAAGTTAGTGCAGTTCATAATATAGTATCTGTACCTGTGTGTGACGATTTTCTTACAATTCTTCTGTGATTATCACCCCACTATTTATTTTTAACAGCATACAAAATTGTCTCCCAGGTTGCAATGCGGCCGAGACCTGACACCAGGCCCGGCGCTTGCATTAAGCAGACCATGCGGTCGCTTAGGTGCGCACAGAGCAGGGGCGGACAAATCAAGAACTTTTTCTTTTTTTTAAACTGTGTTGTGCCGCCCGCTGCGCATCATGAACAGGCCTGCAGACATCACGGCTTCAAGTCTGTGCAGTAGCGTAGCTCCACAGCCGTCCTCAGCTTCATCCCCCGGTCATGGGCGTAGGCACTGGGGGGGGGGGGGGGGGACACATCCTCCCCAGAAAATCATACGGGTAGGAAAGATTATGGGAGAATCCCCCCCAGGTCTGCCCGCAGACTGCGGTGCGGACCGCACCGGGTTACATTATAACCCATGTGACCCCATGCATGACAAACTCCCCGCCCCCCGCGCACCTGTCTAACATAGATTCTTTTTTAAATTACCCTCCGGCGCCGCATAGAGGACCTGCAGAGAAGTCATTTCTTCAGGCATTCCCTGCGGCCTAGTACCGCAGAGGCTTGCTAGGAGATGACCCAACGTCACGCCCCAGTGACATCAGACGTGAAGTGGAGCGCGCATAGCAATAGGGACTGCTGTAATGGCCGCCGCCTGTCTGCTGCCTGCAGACCACCAGACGTCCTGGTTATTTCTGAGGCTGGTAAGGCACCCATCCACCTACTTTACACCCCTTTCACCTACCTAACACCTGATCCTGGTAAGCCCATGCCAGGGAGAAACGGGGTGCTGGAGGGGGCTCTAGGCTTTAGGGGAGGGGGGGCTCTAGGCTTTGGGGGAGTTTTTTTTTTTGTAGAGCTAAAAGATTATCAGGACTCTTTTTGGGCCTTGCTGCCAGGAGGATGGTGCTGCCAAGGGATGATGGGGTTGCTAATGCGGAGGGGTGGGGGGTCAGTAGCACCCTCATCATCTGTCAGCAACACCCTCCCCCCAACAGTAGGACCACCATCAGCAGGTTAACACATGGGAGTGTCTCTGGTGTTACATAGGACTGCAGGTGACAGCTACTACATTATCTGTACTTAGAGAGTTATCACTGTGTTATCTGTAGTGTTTCAATGGGTGGGGTGGCTGATGTCTGGGAAGGAGGAAAATGGAATTATGGGATTTGTAGGCAAAGAAGAAAACTAAAAAAGGAAAAAGCCAATTCACAAAAAGATAGCCACAGTGTTATGGTAATCTCACACATAGCCCCAAGATCGAGTTATAATATGTCCCTACCATAAAAATTGTGTAACGCTATATTGCTTTCTTCATCTTGTCACACAAAACATGTCACTAAGAATATCCCTCATGGAGAATGGCATAGATTGAGACGTAATTGCACCCTTACAGATACTTTCATTGAAGAAAGTAAAAAATAGCTTGAGCGTATTAAACAGTATCCTAATACTATTCTCAATGAGGCATACCAAAAAACACTCAGTATAGATAGAAATCTAACATTACAAGATAGATCAGACTCTATAAAAAAATACCTATAAAAAGTAACATTCGTTACAACCTACAGCAAACTATTCCATCAAGTTAAGAGGATAGTCCTTGATAAATTTAACCATTTTTTTAAACAGATCTTGTTCTAGTACCTATTATTGAGCAAGGCATACAAGTGGTAGCAAGAAGAGTACCTACCTTAGGTTCAATTCTGCTCCTAGTCTTTTCCAGATGAGTTATATCAAGACACCAACATGGTTTTTACACAAGGGCAACTTTCGTTATAGCCAAAGAGTTTGTACTACATGCACTTATATGTCCGTCAACAATAAAATAATGTAATCCAGTACTAAGAAAGTATATTAACTGCTACATTAATTGTAACACCACCAATATTATTTATGTCGCCACCATACCCAGTGCCAAATGCAATATGGGGAACTGTTTTGGATGAGTTCTAGGTTGATGTCCTGAGCCAAATTAGATAATATGTGCACAGAGAAGAACACATTGACACATGGTAGAGTCAAAATGGTTCTCTGATTTATTGTATTGCATACAAACAAGATATATCCTTTAGTAGGGCGTAGCACATTGTATAAGCATTCTAATTGGTTAGCAGACTACTTAACATAAGCATTGCATCATATTTTCTCTGTGCCAAAAGGGGATGGTCACACAGGGCATAGTACAGGATGCAATCACTATCTTAGAAGAATGATCTTCATTTTGTATATATTATCCATAACAGGACATACGTCTAATTCTCTAAAAATGAGAATTAGATGACATCCAAATGATGTAAATAATAAAGCTATTAACTTTTCTAACCTCAGTCGTCACTTTAGAGACTGCCATGTTGGAGATGTTACAGATCTGACCGTCTAAGGGCTTGAAAGAGTTTACCTTTCCGTGCTAGGAGATAATAATATGAAACGCAAACTACTAAACAGAGAAACATACTAGACATATGTCCTTGTAACCCATAATTAACTTACTGAATCTTTCTAGCTGGGCTTATTTCTGTCCAGGTGGTGTTGTATGGTTACTTCTCCCCATTGTAAATAGTATTTGCACTTAGAGTAATTGCTAAAAATATATCAAATAACCTACGAGGTTTTCTATTGTGTACTATGCACACTCTAATCTGTGTTTTCCTGTTAAAAATATTTATGGCATTAATATATGTACAGTTTAGGGTTATTCTGTATACAAATACACATAAGAAATGATTTCCCTAAGTACATTTAAAATAATATGAAATAATATGATGTTCATGTTTACAAGTGTGTTTACACTAACAGGGAAGACATTTGTGTGGTGTGCGTTTTTTGTACGTAATTCACATGAAATTATGTTTGTATCATGGGATCATGTGTTTTTAACCCCTTAACGATGTACGTCCTGATGAGGTGGTACGTAACGCACCAGGACACACATTTACGTCCTATACATAACCGTGAGCATCGGAGCGATGCTTGGGTCATGCGCGGCAGATCCCGGCTGCTGATAGCAGCCAGGGATCCACCGGTAATGGCGGACATCCACGATTGCGCGGATGTCCGCTATTAACCCCTCAAATGCCGTGATAAATACAGATCATGGCATCTGCAACATGGCGGTCACTAGAATGGATGATCGGATTGCCCGCAGCGTTGACACGGAGATCCGATGATCCAGAATGGCAGATGGAGGTCCCCTCACCTGCCTCTGCTGCCTTCCATGGGTCTTCTGCTCTGGTCTGAGATCAAGCAGAACAGAGCAAAAGATGACCGATAACACTGATCAGTGCTATGCCCTGTGCATAGATCTGAACAGTATTATCAATTGAATGATTGCTATAAATAGTCCCCTATGGGGACTATAAAAGTGTAAAAATAAATGTAAAAAAAGTAAAAAAAAAATTGAAAAAATTTTGAAAAAAACCCTCCCAATTAAGACGTAAATTGTCCCATTTTCCCTATTTCACCCCCAAAAAGTGTTAAAAAAATCCAAAATATTAAAATATAATGTTAATGATACCGTACGGTGAACGGCGTGAACGTAAAAAAAATAAAAAGTCAAAAATTGCTGCTTTTTTTTTATAACATTTTATTCAAAAAAATTATAAAAAAGTATTCAAAGTTTTATATAAGCAAATATGGTATCAATAAAAAGTAAAGATCACTGCACAAAAAATGAGCCCTCATACCGCCACTTATACGATAAAAAGAAAAAGTTATAGGTCTTCCAAATTTTTCCCATTTTACCCCCAAAAAGCGTAATTTTTTTTTTTATAAACATATTTGGTATCGCCATGTGCATTAATGTCCATACTATCAAAATATAATGTTAATTATCCCGTACGGTGAATGGGGTAAACGTAAAAAATAAAAAATGTCCAAAAATGCATCTTTTTTGTCACATTTTATTTAAAAAATTTATTAAAAATTATCAAAAAGTTTTATATATGCAAATGTGGTATCTAACAAAAGTAAAGATGACGGCGCAAAAAATGAGCCCCCATACCGCCCTATATACGGAAAAATGAGAAAAGTTATAGGTCGTCAAAATAGGGCGATTTTAGATTACTGATTTTGTACAAAAAGTTTTAGATTTTTTTTTAAGCGATACAAAAATATAAAAGTATCTAGCCATGGGTATCATTTTAATCATATTGACCCACAGAATAAAAAACACATATCATTTTTACCGTAAATTGTACAGTGTGAAAACGAACCCCTTCAAAATGTGCAACATTTAGGTTTTCATTAAAATTTCCTCCCTAAAAATTTTTTTGGGGGGGTTTGCCGTACATTTTATGGTAAAATGAGGGTTTCATTACAAAGTACAATTGGTCACGCAAAAAAACAAGCCCTTATATTGGTCTGTAGATGGAAATATAAAAGAGTTATGGATTTTAGAAGGCAAGGAGGAAAAAACGAAAACGCAAAAATAAAATTGGGCTGGTCCTTAAGGTGAAAATGGGCTTGGTCATTAAGGGGTTAAAATGTTATGATTTTTTTTAAAGCGAGGAGGAAAAATCAAAAAGGTAAAAATAAAATTGTCCTTAAAGGGGTATTCCCATGGAAAACTTTTTTTTTTTAAATCAACTGGTGCCAGAAAGTTAAACAGATTTGTAAATTACTTCTATTAAAAAATCTTAATTCTTCCAGTACTTTTCAGGGGCTATATACTACAGAAGAAATGCTTTTCTTTTTGGATTTCTCTGATGTAAGGACCACTGTGCTCTCTGTTGACCTCTGCTGTCCATTTTTGGAACTGTCCAGAGCAGAAGAAAATCCCCATAGCAAACATATGCTGCTCTGGACAGTTCCTAAAATGGACAGCAGAGAGCACTGTGGTCGTGACATCAGAGAAATAAAAAAAGAAAAACATTTCCTCTGTAGTATACAGCCCATAAAATGTATTAGAAGGATTAAGATTTTTTAATAGAAGTAATTAACAAATCTGTTTAAGTTTCTGTCACCAGTTGATTTAAAAAAAAAAAAAAGGTTTTCCACGGGAGTATCCCTTTAACCTCTTAAGGACCCATGACGTACCGATATAGCATGAGTCCGCTCCCGATCTATAACGCAGGGCCACGTCTCTAACAGCGACTGGGACCCGTGGCTAATAGCGCGCAACACTGATTGCGGTGCCCCACGCTATTAACCCTTTAGAGGCGGCATTCAAGTTGAACGCCGCCTCTAAAGTGAAAGTAAAACCATGCCGGTTGGCTCAGGGAGCTGTTCGGGATCGCTGCAGCGATCGTGGCATACCGAACAGCTTGCAAGACAGCCGGATGGTCCTTACCTGCCTCCATGGTGTCCGATCGCCGAATGACTGCTCAGTGCCTGAGATCCAGGCATGAGCAGTCAAGCGGCAGAATCATCAATAAGTGGTTTCTTATGAGAAACCAGTGATCAATGTAAAAGATCAGTGTGTGCAGTGATATAGGTCCCTATGGGAGCTATAACATTGCAAAAAAAAAAAAAAAAAAAAAGTGAATAAAGATCATTTAACCCCTTCCCTAATAAAAATTTGAATCACCCCCCTTTTCCCATAAAAAAAAACCCAGTGTAAATAAAAATAAACATATGTGGTATTGCCGCGTGCGGAAATGTCCAAATTGTAAAAATATAGTGCATTTTTGGTCACTTTTTATATAATGAAAAAATGAATAAAAAATGAATCAATAAGTCCTATCAATGCAAAAATTGTACCACTAAAAACTTCAGATCACGGCGCAAAAAATGAGTCCTCATACCGCCCCATACACAGAAAAATAAAAAGTTATAGGGGTCAGAAGATGACAATTTTAAACGTATACATTTTCCTGCATGTAGTTATGATTTTTTCCAGATGTACGACAAAATCAAACCTACATAAATAGGGTATCATTTTAACCGTATGGACCTACAGAATAAAGAGAAGGTGTAATTTTTACTGATAAATGTACTGTGTAGAAACGGAAGCCCCCAAAATTTACAAAATGGCATATTTTTTTTCAATTTTGTCTCACAATGATTTTTTCTTCATTTCGCGTAGATTTTTGGGTAAAATGACTGACGTCATTACAAAGCAGAATTGGTGGTGCAAAAAATAAGCCATCATATCGATTTTTAGGTGCAAAATTGAAAGAGTTATGATTTTTTTTAAGGTAAGGAGGAAAAAATGAAAATGCAAAAACGAAAAAACCCTGGGTCCTTAAGGGGTTAAGGCCCAAATGGGCTGAGTCCTTAAGGGGTTTAATCAACTGCATAATATCAGTAACCAGATCTATGATTAAGGTTGTTTAGATCTAAATGCGTCAGATCGCTGGTGTCGGTAATATTTTTGCAATAAATGTCAAGTTTAATCAAGATTCCTGAGCTGGACGTTACTTTTCTAGTTTTCCGTAATCACTTATATAGTCTGTAGAGCCTGTACAGAGTTCATATCTACGGCTATATGGGCACTTTATGGGTGGAGTACTAGTCTCTATATAGTGGTTTTATTTAGTATCAGTATGGTAGTATTATTTGGTCACCATGTGGTGGTATTAATTGTGGTCAAGGTGTGGTCTGTGTATAGTGTGTTTTTTTTTATTTTTTATTAATAGATAATAGTATGATGTTATTATTTAGTTTCTCCAGTAGTAATATGTAGTCAGGATGTGGAGATATAACTTTATTTAATTTTTAGACCCCTGATAAAATCCTATGTACACATCTGGTGTGTGGTGAGTACACTGTATGCATTGCCCTTCTCCTACATTCATAGGCCAGGTTGGAAGGGGGTTATTTGCCTTGATTCTTTCCCTCATACTTCTCCACTAGGCAGTTGATATATAGTGGAATAATATATTTAATATAAAGCTAGGATTCCCTGTTACTGATTTCATAGGTTGAACTTGATGTACTTGTTTTGGTGTCTTTTTTTCAAACTTACAAAATATGTATATGTATAGTATCATAGTTCATAAGGTTGAAAACAGAAAAGAGTACATGAAGTACCTATATCCCTATTGTGTCCCTACTGTGTTCATCCAGAGTAAGGCAAAAAAACATAATGAGGCTGATGCCAATTGCCCCATACCAAGGGAAAATATTTCTTCCCAACTCCAAATCTGGCAATCAGAATAAGTCTTTTCCTGCAATATTGTTACTCTCCTGAAACACATCTAGGCTACTTTAAACTCTATCTAGGTGCTGTAGTCCTCCCATCCTCCTTATTAGGCTGGGTTCACACTGCGATTTGTAACTACGGTTCCCGTGTATGGCTGGGAGGAGGGGGGGGGGGCTTAACCACGGCGCCCGCACTCAGCCGTATTCAAGAACCGTATTTAATGCATGTCTATGAATCAACCGGAGTGAACCGCAGTATCCGGTCGGCTGCTTTTTCGACCGTATGCGGTTTCCCGACCGCAGGCAAAAATGTGGTCGCCCACGTTTTTGACTACGGTCGGGAAACCACATACGGCCGAGAAAGCAGCCGACCGGAGGCTGCGGTTCACTCTGGTCGGCTCATAGACATGCATTAAATACGGTTCCCGAATACGGCTAAGTTCGGGCGCCGCGATTAAGCCCTGCACCCCCTCCTCCCAGCTGTATACGGGAACCGTAGTTACAAATCGTAGTGTGAACCCAGCTTTACTTTGGTTGTCCATCTTTGAACCCTCTCCAGCTCCACTATATCTTTCTTGTACACTGGTGCCCAGTACTGTACACAGTATTCCATATGTGGTCTGACTAGTGATTTGTACAGCGGTAGAATGATTTCCTTGTTGTGGGCATCATTGCCCCTATTGATGCACCCCATGATTTTATTTGCCTTTGTAGCAGATGCCCGACACTGGTTGTTACAGGTAAATTTACTGTCAACTAAAACTACTAAGTCTTTTCCATATATACTCTTGGGACAGTATCAGAGGATTACAAAGAACTGTACTCTGGATGGGGATTTTAAAACACAATCTAATTTATTATGTACACGTTTTAGAGAAAAAGGTTATCCCAAAAAAATCCTGGAATCTGCTTTTAATAAAACAAATGGTATGGAGCAAGGAGACCTGTTAGTCCCTAAAACAAAAATAAAAGGGAATAAGAATGATTAAAAACGTAAATTTACTTGTATTACTTATGTTAATAGTTCTACTAATCGGATACAAAAAAAAACTCTTAAAAACTCGTTGGCACATACTAATGAAAGACCCGAAGAGTTTGCGTAACCATCTTACACCTTGTCACGATTCGGCTTACGGGTTGTGGATCCGCTGTGTCAGCGAGGGATTGGCGTGGACCGTGCTAGTGGACCGGTTCTAAGAGGCTACTGGTTTTCACCAGAGCCCACCGCAAAGCGGGATGGTCTTGCTGCGGCAGTAGCAACCAGGTCGTATCCACTAGCAACGGCTCAACCTCGCTGACTGCTGAGAAGGCGTGGGACAGAAGGACTAGGCAGAGGCAAGGTCAGACGTAGCAGAAGGTCGGGGGCAGGCGGCAAGGTTCGTAGTCAGGATGGATAGCAGAAGTTCAGGTACACAGGCTTTGGACACACTAAACGCTTTCACTGGCACAAGGCAACAAGATCCGGCAAGGGAGTGCAAGGGAGGAGATCAGATATAGCCAGGGAGCAGATGGAAGCCAATTAAGCTAATTGGACCAGGCACCAATCATTGGTGCACTGGCCCTTTAAGTCTCAGAGAGCTGGCGCGCGCGCGCCCTAGAGAGCGGAGCCGCGCGCGCCAGCACAAGACAGCAGGGGACCGGGACGGGTAAGTGACCTGGGATGCGATTCGCGAGCGGGCGCGTCCCGCTGTGCGAATCGCATCCCCGACGGCCATGACAGTGCAGCGCTCCCGGTCAGCGGGACTGACCGGGGAGCTGCAGGGAGAAAGACGCCGTGAGCGCTCCGGGGAGGAGCGGGGACCCGGAGCGCTAGGCGTAACAGTACCCCCACCTTAGGTCTCCCCTTTTTTTTGTCCGGTAACTGCCTCCCCTGGGATGAGGACACCGGGAAAGAATGGAGGGTTTCCTCAACGGCAGGCAGTACAGCAGGAGTTGGAATGGGGAGGGAGGGCAGAGGGTGAAGCTTGGCACGGGGCAGGGTGACACAAGGACGGGAGCCATGAGGAGGCACAGAGGCTTGCCTGACGGGACTGGGAGGGGGGGAGAGGCACTTCCTAAGGCAGGCAGAGTCCCAGTTCTTGATCTCCCCGGTGGTCCAATCAAGGGTGGGAGAATGAAGCCGGAGCCATGGCAGACCGAGGAGGACCTCAGAGGTACAGTTGGGGAGAACGAAGAGCTCAATCCTTTCGTGGTGGGGTCCAATACACATCAGGAGGGGTTCTGTGCGGTAACGCACGGTGCAATCCAGTCTGACTCCATTGACCGCGGAAATGTAGAGCGGCTTGACGAGACGGGTCACCGGGATGCTGAATTTATTCACAAACGACTCCAAAATAAAATTACCAGAGGCACCAGAGTCCAAGCAGGCCACGGCTGAGAGGGAGGAGTTGGCTGAAGGAGAAATCCGCACGGGCACCGTGAGCCGTGGAGAAGCAGACTTGGAACCAAGAGACGCCACACCCACGTGAGCTGGGTGCGTGCGTGCGTTTCCCAGACGTGGAGGACGGATAGGGCAATCCACCAAGAAATGCTCGGTACTGGCACAGTAAAGACAGAGATTTTCTTCCCTACGGCGATTCCTCTCTTTCTGGGTCAGGCGAGACCTATCCACTTGCATGGCCTCCTCGGTGGGAGGCCCAGGCGTAGATTGCAAAGGATACTGTGGGAGAGGTGCCCAGAGATCTAAGTCTTTTTACTGGCGGAGCTCTTGGTGTCGCTCAGAAAAACGCATGTCAATGCGGGTAGCCAAATGGATGAGTTCTTGCAGGTTGGCAGGAATCTCTCGTGCGGCCAGCACATCCTTGATGCGACTGGATAGGCCTTTTTTAAAGGTCGCGCAGAGAGCCTCGTTATTCCATGATAACTCGGAAGCAAGAGTACAAAATTGGATGGCGTACTCGCCCACTGAAGAATTACCCTGGACCAGGTTCAACAGGGCAGTCTCGGCAGAAGAAGCTCGGGCTGGCTCCTCGAAGACACTCCGGACTTCAGCGAAAAAGGACTGGACTGAGGCTGTGTCAGGATCATTGCGGTCCCAGAGCGGTGTGGCCCAAGACAAGGCCTTTCCTGAAAGAAGGCTCACTACGAATGCCACCTTAGACCATTCTGTAGGAAACAAGTCCGACAACATCTCCATATGCAGGGAACACTGAGACAAAAATCCACGGCAGAGTTTAGAGTCCTCATCAAATTTGTCCGGCAGGGACAAGCGGAGGCTAGGAGCGGCCACTCGCTGCGGAGGAGGTGCAGGAGCTGGCGGAGGAGATGGTTGCTGCTGTAGCAGAGGCAGAAGTTGCTGTAACATGGCGGTCAACTGCGACAGCTGCTGTCCTTGCTGGGCAATCTGCTGCAATTGCTGAGCGACCACCGTGGGAAGGTCAGCGAGACTTGGCAGCGGCACCTCAGCGGGATCCATGGCCGGATCTACTGTCACGATTCGGCTTACGGGTTGTGGATCCGCTGTGTCAGCGAGGGATTGGCGTGGACCGTGCTAGTGGACCGGTTCTAAGAGGCTACTGGTTTTCACCAGAGCCCGCCGCAAAGCGGAATGGTCTTGCTGCGGCAGTAGCAACCAGGTCGTATCCACTAGCAACGGCTCAACCTCGCTGACTGCTGAGAAGGCGTGGGACAGAAGGACTAGGCAGAGGCAAGGTCAGACGTAGCAGAAGGTCGGGGGCAGGCGGCAAGGTTCGTAGTCAGGATGGATAGCAGAAGTTCAGGTACACAGGCTTTGGACACACTAAACGCTTTCACTGGCACAAGGCAACAAGATCCGGCAAGGGAGTGCAAGGGAGGAGATCAGATATAGCCAGGGAGCAGATGGAAGCCAATTAAGCTAATTGGACCAGGCACCAATCATCGGTGCACTGGCCCTTTAAGTCTCAGAGAGCTGGCGCGCGCGCCCTAGAGAGCGGAGCCGCGCGCGCCAGCACAAGACAGCAGGGGACCGGGACGGGTAAGTGACCTGGGATGCGATTCGCGAGCGGGCGCGTCCCGCTGTGCGAATCGCATCCCCGACGGCCATGAAAGTGCAGCGCTCCCGGTCAGCGGGACTGACCGGGGCGCTGCAGGGAGAAAGACGCCGTGAGCGCTCGGGGGAGGAGCGGGGACCCGGAGCGCTAGGCGTAACACACCTAATTGACTGAAAAAAGAAAAAAAGAGTGAAAATGTTGCGATGAATATGGAGAAGGTAGGAACCTTTAAATATAATGTTCCAAGGTGTCTTTGTTGTAAATGGATCCCTCAGTGTTATTTGAGAAATTTGAAATCTTTCTCTACAGGTGAATCCTTTGCTCTGAGAGAAGTGAATATTTGTTCTTCTACCTATGTGATCTATTTATTAACATATATTTGTGGCCTGCAGTAAATTGGCCTTACGGTCCAAACGCTGGTGGCATGAATGAACAAACACATATATAACATTCATGCGAAATTTATGCAGCACAGCGTGTTGCGACATATTGTTTTGATGCCTGATGGAAGCTCTGAAGGATTGTCTGTACTAGTGATTGAAACAATTCTGGTGAAGGTCCCTAATAGATTCCAGAGACTAATAATAAGGAATCATTCTGGATATATAATCTTAATACTTTATCCCCAGCAGGTTTGAATGATATAAAAAAAATGGATGTTTAGAATATTGTTATATATGTTTATACAGTTTTTTATGAGTGTTATAAGGTGTAATTATGTTTACATTTATGTTTACTTCTCTGGGCAGATATGTAAATGCGATAGCTTAAGTTTTATTGATGTGAATATGCATTATGTCACTTCCGGAGGAGGGTGTATGCCCTCCGGTGTATATCTAAATGGATTTTTATCAATGTGTAACTGCGCCTGATGAAAAAGCCAGAGCGGCTTTGAAATGCGTTGCATGGATCCCTATTGTGCAATAAAATCATTTCACCTTCAAGTTAATGTCTGGTGGCAGTGCGACACATCTCCCTTTTCTGGACCCTTCCGAATCTATATTTTGCGCTTGGACGCTGGGAGCCGCAGTAGCTGCCGCTTAAGGAACTTGATCAAGCGCTTTGAGTGTTGTGCCTCTATTTGTACAACGTGCACAGGTGAGTGTGTTTTGATCGTCCTCAGTGTGTTTCCATTTAGTATATATTCCCAGCGTGAATTTATATGTGGAGTTTTGATTAAAGCTTTGATTATTGAATTTTCTTTGATTTATTCCCACTTTAAATAGGCCATTATTTAGTTGGAAAAAAGAAGTATGGATATTTGGATAATATACAATTACATGTAAGCAATTTAATATACTCTGTACTCTGTAAATCTGCTAATGGACTACAACAGTAATTTCCAAAATTATTACAATGGAGGAATCCCTGAAAAATGTCTCCACTCCAAACCTCAGACATTCATGCCTCACAAAAACTTGGTGTTAAGGGGAAATCCCAGGACTGTAAACCATAATCTGTCCACAGGATAGATGATAAGTATCTAATCACCTGATCACAAGATTGGGGGGTTCTTTGTGCCCTAAGTGAATGGAGAAGTGGTCAAAGATGCATATTGCAATCCTATTTTATGAAATAGTTGTCAGTGCAAAATATGTCAAACAAGGACCTAAATTACACAATTAAATTTTTGTTATATATATATATATATATATATATATATATATATATATATGTATTAGCTGAGTACCTGGGGTTGCCTTTTTTTTTCCTTCCTAAACCTTGTTGGGGATGAAAATAAACAAAGGAGGAAGCTTTTGACTTCATATCCCGTCCTCATATATTGATGTCATATCCCAACCCCATATCCCGTCTTCCTATCTCGACCTCCTATTCGGTCCTCCTATCCCGTCCTCCTATCTCGACCTCCTATCCCAACCTATCCTGACCTCCTATCCCGGCCTCCTATCTTGACCTCCTATCCCAACCTCCTATCCCAACCTCCTATCCCGTATTCCTATCTCGACCTCCTATCTCGACCTCCTATCCCAACCTCCTATCCTGACCTCCTATCTCGACCTTCTATCCTGTCCTCCTATCCCGTCCTCCTATCTCGACCTCCTATCTCGACCTCCTATCCCGACCTCCTATCCCGACCTCCTATCTCGACCTCCTATCCCAAACTCCTATCTCGACCTTCTTTCTCGACCCGTAATATGTGTACCAGGTATTGAAATATCTCCAGCCGTACGGAAGTTATGTGGGAACATACATTTCCCATTGATTTGCATGGGACTTTAAACAAAAACCCCAACCCTGGCAAATGGGGGTGAGTAAGGATTAAATCACCTACCCTATGTTTGTTGTTGACACATAAGTAACATGTGTGCCAAGTTTCATGTTAATATCTTTAACCGTTTGGACGTGATGCTGGAACATACACCCCCCCCTTTTATAGATATATATATACACTTACCCCCCAACCTACGATGGCCCCGACATACGATAATTTCAACATACGATGGCCTCTCAGGTAGCGTGCCCTAAGATCAGCTCTGGCTCCAGTTACAAAGTATCAGAAGCTTATTGAGATTTATGCCAAGCCAGAATTCTCCCTAGAAGGGACAGACAGCTGTAACGTTTTACACCGGAAGCGGTGTTCCTCTCCCTGAGGAAAATACTTGACCCCTTAACTAGTCACAGGTCTCTCATCCTCAGCTAAGCCAGAACACCCTGCTCTGTAGTGATGAGGGGCAAGCACCCCGAAACAGCTGTGTGCAGATGGGTTCTCTTCCCTTCTGGGGAGAATTCTGGCTTGGCATAAATCCTAATCAGTTTCTGAAACTTTGCAACTGGAGCCAGAGCTGATCTTAGGGTATGGTACCTGAGAAGGTGGTGTGATGATATATATATATATTATTCTTTTTTATTAGATATTATTTTCTCTAGTATTAGCAATGTGGTTACATGCTGCTGCAAGAAAGTGCTGCAAAGATCTCTAAAATAAATCAAACAAGAACAGTGATGTTGGAAAGTGTTATCGTAGATCACTAGGTGGCAGTGTCTCACTACATTAGTTTTGTGAAGCTCTTAGGAGCATGAGTTACAAATTTTTACAGTAGCTAGTTTTACTCCTAATAAAACCTATAGCAATTCTCCTTGTTTGTCCACATCATTTGAAAGAATATGGCTCACAAACAAATGTAAAATAATTTTATACATCACATGTATAAAAAAAATAACTTGTGGTTATGGAACACATAACACTTCAGGATTAACACAATAAATGAATTAAATAAATAAATAAATAAAAAAATAAAAAATGGAAAACATTTATAAGTAAAGGTTTAACCCCTAGTTCATAACATGATAGTGTTTCCACTATCCACTAGGGCTTGTTTTTTTGCAATAATAGTTGTATTATATTGGCACCATTTTGGAGTACATAATGTATCATCTGTTTTAATGCTTTTATTTTAGGAATGATAAAATGAACTCTACATGTCATGTAAATAAAAAAAAACTGCTAACTTTTTTGTGATTTTTAGAATAAATATAGCAAGTGAAGAAATATCAGTGCAGCTCACAGTAATAAAATAAATTGCTGGAGGTTAAAGGGGTACTCCGATGGAAATTTTTTTCTTTAAATCAACTGGTGCCAGAAAGTTAAACCGATTTGTAAATTATTTCTATTAAAAAATCTTAATCCTTCCAGTACTTATCAGTTGCTGTATAATACAGAAGTTCTTTTCTTTTTGAATTTCTTTTCTGTCTGTCCACAATGCTCTCTGCTGACACCTTTGTCCTTGTCAGGAGCTGTGCAGAGCTGGAGAGGTTTGCAATGGGGATTTGTTCCTGCTCTGGACAGTTCCTGACATGGAAGGTGTCAGCGGAGAGCACTGTGGTCAGACAGAAAGGAAATAAAAAAAATAAATGAACTTTCTCTGTATAATACAGCAGCTGATACTGGAAGGTTTAAGATTTTTTAATAGAAGTAATTTACAAATTTGTTTAACTTTCTGGCACCAGTTGATTTAAAAAAAAAAAATATATATATATATATATTTTATTTTTTTTAAATAAATAAATGTTTTCCACTGGAGTACCCCTTTAACTGTAAAAGTGCAAAAACATTCAAAGCACTATAAAAGCAGAACAGAAAGTACAATAAGAGAGTACAGTACTCAAATTAATTCTCATTTATGTGACAAAGTTGCGCCCTCATGCAGGAGCAGAATGGAAAGACATTCTAGTTCAGAGTTGAAGATAGCAGTGTCTGATAAAACAGTTAAAAATAGTAGCAATAAAGATCAATAATTAGAGTGCTATAAAGCTAGACATTGGTTTCAGGGGTTCTGTAGCCCCTTTCCTCAGCAGAATCAACTGCTACTTAGGAAAAGGGATGGGGAACCCCTGAAACTTACATCTAGCTGTAGACAATTTTATTATCCATCTTAGGCTTCTTTCACACTATGAGCATTCATCCATTATTAAACATCTGTTTTCTGTGTGAAAACGGATGTATAATAACGGATGAAATAACGGGTGCTAACGGCTGAATAAATATTAATCTGTTAAGACCAGTTATAACATCCCTCATTTATGGCTGTAACCTCTGCCTACAGACTCCCACAGCCAGGACTACTACTCCCATCATGGAACAGACTTGTATCCATGATGGGAGTAGTAATTCCCTGGCTGCGGGAGTCTGAAGACAGCTGGGGAAGGCTACATTGGGTTTGTACTACAACCCCCATCATGGAACAGAGTCTATTCCATGATGGGGGTTGTAGTACAGGGGCTGATGGATTGATCGCACCGGGTCTCACTTCTGAGACCCGATGAGATCAGAAGTTATTAAGCAGGATAGTGGGCAGCAAGCTCTGCAACCCTGCAATGTATGGTGTGTTTTAACTTTCATTTTTAAATCCCTTGAATGGCCGGTACTGATGAGCCAATCAGGGCTCTCAGCGGGAGATATAAAAATAAACATTGTGAGTAGCAGGGGCCATATCTATAATGCTGGCACATTAATAAATATATACCCCCCGCGGGCGCAAGTATAATGTATCCCCCCGCGGGCGCAAGTATAATGTATCCCCCGCCCGCGTATGTATATGTACCCTCGCAGCATCTATATACATATGCCGGCGCTGATGCTGAGAAATACTTTCCATTCATAGCACAGCGCCTGCATATGTATATAGAAGCGCTGTGGTGGCATATAACGCTATATGTCTGCACCCCCCAGTACTTATACATATACCTCTGCAACCTATGAATGAAAAGTACTTCTATTCGCAGTGCATAGTGTCAGGAGCCGGCTCCTGACACTATACGCTGCTAATAGAAGTACTGTGCGGGCAGGGGATACATTATACTTGTGCCCGCGGGGGATACATTATACTTGCGCCAGTGGGGGATACAATATACTTACGCCCGCGGGGGGTATATATTTATTAATGTGCCAGCGCTATATATCTTGCCCCCACAGCGATTTTAATATAGATATGGCCCCTGCTACTGACAATGTTCATTTTTAAATCTCCCGCTGAGAGCACTGATTGGCTCCTCAGTACCGGCCATTCAGGGCTCAACGCAGGGGATTTAAAAATGAAAGTTAAAACATAGGATACATCACAGGGTTGCGGACCATGCCGCCCGCTCTCCTGCTTCATAACTTCTGATCGCATCTGGTCTCAGAAGTGAGACCCGGTGCGATCAATCCCTCAGCCCCTGTACTACAACCTCCATCATGGAACAGACTCTGTTCCATGATGGGGGTAGTAGTAGTACAAACACTAATGTAGCCTCCCCAGCTATCTGCAGACTCCCGCAGCTGGGGAATTACTACTCCCATCATGGAAACAAGTCTGTTCCATGATGGGAGTAGTAGTAGTCCTTCAGCACTGCAGGAGTCTGCTGATGTCACCTCTTCTGAGCATGCTCAGAAGTAATAACGGATATTGTAAACCAGATGCAGACGGATGTCATAAAGGCTCATCCGTTTGCCATAGACTTCAATGTTAAAAATAACTGGCTGTTAATTTACCCGTTTCTTGTGACGGAAGAAACATTTGTGCATGTGCCGTTTTTTTCTTCCATCACAAATAACATCCGTTATTCATAACGGTCTATAACGGTTCATAACGGATAATCAAAAAATTCCATAGACTTGAATGGGATTTTGTAACGGACGTTTAACATCCGTTATTAAGGCTTTTCTAATGGATGTTTATAACGGGTCTTTTAACGGATGAATTTTATAGTGTGAATGGGGCCTTAACTGACACCATTTTATACTGTCGGACCCGCTACCTCAAACTCTGACCTACAATTTTTTTCCCATTTCCACCACACAAAGGTAGCATGAGAACAACCCAGAACTGTGCTACAATCCATAAGATATCTTCACACAACACACTCGGTGGATGTGCCATTGTGCCACAAGTATTTCTCCTGAAGTGATCCTTCTTCCTCTGTGCCTGGATTTCACTGTTGGATCGAGCAGTATAAGGCCACTCAAAAAACTTTTTATATTTATTGTTTATATTGTTTTTTTCAACAACTATATGTGTGTTTCATGGCCTAGTTAAATAAGAAAGCACTCTTGAACTGTGCTGCTTATGTTCTTAACTCTCAAGAAACAACAACTTTTTCTAAACATTTTTCTTCAACAGCTGTAATGTGCCACTAGAGTGCACTTCAATGGGACGCTTTCATAGAATTACGTTGAATTATTTTTGAGGAATCCAAAATGCAGAAATTCCAAAGCACAAATATTCTGTGTGAATGGGAGGGCGGAAATGTAATTCACCACAATGGTAAAGGGGGTACTCCACTGCTCAGGGTTTGGAACAAACTGTTCTGAATGCTGGAGCCAGTGCCGGGAGCTTGTGACATCATAGCACCGACCCCTCATGATATCACGCCCCGCCCCCTCAATGCAAAGGCTATGGGAAGGGGCGTGTCAGCCGTCACACCCCCTCCCGTAAACTTGCATTGAGGGTGCGGGGTGTGACATCATGAGGGGGCCGGACTATGACATCACGAGCTCCCGGCGCCGGCTCCAGCTATCGGAACAGTTTGTTCCAAACGCTGAGAAGCGGAGTACCCCTTTAACTTTATATAGTAGAATTTCCAAGCTGAATTTTTGCACAAGATTTGGCATGGAAATTCTGCAATGTGATCAGAACCTACCTATGCATTTCCTCATGAACCTCTGGCCAGTAAAAAAAAAAAAAACTGCATGATACACTGTCTGTTTTTTTTCATCCTCCAGGTGTCCAAATAGTACATGCTTGTGTGCTAGATCTAAGACCACTGAGAAATATGATGGGAGTATTATAAGCGCCTCAACAATTTCTCCAAGTATTTTGTCTACTCTGTAGGGAAGTACCTGGTTAACAGCCATGTGGGGGAACTCCTTGCCAGCAGTTGGAAAGTTTGGCTTTTAACAATGAGGTAACCCAGAGCTCACATTCAAAATGTTCATGGGATACCTCTTACTTAACTATGAAAGGAACTTTGGTCTCACCAGCCAGTACTTTGGTTACCTCATGCCACACATTATCAACCGCAACATTTTCATTGAAGGTAAAAAAAAAATAACTGGGATGATAGGGAAAAGTCTCTTTCCAGTGCATTAGTGCTTTATTCACAACCACTTCCTCATATGCTATACTACAAGGTAAAAGTAGTAATACGCTAATCTCTGGTTTCCCTGTGAATGTCACAACAGTATGTTCACTATATGCTTCCAGAGAGAACTATCAAGGTCACCAAGCTTCCAGTGTCCAACAAAGCCAATAAAGCATAACCTTCTATGGATACTGTGCACGCCTCAGTTTTTGTTATAGTTTTTGTGGCAAGAACTGGCCGCACAAACAGGAATACACATTGGGAGGTGTTGCATTCATTAGGATCAGGGTCATCAGGGTATCACCAACTGTGTATATGGCCCTCTGACTTAAGACCCAGGTTGTTGCCTTAAAGGGGTACTCCGGTAGAAAACTTTTTTTGTTTTTTTAAATCAACTCGTGCCAGAAAGTTAAACAGATTTGTAAATTACTTCTATTTAAAAAACATAATCCTTCCAGTACATATTAGCTGCTGAATGCTACAGAGGAAATTATTTTCTTTTTGGAACACAGTGCTCTCTGCTGAATCACGAGTACAGTGCTCTCTGCTGACATCTCTGTCCATTTTAGGAACTGACCAGAGCAGCATATGTTTGCTGTGGGGATTTTCTCCTACTCTGGACAGTTCCTAAAATTGGAGATGTCAGCAGAGAGGACTGTGTTTGTGATGTCAGCAGAGAGCTCTGTGTTCCAAAAAGAAAATAATTTCTTCTGTAGCACTCAGCAGCTAATAAGTACTGGAAGGATTAAGATTTTTTTTTATAGAAGTCATTTACAAATCTGTTTAACTTTCTGGCCCCAGTTGACTTAAAAAAAAAAAACATTTAACCCCTTAAGGACCCAGCCAATTTTATGTGTAGGACCCGGCCATTTTTTGCACATCTGACCACTGTCACTTTAAGCATTAATAACTCTGGTATGCTTTTATCTTTCATTCTTATTCAGCGACAGTTTTTTCGTGACATATTCTTCTTTATATTAGTGGTAAAATGTTGTCGATACTTGCATTGTTTCTTGGTGAAAAATTCCAAAATGTGATGAAAAAAGTGAAAAATTTGCATTTTTTTAAAAACTTTGAAGCTTTCTACTTATAAAGAAAATGGACATTCCAAATAAATTATATATTGATTCACACATACAATATGTCTACTTTATGATGGCATCATAAAGATGACATGTTTTTACTTTTGGAAGACATCAGAGAGCTTTAAATTATAGCAGCAATTTTCCAATTTTTCACAAAATTTTCAAAAACAAAATTTTTCAGGGACCAGTTCAGTTTTGAAGTGTATTTGAAGGGCCTTATTATAGGAAATACCCCATAAGTGACCCCATTATAAAAAATGCACCCCTCAAAGTATTCAACATGACATTCAAAAGGTTTATTAACCCTTTAGATGTTTCACAGGAATAGCAGCAAATTTAAGGAGAAAATTAAAAATCTTCATTTTTTACACTGGCATGTTCCTTGAGGGGTGTAGTATCCAAAATAGTATGCCATGTGGTTTTTGAATTTTTACAAAGGGTAAAAGGAGAGAAATCTTCCTAAAATCTGTAACCCAATTTCTCTCGAGTAAGGAAATACCTCATATGTGGATGTCAAGTGCTCTGTGGGTGCACTAAAGGGCTCAGAAGGAATAAAGCAACAGTGGGATTTTGGAGAGTGAGTTTTTCTGAAATGGTTTTTGGGGGGCATGTCACATTTAGGAAGCCCCTATGGTGCCAGAACAGCAAAAAAACAAAACAAAACACATGGCATACTATTTTGGATACTACACCCCTCAAGGAACGTAAAAAGGGGTACAGTGAGGCATAACACCCCACAGGTGTTTGACAACTTTTCGTTTTTTTTTTTTTTTTCACTAAAATGCAGTTTTTTCCCCAAATTTTACATTTTTTACAATCGGTAATAGGAGAAATGCCCCCCAAAATGTGTAACCCCATCTCTTCTGAGTATGAAAATGCCCCATGTGTGGATGTCAAGTGCTCTGCGGGAGCACTACAATGTACAGAAGAGAAGGAGCCACATTTGGCTTTTGGAAAGCGAAGTTTGCTGAAATGGTTTTTTGGGGGCATGTCACATTTAGGAAGCCCCTATGGTGCCAGGACAGCAAAAAACAAAAACAAAAAAAAAACACATAGCATACTATTTTGGAAACTACACCCCTCAAGGAATGTAACAAGGGGTACAGTGAGCCTTAATACCCCACAGGTGTTAGACGACTTTTTGTTAAAGTTGTATGTGTAAATGATTTCATTTTTATTTTTTTCAACTAAAATGCTCGTTTCCCCCAAATTTTACATTTTTACAAGGGGTAATAGGAGAAAATGCCCCCAATATTTGTAACCCCATCTCTTCTGAGTATGGAAATATCCCATGTGTGGACATCATGTGCACTGCGGGCACACTAAAATTCTCAGAAGAGAAGGAGTCACATTTGCAAATTTTGCTGAAATGGGGGGGGGGGGGGGGCATATCACATTTAGGAAGCCGCTATGGTGCCAGAACAGCAAAAGAAAAACACATGGCGTACTATTTTGGAAACTATGCCCCTCAAGGAACGTAACAAGGGGTACAGTTAGCCTTAACACCCCACAGGTGTTTGATAAATGTTCATTAAGTGGGATGTGAAAAGGAAAAATTTGATTTTTTTACAATAAAATGCTGGGGTTACCCCAAATTTTCATTTTCACAAGTGGTATTAGGAGAAAATGTCATTGTAGAAATGTAAATACATTTCATTGGAAGAAGGACATACCTCATATCTGGACGTAAACAGTGGGCACACCGGTCTCTGAGGGGCAGGAGCGTAGTCAGGGCTTCTGCATTGCTGCCTATGGAGCCAGAACAGCGGGACCCCACCTCAAGGGGCATTACATGGGGTAAATAACAGGGGTACACTAAATAACTAAAATGGGGTACAGTGGGACATAAAATTATAAAACAGGTTATGTTCCCAGAATGATGACAGAGAGCATAGCCAAAACTGAGGATTATGCCCACCCCAAACCCTATGCTCTGAATCATCATTCTGGGAATGTGATGTGTGTGGCCGTCCCTAACCTGTTGCCTCAAATGCGCTCACTGCTTAGGAGAGCACTGTGCATTTGAGACAGCATATGGGTCACTGGGTCACTGAGTCACTATCACCCATTTTTGGAAAAAATACCCCCAGAGATCTTATCATTTTTTTTTTTTATGAATATTTTGTTGGTACATTGGGGTCAAATTATGAAAAATAAAAATGAGAAGGGTAAATTTAGTACTCCATGGAAGTGTGATACTCCCTGAAGCAGTTTTTAATCCCTTAACCTCCCTGGCGGTATGATTATGTCTAGAAATTTTTACCAAAAGTAAAAACTCCCCCCCCCCCGTCACATTCCCGCTCCCTTGTCACATTTCCCTCCCCCTTATCACATTCTCCTCCCCTTTGTCACATCCCCCCTTGTCACATCCCCCCCTTGTCACATTCTCCCCTTGTCACATTCTTCCTCCCTCCATGTCACATTCCCCCCCCTTATCACATTTCCCCCCTTATCACACCCACCCTTATCACATCCCCCCTTTATCATTCCCCCTTATCACATCCCCCCTTTACCACATCCCCCCCTTATCACATCCCCCCTTATCACATCCCCTGTTTACCACATCCCCCCTTTACCACATCCCCCCCTTATCACATCCCCCCTTATCACATCCTCCCCTTATCACATTTCCACCACCCTTATCACATACCCATCCACCTTATCACACCCCCCCCCCTTTATCACATTCTCCCTCCCCCTTTGTCACATTTCCCCCTGTCACATTCATCCCCCCCTTCTCACCTTCTTGTCCTGCAGTAACACACACTAGGTTTGCCGGCAGATTTCAAACCAAGTGTATTTGCTGCAGAACAAGCCCTTTCCCCTTCAGCCAATCACTGGCTTGACAAGTGACACCACTGCAGCCTGTGATTGGCTGAAAAGGGAAAGGTCCTACAAGGTGAATAATGAAGAGAGGACACCCCGGACCGCACGGAGGGGAACGGCATCTGCAGGGATAAGGTGAGCAGAACGTTATTTGTGTTTTTCTACCAGGGTGCCTCCAGCTGTTGTGAAACTACTATTCCCTGCATGCCCAGACAGCCTTTGGCTGTTCGGGCATGCTGAGAGTTGTAGTTTTGCAACAGCTGGAAGCCCCCTGGTAGGGAAACACTGACTTTTAGTATTTTGTCTTTACCTGCTCTGGCCGGCCCCCGCCACGAGCATGTTTTACCGGGGACTGTATCGCTATATCGCAGAAAGCAAAAATTGCAATTCCATTGCTTTTGCGATATATCAAGCAGCCCCGCCGGCAACTCTGCAATTCTACCCCGAGCGTGACTCGGGGTTACCGCACCTGGCAGGGAAAATTAACCCTGAGTCACGCTCGGGATAACCGCTAAGAAGGTTAACGACCAAGAACGTATATTTACGTCCTTGGCCGTCTCCCGTGATATAACGTGGGGTCACGCGGTGACCCCGCGTCATATCGGGTCGGTCCCAGCATGTATCAGTGTGTGAAATGTTATAGCCCCCTATGGGAGCTATAGCACTGCAAAAAAAAGTGTAAAAAAAAAACGTTTATAAATGTCATTTAACCCTTTCCCTAATAAAAGTTTGAATCAACCCCCTTTTCCCATAAAAAAACATGTAAATAAAAATAAATATAAACATATGTGGTATCGCCACGTGCGTAAATGTCCGAACTATAAAAATATATCATTAATTAAACCGGACAGTCAATCGCATATGCACAAAAAATTCCAAAGTCCAAAATAACATATTTTTGGTCACTTTTATTGTCATGAAAAAATGAATAAAAAGCGATCAAAAAGTCTGATCATTACAAAAATAGTACCGCTAAAAATATCAGATCACGGCGCAAAAAATTAGCCCTCATACTGCCCCATAAGCTGCAAAATAAAAAAAGTTATAGGGGTAAAAAGATGACAATTTTAAACAAACACATTTTCAGCATGTAGTTAGGATTTTTTACAGGAGTACGACAAAATCAAACCTATATAAGTAGGGTATCCTTTTAATCGTATGGACCTACAGAATAAAGATAAGGTGTCAAGTTTACCAAAAAATGTACCACGTAGAAACGGAAGCCCTCAAAATTTACAAAATTGAGTTTTTTCTTCAATTTCATCACACAATGATTTTTTTTTTTGTTTCGCTGTAGATTTTTGGGTAAAATGGCTGATGTCTCTGCAAAGTAGAATTGTGTTGCAAAAAGTAAGCCATCATATGGATTTTTAGGTGCAAAATTGAAAGGGTTATAATTTTTAAAAGGTGAGGAAGAAAAAACGAAAGTGCAAAAACGGAAAAACCCGTGGTCCTTAAGGGGTTAATGCAGAGGCCCGGATGATCGGGGCAAGTGTCACACTGAGTGGTGGTGTCATTCCATATCCCCCTCTTGTAACACACTCTGCATCTTTTCTGGGATCGTCCCTTCATTCAAGTGTCGGGGACTACACCTAGAAAGTGTTGCTGGCACCTATCAATTCATTTCCTTGGGAAGTCCGGCCTGCTCTTTCCCGGTCGCCAAAGATCAGGGCATTTAGGACTTGTTCTTGGAACTGGAGGAATGTCCCTGTGTTGCCAGCGTACTGGGACAGTACAAAAGAGTTGTACATGGCAACCTGTACCAAGTAGACTGCAACTTTTTTGTACCATACCCATGTTTTCCGCATGGCCATGTATGGCTTGAGAATTTGATCAGAAAGATCAACTTCCCCAATATACCGATTGTAGTCCAGAATACAATCGGGCTTCAGGACCGGTGTTGTGGTACCTCGCACAGGGAAGGGTGAGCTGCCGTTACCATGAATTGTGGTCAGCATAAGGACATCCCTCTTATCCTTATACTAGACCAGCAACAGGTTTTCATGAGTAAGGACACGGGACTCACCCTTGGGAATAGGTGTCTAGATAAAATTTAGAGGGAGGCCTCTCTGGTTTTTCCTCACGGTCCCACAAGAGGACGTGGATCTGGCGGCAAGGGATGTGAACAGAGGGATTCTGGTATAAAAGTTGTCCACGTACACGTGGTAACCTTTATCCAGGAATGTATGCACAGGGTCCCAAACGAGTTTCCCGCTAACACCCAGAGTGGGGGAACAATCTGGGGGTTCAATACGGGAATCAATACGGTGGCAGGGGGGGGGGAGGGTGTGCGTGTGTGGGGGGGGGGGAGTATGTAGTGTGTGCTTGGTGTAACTGGCCCAAAAAAAATGGGGGGCAAATGCAGCGCCCTGAACCCCTAATAGGGCCCGGGTCAAGCTGAAAAATTGCGGCGGACCCTTGGGGACTTATGAGGGGGTCAGGGGGGGCAAAACTTTTTACTCCTACCTTTCCCTGGGATGTAATCTGTCCCTGCCCTAAGGTGGATTCTTCTGTCATGAGGGAGCTCTGATCCCAGCATCCAGTCCATGGCTTCATCTCGCAGCTCTGACCACTGACTGAACTCAGCCAGCCGGCAGAGCTGCGAGAAGATGCTGTTAACCCTTCACCTGCTGGCTGCTATTGGCTGGACGATCAATAGCTGGACAATCAATAGCCAATAGCAGCGCTCTTGGGGGGGGGGGGGGGGACGTAATTGCCACCTCCCCATAGATACAGTGGGTGATTAGGGGTGTATCCTACACCCCCAATCACCATGTATCTCCGGGTCGACAGGTCACACGTGACCTGCATCACCGAAATCGGCGCAAATCGCAGGTGTGAATTCACCTGCGATTTGCAGCGATCGCCGACATGGGGGGTCTGATGACCCCCCAGGGCATTTGCACGGGATGTCTGCTGAATGATTTCAGCTGGCATCCCGGTCCGATCCCCGCCCGCGTGGCGGGAACCGGAATTCCCATGGACGTACGTGTACGTAATGTGTCCTTAACTACCAGGGTCCCATGATGTAGGCGTACGTCAATGGTCCTTAAGGGATTAAATGAATATTACATAAAAGAAGGGATGATAAATGGGAGGTATTATGCGAAGCAGGTAAGATGGAAAATTGTCAGTGTATATTTTCAATATATTCATTGAGGCCAGAAGGAACCAGCATTTTTAAACAATATATCCAGTATTTTCTCTCTTTTTCAGAGAGCTAAAACACTGGTTAGGATCCCTAGATATGTGTTCAATAGGAAAAAACTTGAACACGCTAAAATCTCAGTTATTTTGTTTAGCAGCATATCTGGATACACTATGTAACAAATAGCCATTAGTGACATTAGCCCGATGTTTGTTAATATGGCATCTAAAGGGTTGGATGGTACGGCCAACTTACTGGAGGCCAAATGGACACTCCATAAGGTATATGGGGAAACTCTGTGAGCCCTGCTCTGACTGAGTCTAGCTGAAGCTGGGTCTGTATTCTAAAGTGTTGTATTATTAAGTGTTACATATGAGAAGTTTTATAAGCAGAAGTTTAGAAAGCAGGAGTTGTAAGCAGGACCCACTGTAACTGTAAGTATTACACTCCCTTGATAAAAGTAGTTTTTCTTAATAGTTAATAACAGCTGTTTGTCACCAAGGATATGGACAGCAGGATTGGAGGTTTTCTTCAGTGCACATTGTGCCACATGTATACATCTCTGGAGCAGCAGCTTCAGGGTGCATACCGCTGTGACAAATGTGAGCATGTTGCCCACCTGGAAGCTCGTATTAGAGATCTAGAGGAGCAAAATGCAACATTGAGGGCGATTGACAATCTTACAGAGCAAGCAGTTAGTGGGGCAGAAATGGAGGTTGGAGAAACTAGCCAGGAGGCCCAAGTAGGGAGCTGGGTTAATGTAGTTAGAGGGACTGGAAAGGGGGCAAGGAAAAGGAAGGTCACTTCTGCTTCTGATCTCCCAAGTAAAATTGCCAAGTTGGGCGATGATGCGAGGGCCTCAGTATCAGAGATGGCAACCCTAGTTGTCACGATGCCGGCTGGCAGGTAGTGGATCCTCTGTGCCAGAGAGGGATTGGCGTGGACCGTGCTAGTGGATCGGTTCTAAGTCACTACTGGTTTTCACCAGAGCCCGCCGCAAAGCGGGATGGTCTTGCTGCGGCGGTAGTGACCAGGTCGTATCCACTAGCAACGGCTCAACCTCTCTGGCTGCTGAAGATAGGCGCGGTACAAGGGAGTAGACAGAAGCAAGGTCGGACGTAGCAGAAGGTCGGGGCAGGCAGCAAGGATCGTAGTCAGGGGCAACGGCAGGAGGTCTGGAACACAGGCTAGGAACACACAAGGAAACGCTTTCACTGGCACGATGGCAACAAGATCCGGCAAGGGAGTGCAGGGGAAGTGAGGTGATATAGGGAAGTGCACAGGTGAACATACTAATTGGAACCACTGCGCCAATCAGCGGTGCAGTGGCCCTTTAAATCGCAAAGACCCGGCGCGCGCGCGCCCTAGGGAGCGGGGCCGCGCGCGCCGGGACAGGACCGACGGAGAGCGAGTCAGGTACGGGAGCCGGGGTGCGCATCGCGAGCGGGCGCTACCCGCATCGCGAATCGCATCCCGGCTGGAGGCGGTATCGCAGCGCCCCGGGTCAGTGGATCTGACCGGAGCGCTGCAGTGAGGAGAGTGTAGCGAGCGCTCCGGGGAGGAGCGGGGACCCGGAGCGCTCGGCGTAACAGTACCCCCCCCCTTGGGTCTCCCCCTCTTCTTAGAGCCTGAGAACCTGAGGAGCAGACTTTTGTCTAGGATATTGTCCTCAGGTTCCCAGGATCTCTCTTCTGGACCACAACCCTCCCAATCAACTAAAAAAAAAGTTTTCCCTCTGACCTTTTTTGATGCCAGAATCTCTTTGACGGAGAAGATGTCCGAGGAGCCGGAAACAGGAGTGGGGGGAACAGATTTGGGAGAGAAACGGTTGATGATAAGTGGTTTAAGAAGAGAAACGTGAAAGGCATTAGGAATACAAAGAGAAGGAGGAAGAAGAAGTTTGTAAGAGACAGGATTAATCTGGCACAAAATTTTGAAAGGACCAAGATAGCGTGGTCCCAACTTGTAGCTAGGGACACGGAAGCGGACATATTTAGCGGAGAGCCATACCTTGTCTCCAGGGGAAAAAATGGGAGGAGCTCTTCTTTTCTTATCCGCGAACTTCTTCATGCGTGATGAAGCCTGTAAGAGAGAATTTTGGGTCTCTCTCCATATGATGGAAAGATCACGAGAAATTTCATCCACAGCGGGCAGACCAGAGGGCAAGGGGGTAGGGAGGGGGGGAAGAGGGTGACGGCCGTACACCACGAAAAATGGGGATTTGGAGGAAGATTCAGAGACTCTGAAGTTATACGAGAATTCGGCCCATGGTAGAAGATCTGCCCAATCATCCTGGCGGGAGGAAACAAAATGTCGTAAATAATCACCCAAGACCTGGTTAACTCTTTCTACTTGTCCATTGGATTGAGGATGATATGCAGAAGAAAAATTTAATTTAATCTTGAGTTGTTTACAGAGAGCCCTCCAGAATTTAGACACGAATTGGACGCCTCTATCCGAGACGATCTGCGTAGGCAACCCGTGAAGACGAAAAATGTGTACAAAAAATTGTTTAGCCAACTGAGGCGCTGAAGGAAGACCAGGAAGAGGGATGAAATGTGCCATTTTGGAGAATCGATCAACGACCACCCAAATAACAGTGTTGCCACGGGATGGGGGTAAGTCAGTAATAAAATCCATACCAATCAGAGACCAAGGCTGTTCGGGGACAGGCAGAGGATGAAGAAAACCAGCGGGCTTCTGGCGAGGAGTCTTATCCCGGGCACAGATAGTGCAGGCACGCACAAAGTCCACAACATCCGTCTCCAGAGTCGGCCACCAATAGAAGCGAGAGATGAGTTGCACAGATTTCTTGATGCCTGCATGACCTGCGAGATGGGAGGAGTGACCCCATTTGAGGATTCCGAGGCGTTGGCGTGGAGAAACGAAGGTCTTTCCTGGAGGAGTTTGCCTGATGGAGGCTGGAGAAGTGGAAATCAGGCAGTCAGGAGGAATGATGTGTTGCGGAGAGAGTTCAACTTCAGAAGCATCCGAGGAACGAGAGAGAGCATCGGCCCTAATGTTCTTATCGGCAGGCCGAAAGTGAATTTCAAAATTAAATCGGGCAAAGAACAGGGACCACCTGGCCTGGCGAGGATTCAGCCGTTGGGCAGACTGGAGGTAGGAGAGGTTCTTGTGGTCGGTGTAAATAATAACTGGAAATCTTGATCCCTCCAGCAGATGCCTCCATTCCTCAAGTGCTAATTTAATGGCTAGAAGCTCTCGATCCCCGATGGAGTAGTTCCTCTCCGCCGGAGAGAAGGTCCTAGAAAAAAAACCACAAGTAACAGCATGCCCGGAAGAATTCTTTTGTAGAAGGACAGCTCCAGCTCCCACTGAGGAGGCATCAACCTCCAATAGGAAGGGTTTAGATGGGTCAGGTCTGGAGAGCACAGGAGCCGAAGAAAAGGCAGACTTGAGCCGTTTAAAGGCGTCTTCCGCTTGAGGAGGCCAAGACTTGGGATCGGCATTTTTTTTGGTTAAAGCCACGATAGGAGCCACAACGGTAGAAAAATGTGGAATAAATTGCCTGTAATAATTGGCGAACCCCAAAAAACGTTGGATAGCACGGAGTCCGGAGGGGCGTGGCCAATCTAAAACGGCAGAGAGTTTGACTGGATCCATTTGTAGTCCCTGGCCAGAGACCAAGTATCCTAGGAAAGGAAGAGATTGGCATTCAAACAGACATTTCTCTATTTTGGCATAGAGTTGATTATCACGAAGTCTCTGAAGAACCATACGGACATGCTGGCGGTGTTCTTCTAGATTGGCAGAAAAAATCAGGATATCGTCCAGATATACAACAACACAGGAGTATAAGAGATCACGAAAAATTTCATTAACAAAGTCTTGGAAGACGGCAGGGGCGTTGCACAGGCCAAAGGGCATGACCAGATACTCAAAGTGTCCATCTCTGGTGTTAAATGCCATTTTCCATTCATCCCCCTCTCTGATGCGGATGAGATTATAAGCACCTCTTAAGTCCAGTTTGGTAAAGATGTGGGCACCTTGGAGGCGATCAAAGAGTTCAGAGATGAGGGGTAGGGGGTAGCGGTTCTTAACCGTGATTTTATTAAGACCGCGGTAGTCAATGCAAGGACGTAGAGAGCCATCTTTTTTGGACACAAAGAAAAATCCGGCTCCGGCAGGAGAGGAAGATTTACGGATAAAGCCCTTTTTTAAATTTTCCTGGACGTATTCAGACATGGCAAGAGTCTCTGGGGCGGACAGAGGATAAATTCTGCCCCGGGGTGGAGTAGTGCCCGGGAGGAGGTCGATAGGACAATCATAAGGCCTGTGAGGAGGTAGAGTCTCAGCTTGTTTTTTGCAAAAAACATCCGCAAAGTCCATATAGGCCTTAGGGAGACCGGTTACAGGAGGAACCACAGAGTCACGGCAAGGGTTACTGGGAACCGGTTTTAGGCAGTCCTTGGAACAAGAGGGCCCCCAACTCTTGATCTCCCCAGTGGACCAATCCAGGGTTGGGGAAAGAAGTTGAAGCCAGGGAAGTCCAAGGAGAACTTCAGAAGTGCAATTGGGGAGGACCAAAAGTTCAATCCTCTCGTGATGAGGTCCGATGCACATTAGAAGGGGCTCCGTGCGAAAACGTATGGTACAGTCCAATCTTTCATTGTTTACACAATTGATGTAGAGGGGTCTGGCGAGACTGGTCACCGGGATGTTGAACCTGCTGACGAGAGAGGCCAAAATAAAATTTCCTGCAGATCCGGAGTCCAAGAAGGCCACAGCAGAGAAGGAGAAGGCAGAGGCAGACATCCGCACAGGCACAGTAAGACGTGTAGAAGCAGAGTAGACATCAAGGACTGTCTCACCTTTGTGCGGAGTCAGCGTACGTCTTTCCAGGCGGGGAGGACGGATAGGACAATCCTTCAGGAAGTGTTCGGTACTAGCACAGTACAGGCAGAGATTCTCCATGCGGCGTCGTGTCCTCTCTTGAGGTGTCAGGCGAGACCGGTCGACCTGCATAGCCTCCACGGCGGGAGGCACAGGAACAGATTGCAGGGGACCAGAGGAGAGAGGAGCCGGGGAGAAGAAACGCCTCGTGCGAACAGAGTCCATATCCTGGCGGAGCTCCTGACGCCTTTCGGAAAAACGCATGTCAATGCGAGTGGCTAGGTGAATGAGTTCATGTAGATTAGCAGGGATTTCTCGTGCGGCCAGAACATCTTTAATGTTGCTGGATAGGCCTTTTTTAAAGGTCGCGCAGAGGGCCTCATTATTCCAGGATAATTCTGAAGCAAGAGTACGGAATTGTATGGCATACTCGCCAACGGAAGAATTACCCTGGACCAGGTTCAACAGGGCAGTCTCAGCAGAAGAGGCTCGGGCAGGTTCCTCAAAGACACTTCGAATTTCCGAGAAGAAGGAGTGTACAGAGGCAGTGACGGGGTCATTGCGGTCCCAGAGCGGTGTGGCCCAAGACAGGGCTTTTCCAGACAGAAGGCTGACTACGAAAGCCACCTTAGACCTTTCAGTGGGAAACTGATCCGACATCATCTCCAGGTGCAGGGAACATTGGGAAAGAAAGCCACGGCAAAACTTAGAGTCCCCATCAAATTTATCCGGCAAGGATAGTCGTAGACCAGAAGCGGCCACTCGCTGCGGAGGAGGTGCAGGAGCTGGCGGAGGAGATGATTGCTGAAGCTGTGGTAGTAACTGCTGAAGCATAACGGTCAGTTGAGACAGCTGTTGGCCTTGTTGCGCTATCTGTTGCGACTGCTGGGCGACCACCGTGGTGAGGTCAGCGACAACTGGCAGAGGAACTTCAGCGGGATCCATGGCCGGATCTACTGTCACGATGCCGGCTGGCAGGTAGTGGATCCTCTGTGCCAGAGAGGGATTGGCGTGGACCGTGCTAGTGGATCGGTTCTAAGTCACTACTGGTTTTCACCAGAGCCCGCCGCAAAGCGGGATGGTCTTGCTGCGGCGGTAGTGACCAGGTCGTATCCACTAGCAACGGCTCAACCTCTCTGGCTGCTGAAGATAGGCGCGGTACAAGGGAGTAGACAGAAGCAAGGTCGGACGTAGCAGAAGGTCGGGGCAGGCAGCAAGGATCGTAGTCAGGGGCAACGGCAGGAGGTCTGGAACACAGGCTAGGAACACACAAGGAAACGCTTTCACTGGCACGATGGCAACAAGATCCGGCAAGGGAGTGCAGGGGAAGTGAGGTGATATAGGGAAGTGCACAGGTGAACATACTAATTGGAACCACTGCGCCAATCAGCGGCGCAGTGGCCCTTTAAATCGCAAAGACCCGGCGCGCGCGCGCCCTAGGGAGCGGGGCCGCGCGCGCCGGGACAGGACCGACGGAGAGCGAGTCAGGTACGGGAGCCGGGGTGCGCATCGCGAGCGGGCGCTACCCGCATCGCGAATCGCATCCCGGCTGGAGGCGGTATCGCAGCGCCCCGGGTCAGTGGATCTGACCGGAGCGCTGCAGTGAGGAGAGTGTAGCGAGCGCTCCGGGGAGGAGCGGGGACCCGGAGCGCTCGGCGTAACACTAGTGGATACTGGTCTCCCTAACAGCCGGGGGAACAGCTCAACTAGTAGTGTGGGGGATGGTAACGCATGTAGGCCAAGACAGTTAGTTGTAGTAGGGGACTCTATAATCAGGAAGACGGATAGAATAATTTGTCGCCAAGACCACCTCAACCGAATGGTTTGCTGTCTCCCTGGTGCCAGGGTTCGGCATGTGGTGGAAAGGGTGGACAAATTACTAGGGGGGGCTGGGGATGACCCAGCTGTCGTGGTCCATGTGGGAACCAACGACAGAATACATGGTAGGTGGAGGTCCTTGAAGAATAATTACAAGGAACTAGGTGCCAAGCTGAAGGGAAGGACCTCTAAGGTTGTGTTCTCTGGAATACTTCCTGTGCCATGCGCATCGCAGGAAAGACAGCGGGAGCTTAGGGAGTTAAATGCATGGCTTAAGTCGTGGTGTGAGGGGGAAGGGTTTGGGTTTTTAGAGCACTGGGCTGACTTTTCATTGGGGTACAAACTCTATTCTACGGATAATTTGCACCTGAATGGAAGGGGGTCTGCTGTGCTGGGGGAGAGAATCCTGGAAGGGGTGGCTGAGTATTTAAACTAGGTGAGTGGGGGGAGGATAATAAAGCAAAGAAAGCAGACAGTGGGATGGATAGGTTAGAGAGGGGTCAGGACATAATGGCGGGTGGAGAGGAGTCCTGTGGGGGGACGTTAAGAACAGTCGATAAGGAGATTCATGCGTTACAAACCAGCTGTAAAAATAAATGTAGCCCGAAAAATTGTAATCCCAATAATTCAAAAAATTCCATTAGCCCCAATAACTCAATAACTACAATAAGCCCCATTAACTCAAAAAATACCATTAGCCCCAATAACTTAAATAGTACAATTAGCCCTTATAACTCAAAAAATGACATTAACCCCAATAACTCTGAAAATCCCATTAGTGAGACTATATGTGTAAAACTTAATGGAAATGTAAAGTGTATGTTCACAAATGCCAGAAGCCTAGCAAATAAAATGGGGGAGCTTGAGGCCTTGATACTGGAGGAACATATTGATATAGTTGGGGTCACTGAGACATGGCTGGACTCCTCGCATGACTGGGCTGTTAATCTGCAGGGGTTTACATTGTTTCGCAAGGATAGAATGAACAGAAAAGGTGGTGGAGTCTGTCTGTATGTAAGAAGTGGTATGAAAGTCAATGTGAACGATGCCATAGTGTGTGATGATTCTGAGGAGGTGGAATCACTGTGGGTAGAATTACAAAAGGAGGGAAATACTGAAAAAATAATATTTGGTGTAACTTACAGACCCCCTAATATCACTGAAGAGATAGAAGGTCGGCTGTATAAACAAATAGAGAGGGCCGCCCGGGCAGGTACAGTGGTAATAATGGGAGATTTTAACTATCCAGATATAGATTGGGGCCGGGGGTTGGCTAAAACTACAAAGGGGGGAAAATTCCTAAATTTATTGCAGGATAATTTTATGGGCCAGTTTGTGGAGGACCCAACAAGAAGTGATGCCTTGTTGGATCTGATCATTTCCAACAACGCAGAGCTGGTTGGTAATGTAACTGTGCGGGAAAACCTTGGTAATAGCGACCACAATATAGTTACTTTTGACTTAAAATGTAGAAAACAAAGACAGACGGGGAAAGCAAAAACATATAACTTTAAAAAGGCAAATTTCCCTGGGCTGAGGGCTGCACTACAGGACATAGACTGGGGGGAGGTGTTCTCAAATACTGATACAGAAGGTAAATGGGACATCTTTAAATCAACTCTAAATAACTATACAGCTAAATATATACCAAAGGGGAACAAATATAAACGATTAAAACTAAATCCTACATGGCTGACAAATGAGGTTAAAAGAGCAATAAACAACAAAAAAATAGCCTTCAAAAAATACAAATCTGATGGGTCAGCTATAACATTTAAACAGTACAAGGAGCTTAATAAAATCTGTAAAAATGTAATAAAAACAGCAAAAATTCAAAATGAGAGACAGGTGGCCGAAGAAAGCAAAACTAATCCTAAATATTTTTTTAGATATATAAATACAAAAAAACCAAGGACAGAGCATGTAGGACCCCTTAATAATGATAATGGGGAGGTTGTCACGGGCGATCAAGAGAAGGCGGAGCTACTGAATGGGTTCTTTAGTTCTGTATATACTATGGAAGAAGGAGCTGACATTGGTCAGGTCAGTGCTGGTAACACATCATATAATGTATTGAACTGGCTTAATGTAGAGATGGTACAAGGTAAGTTAAGTAAAGTAAATGTAAGCAAATCTCCAGGGCCGGATGGACTACACCCAAGAGTTCTTAGAGAGGTAAGTTCAGTAATATCTGTACCCTTGTTCATGATATTTAGAGATTCTCTGGTGTCTGGTATTGTGCCAAGGGACTGGCGCAAGGCTAATGTGGTACCAATCTTCAAGAAGGGCTCTAGGTCTTCGCCAGGCAATTATAGACCGGTAAGTCTAACGTGCATTGTGGGTAAATTGTTTGAAGGACTTATAAGGGATTACATACAGGAATACATAGGGGATAATAGTATTATAAGTGATAGCCAGCATGGGTTTACTAAGGATAGAAGTTGTCAAACCAATCTAATTTGCTTTTATGAAGAGGTGAGTAGAAGCCTTGACAGAGGAATGGCTGTGGATATAGTGTTTCTGGATTTTGCCAAAGCATTTGATACTGTCCCTCACAGACATCTGACAGGTAAGTTAAGGTCCTTGGGCTTGGAAACTTTAGTTTGTAACTGGATTGAACACTGGCTCATAGATCGTACCCAGAGAGTGGTGGTAAATGATTCGTACTCTGATTGGTCCCCGGTTATTAGTGGTGTACCCCAAGGTTCAGTACTGGGCCCGCTGCTGTTTAATTTATTTATCAATGATATAGAGGATGGTATTAACAGCTCTGTTTCTATCTTTGCAGATGACACCAAGCTTTGTAGCACAGTACAGTCTATAGAGGATGTGCATAAGTTACAAGATGACTTGGATAGACTAAGTGTCTGGGCATCCACTTGGCAAATGAGGTTCAATGTGGATAAATGTAAAGTTATGCATCTGGGTACTAATAACCTGCATGCGTCGTATGTCTTAGGGGGGATTAAACTGGCAGAGTCACTGGTAGAGAAGGATCTGGGTGTACTTGTAGATCACAGACTACAAAATAGCATGCAATGTCAGGCTGCTGCTTCCAAAGCCGGCAGGATATTGTCATGTATAAAAAGAGGCATGGACTCGAGGGGAAGGGACATAATACTCCCCCTTTATAAAGCATTGGTACGGCCTCACCTGGAATATGCTGTTCAGTTTTGGTCGCCTGTTCATAAAAGGGACACTGCGGAGTTGGAAAGGGTGCAGAGACGCGCGACTAAACTAATATGGGGCATGGAACATCTTAGCTATGAGGAGCGATTAAAGGAGTTACAATTGTTTAGTCTTGAGAAGAGACGTTTAAGGGGGGATATGATAAACGTATATAAGTATATAAATGGCCCATACAAAAAATATGGAGAAAAACTGTTCCAGGTTAAACCCCCCCAAAGGACGAGGGGGCACTCCCTCCGTCTGGAGAAGAAAAGGTTTAGTCTAAAGGGGCGGCACGCCTTCTTTACCGTGAGGACTGTGAATTTATGGAACGGTCTACCTCAGGAACTGGTCACAGCAGGAACAATTAACAGCTTTAAAGCAGGGTTAGATACATTCCTGGAACAAAATAACATTAATGCTTATGCAGAATTATAAAACTACATCCCTTTCCCTTATCCCCTTACATCCTTCCCTTCAATCCCCTGGTTGGACTTGATGGACGTATGTCTTTTTTCAACCATACTAACTATGTAACTATGTGACATAGATGGTACTGCAGTTCATGAAAGACTTAATCTGGAATAATTCACTAATAATGCAAGTGGTGATACTGCACTTAAAACATCCCAGAGGAACAGATAAAAAACTGTTAGCTGTGGTCTGCTTATTATTCTGTTTTAATTTGCTGGGAGCCAACATATTCTTTAATGATTTTGATTTGCGAAATGTAATATTCGGTTTTGCTGGTAAAATATCTTTTAAGTAGGGGTCTAGTTTTAAAATACCCCAGTGTTTCAATAAAATCTGTCTAATTTCTTTATGATCAAAAACTTGAGCACGCTAAAATCACAGTTATGTTGTTTAGCAGCATGTCTGGATACACTATGTAACAAATAGCCATTAGTGACGTTAGCCCAATGTTTGTTAATACGGCATCTAAAGGATTGGATGGTATGGCCAACGTACTGGAGGCCACATGGACACTCCATAAGGTTTATGACATCGGGCTAACGTCACTAATGGCTATTTGTTACATAGTGTATCCAGACATGCTGCTAAACAACATAACTGCAATTTTAGCGTGTTCAAGTTTTTTCCTATTGAACACATATATAGGGGTACTAATCAGCATTTTAGCTCTCTGAAAAAGAAAGAAAATGACTGGATATAGCGTTTAAAAACCCTGGTTCCTTCTGGCCTCAACGAATATATTGAAAATATACACTTACAATTTTCCACCTTACTTGCTTCGTATAATACCTCCCATTTCTCATCCCTTCTTTTATGTAATATTAATTTAATGCATTCTCATAATACTATGTATATTGCAGAATGCCCCCCAGTACATATATTTTATTAAAGATATTATATATATTTTATCTATCTTTGTTATTATGCTTTACAATATGACATGCTATTGTTCTTCATCATTGCGCTGCTACGACATGTTTGCTGCTATTTTTCTAGGAATCTGTATATATATATATATATATATATATATATATATATATATATATATATTTTTTTTTTTTATTGCCTTATGTTTTGCTGCTTTGACATGGCTGTCTACGTATATTTATGGTGGACTGCCACTGCCATACTATTGCATTAATAATAATTTGCTGTTTTACTGATACATCAGATGGTTTAACACGCCGGTCTGTATTACAGACCATTTATTTACCCGAGCGTCAGTGCTTGACACGATCACACCCTATCGTTCCAGCCAAGACATTAGAGAGAGTATGATGGTGCAAGGGTTAAGGCCACCGGACCTCTGGGTATCCACTACTAGTCCCAGCAAGTCACCAAATTAACCCTTAGATAAACGTGTTTCCACCAGAGCTGCCTTCAGAAAGGTGAGCTCATATATTTAGAGATCAAAGACCAGAGCTGATTAATTAAACATTTAATCTGATAAAAGGTATCACAGTGCTAAATATTTTTAAAAAATACAGGAACAAATGACATACAGGTATAACAATATATAAAAGAGTTTAGCAAGACAAGTTCAGAAAACAAAAAAGAAGTTCTTACAGCATGATGGTATAGCAGTCCATGAGAGTGCCATTCTTAGGATGGTCTTATTAGCTTGTGGCACAGCCTTGAACAAGCTGAGTCTAGCATTGTTTAAATATTATATCTGATTTCTTGGGAGGGAGACTCCATTCCCCCCTCCCCTCTGATCCCTCTTCTCTCTTCCTGACCCCTTATCTGTTTGATTATATGATGGGACCCGAGTGCATGACTTCAAAGGAGAAAGCAAACAGCCAGACCCCCAATAAAATGCAACACACAAACCCACAGTCTGAATGACCTCCACCCCCAGGTCTTGGATAACACCTCACACACAGTTATAATTTATAATACACATATAGGATTTTAATAATCAGGCCTTGGGTCTGACAGTGCTGGTCTCTTATTCTCTTAAAGGTTACACATATATTTCTTATATTATTATATCTGTCATTATATATTATATAGTTCCGCACTAAGAGTTCTTTGTACTTTTATTTTACTTCAGATGCCTCCTCACATTGATACATCCTTATCATTTATTCTATCACTAAATATGCCCTCTATTACGGGATTATTCATAAGTACTCACCAACAGGTGTTCTTTCATATCTTCCTATTCTCATCCTAAGCCGTTCCCTTACATCTATTATCCCCTCCTCTGAGATCTCCATCTTTTTTTCTCTGCGCTGTTAAGGGCCTGTACTTTCAGCATAGCTATCTGCCAGTAAGATCTGTCATGTGGCCTCATTTACATTTTACATTATAAACATCTGGCGTAATGCCTATTCATTCATAAAAATCCACTGTGCCCCGGCTGCTTACACACTGTTGTTAGAAGCATTCCATTCATAAATTGCTGCCAGTACGTTTGCACAAACACAATATATTTTCTGTTATTTCCCAGCAATTTATATGTTTTATTACTAAATTTACAGATGTCCGTTTATATATAAATTTTATCTTATACATTTTATTAGATGTTTTTTTCCAGCAAATCTTAATTTTTTACATTTTATCCGGAAGGATTTCACTTGATTACATCCGGGTTCAATTACGTAACCAGTTACTTTATTTTGTAATGTTTTTAAATAAGTATTCTTTTATAATAATTGTTTTCTGTAATTTTACTATTTCTTATATGTGATTTCTTTTAATGACATTCTTATTCTATTTCTATGTACATTTATTATGCTGGGCAAATCACTCCCCCTCTCTATTGGCACCTCTTTTTGAATATACATATATATATATATATATAGAAGCTATGAATTTGCCATGACACACATCTGCAAATGATAAAGGGTAATGAAATACCCGAAACGCGTCTTGCCTATGTATGACATGTAGACTGACTTTTTCAATAAAGAACCGTTTACTAACCAAGATATACATCTCTGCTTTCTATGGGATAGTGCCACTTTTTTATTTATTTTTTTCCTATTTTCTTTATACCTTCCCGGGAGGTAGTAGAACAGGTGTTCCTGGAGACGGCGGCAGTAGCAGTCAATTTGTGCAGACTGTTGGTGGGAAAATCAGCTATTTGGCGGTGTGGCAGTTTTTCATCAAGCATCCGGAGAAGCTTCACATAGCCACATGCAAGATATGTTCATCAGAAGGTGAAGCGTGGCCAGGGTCCCAATATTGGCATTACGGCCCTGCGTCAACATATGCTTCGCCACCATAAAGCAGCCTGGGAGAAACATGCCTCCGATGTAGTGGTCCAGCATGCTGCATCATCCAGTGGCACACCACTCCCTCTTTCAGCCAGCCAAGGCTCCACACCCTCAGCCGAAGGGAGCTGTGTGTCATACCCTCCTTCTGTCGCTCCAGATGCTCCTGCTCCTCGTACTGTTAATCAGCCATTTCACCAACAATCCATCGGCGAAGCCATGTCCAAGAGACAACAATATGCACCCACTCATCCAACGGTGCAGAAGCTGAATGTTCTCCTGTCCAAGTTGCTGGTGCTGCAGTACCTCCCTTTTCAAATGGTGGACTCTGCACCTTTCAGAGAAATGATGGCTTGTGCCTAGCCGAGGTGGAGAGTGCCAAGCCGTCATTTCTTTGCGAAGAAGGCAGTACCAGCCCTGCACAATTTTGTGGAAGAGAAGGTGGTCCAGTCCTTTGAGCCTGTCGGTGTGTACCAAAGTGCACGGCAGCGCCGACGTCTGGAGCTGTAACTATGGTCAGGGACAATACATTGTCCTTTACGGCTCACTGGGTGAATGTGGTTTCTGCACAGCCACAACCCCAACTTGGACAGGTCCCACCGCTTCCTCCTCCACGCTCTCAGCCCGTTGGTCCAGTGACAGTGTGCGACTCCGCCTCCTCATCCTCCACCATGTCCTCAGCCTCCACTGCCCAGACAAGTCTCAGTGGCCCTTCAGCATACCATGCTTGCAGGGCACGGCGGTGTCACGCTGTTCTTCACATGGTTTGCCATGGCAAAAATAGTCACACAGGGGAGGAACTGCTAAAAGTCATCGTAACGAAATTGGAGCATGGCTTACTCCACAAAAACTGGAAATGGGAACCATGGTGACTGACAAAGGGAAGAACATCTTGCATGCGCCGTGACTGGGAAGGCTGAGACATGGGCCCTGCATGGCACACGTGTTCAATCTGGTTGTGAAGCAGTTCCTGTCCCATCAAGACATCTTAACAATGGGAAGAAAAATTTGCATACATTTCAGCCACTCATACACCGCAAAGCACACCCTCCTTGAGCTGCAGCGTTAGAACGGTATCCCCAACATAGTCTGATTTGTGACGTTGCCACACGTTGGTCTTCCACCCTCCATATGTTGGACTGACTGTTTGAACAGAGAAAAGCCATCATCGATTTCTTGATGATCCAAGCGGATAAGGGTACTCCCCTGTGTAACTTCAATGTGAACCAGTGGCCGCTCATAGGTGACACCTGCCGTTTGCTCAGGCCCTTTGAGGAAGCCAAATTACTAGTAAGTTGCCAGGATTACAGGATGAGCGTCATTCCACTGCTTCATTTCTTACAACACGTATTGAAAATGATGGCTGGTAAGGGCACTGGAGAAGTGGCGCCTACATCTCACAGCCACATGAGCCCTGTGGGGGCTGAACTGGAGGAGGAGAAGGGGGAAGGGCACAGTGGAGCACCAGAGGAGCTAGAGGGTTATGAGGAAGATGAGACAGAGGACCCAGATATACCGTGGCAGGATGCAGTGGAGATGGAGGCAGGGAGTCCCCCTGAGTCACTTTCACAAATAGCGCGATGCATGCTCACCTGCTTGCGTAGTGACAGCCGAATTGTCACCATTCTGCAGCGGGATGACTTCTGGATCTCAACCTTGTTAGACCCTCGCTACCACCACAAAATAGGGGCCTTTTTTACACCAACTGAGAGGGAGGAAAAAATGACCTACTACAGAGGCATCCCATGTAGTCAGTTGGCCGATGCCTATTGGCGCCATTGTCCATCCTCTCGCAAGTCTTAATCGGGGGGGCCCTGTGCTCACCTTCCACTGCCAGGGCTGCTGGGGAGGGGTGGGGTGGCAGGAACAGTACCAGCTCCATCAGCAGCAACCTGAGTCTACAGTCGCTAAAGAGTAGCTTTCTTCACTCGCATTGTGAAGCAACTCATCAGCAGCAGGTACAACTGGAGCAGGACCTGAACCAGCAGGTGGTGGCATTCCTTCACATGCCCATGCCGACACACCTTGAAGATCCGCTGGACTTCTGGGCAGCAAAACTTGATTTGTGGCCGCAACTAGCAGAGTTTTCCCTGGAAAAGCTGTCCTGCCCGGCCAGTTGTGTGCAATCAGAGGGAGTGTTTAGTGTGGCGGGGGCCATAGTCACCCCAAGGAGAACTCGTCTGTCCACGAAAAATGTGGAGAGACTGACCATTGTGAAGATGAATCAGGCATGGATCAGCCAGGATTTTCAACCACCAATGCCTGATGCATGAGAATAGATTGACCATGGTGCCTCACCAACACTTATTCGCATATTATAGAATATAGAGAATATTCGCATTTCAAATTTTTATCCCGAATATCGCAAATTCGCGAATATTGCAAATATATTCGCTGTATATTCGAAATTGTGAATATTCGCTTTTTTCGCATATGTGAATATTCGCATATGTGAATATTCGTATATGCGCATGTTTGCATATGTGAATATTGACATGTTCCTTCTTTTCACTTGTGGGCCAATTGGAATGATGCAAATACACTTGTCAGAGGTTATCAACAACATCCCTAGCAACCAATAGTCAAGTTGCCCACCCCTCACTATTTTCTTCCTCGAATACATGAATATTCACATATGCGAATATAACGAATATGCAAAATTTGCGAATGTATATTAGTCTATATATTCGCAAAATATTGCGAATTCGAATATGGGCAATGCCGCTCATCACTATTCACAAATATGGATAGTGCCAAACAGATTTAAGGTGCAGCTCCCCAGTTACAAACATTCCTCCACATCAGACCGTTTTTCACCCACCTTCGTCACCGTGTACTGGTATTGCCACCCACCACACCACTCTGTCACTGGGTCACTTTCAAGACTCCTGATGCTGCTGCTGCCACCTCCAGGCTGTTTCATTCAGCCACTATATGGTCTCTTCTCATGCTTCAGCCAACTCCAGGCTGTGTCATTCATCCAATATATGGTTTACTGATGCTTCAGCCAGCTCCAGTCTGTGTCATTCAGCAACTACATGGTTTTGTGATGCTATATGGTCTCTCCATGCTGCCACAAACTCCAAGCAGTCATTCAACCATTATATGGTCTCTTCTGATGCTTCAGCCATCTCCAGGCTGTGCCATTCAGTCACTATATGTTCTCCTCCTATTGATGCCACCACCAGGCTCTGTCATTGTGCTGCCATGTGACTCCTTGTTAGATTTGGTCATTTTTACCCACACACCGCGGCCCGGGACACTAAAACTTGGGAGTTAAAAGTTCAATTTCAAAACCTTTAATTTCAATTTAAAAATCTTACATTTCTGTTTAAAATTCTTACATTTCAATGGTCTCCTCATGCTTCTGCTAACTTCAGGCTGTGCTATTCAGACACTAAATGGTCTCCTCGTGTGTCAGCCACCTCCAGGCTGTGCCATTCAGCCACTATATGGTCTCCTTATGCTTCAGCCAACTCCAGGCTGTGCCATTCAGAGATTAGATTAGGTCCTTTGTACCCACACAAATTTAAATCTTAAAATTAAATATAAAAATCATAAATTTCAATGGTCTCCTCATGCTTCAGCCAACTCCAAGCTGTGTCATTCAGGCAATATATTGTTTACTGATGCTGCTGGGCCTGGGTTTGGGAATAAAAATGTGGTTATGGTTGGTATGCAATTGCTACCCAAAATCTTCAGTTTAAATTTCAAAATTGATCTTTTAATCTTTGGGATTGTGAAGCCCTAGTGTCTACTCATGCAGCTGCCAACTCTTGGCTGTGCCATTCAGACACTATATGGTCTCCTCATACTTCAGCCTCCTCAAGGCTGTGTCATTCAGCCACTATATAGTTACATAGTTACATAGTTAGTATGGTTGAAAAAAGACATACGTCCATCAAGTCCAACCAGGGAATTGAAGGGAAGGGTGTAAGGGGATAAGGGGAAGGGATGTAGTTTTATAATTCTGCATAAACATTAATGTTATTTTGTTCCAGGAATGTATCTAACCCTGTTTTAAAGCTGTTAATTGTTCCTGCTGTCACCAGTTCCTGAGGTAGACTGTTCCATAAATTCACAGTCCTTATGGTAAAGAAGGCGTGTCGCCCCTTTAGACTAAACCTTTTTTTCTCCAGACGGAGGGAGTGCCCCCTCGTCCTTTGGGGGGGGGTTTAACCTGGAACAGTTTTTCTCCATATTTTTTGTATGGGCCATTTATATACTTATATACGTTTATCATATCCCCCCTTAAACGTCTCTTCTCAAGACTAAACAATTGTAACTCCTTTAATCGCTCCTCATAGCTAAGATGTTCCATGCCCCATATTAGTTTAGTAGCATGTCTCTGCACCCTTTCCAGCTCCAAAGTGTCCCTTTTATGTACAGGTAACCAAAACTGAACAGCATATTTCAGGTGAGGCCGTGCCAATGCTTTATAAAGGGGGAGTATTATGTCCCTGTCCCTTGAGTCCATGCCTCTTTTGATACATGACAATATCCTGCTGGCTTTGGAAGCAGCAGCCTGACATTGCATGCTATTCTCAAGTCTGTGATCCACAAGTACACCCAGATCCTTCTCTACCAGTGACTCTGCCAGTTTAATCCCCCCTAAGACATACGACGCATGCATGTTATTAGTACCCAGATGCATAACTTTACATTTACCCACATTGAACCTCATTTGCCAAGTGGATGCCCAGACACTTAGTCTATCCAAGTCATCTTGTAACTTATGCACATCCTCTATAGACTGTACCGTGCTACAAAGCTTGGCGTCATCTGCAAAGATAGAAACAGAGCTGTTAATACCATCCTCTATATAATTGATAAATAAATTAAACAACAGCGGGCCCAGTACAGAACCTTGGGGTACACCACTAATTACTGGGGACCAATCAGAGTACGAATCATTGACCACCACTCTCTGGGTACGATCCATGAGCCAGTGTTCAATCCAGTTACAAACTAAAGTTTCCAAGCCCAAAGACTTAACTTAGGCTGGGTTCACACTACGTTTTTGCCATACTGTTTTCAATCCGTTTTTCTAAAGAAAACCGTATGGCAAAAAAACGGATGGAACAGTATGGAAAAAAAGTAAACTGTATGCGTTTTTAAACAGTATAGTGTTTTTATAAGTGCATACAGTTCTGTCAGTTTATATAGAAAAAAAAACATACGTTTTTGAAAATTTTGTCCATTTTTAATGGGAGGGGTCTTGGGTGGGGACTTTAGGATTCAAATGCGCATGTGCAAAGTAAAAACGTATACGTTTTCCCGTATGGAACCGTATACATGTGCGTTTCCCATTAACGTCCATGTTAAAAAAAAAACGTATGCGGTTGCAGTACGGTTTTTAAACCGGAGACAAAATTGTGGTCAACCACGGTTTTCACTCCGGTTTAAAAACCGTACTGCAACCGCATACTTTTTTTTTAACATGGACGTCAATGGGAAACGCACATGTATACGGTTCCATACGGGAAAAACGTATACGTTTTTACTTTGCACATGTGCATTTGAATCCTAAAGTCCCCACCCAAGACCCTTCCCATTAAAAATGGACAAAATTTTCAAAAACGTATGGGTTTTTTTTCTATAAAAACTGACGGAACTGTATGCACTTTTAAAAACAGTATACTGTTTAAAAACGCATACGGTTTACTTTTTTCCATACTGTTCCATCCATTTTTTTGCCATACGGTTTTCTCTAGAAAAACGGATTGAAAACAGTATGGCAAAAACGTAGTGTGAACCCAGCCTTACCTGTCAGACGTCTAAAAGGGACAGTATCAAATGCTTTAGCAAAATCCAGAAACACTATATCCATAGCCATTCCTCTGTCAAGAATTCTACTCACCTCTTCATAAAAGCAAATTAGATTGGTTTGAAAATTTCTATCCTTAGTAAACCCATGCTGGCTATCACTTATAATACTATTATCCCCTATGTATTCCTGTATGTAATCCCTTATAAGTCCTTCAAACAATTTACCCACAATGTACGTTAAACTTACCGGTCTAAAATTGCCTGGCGAAGACCTAGAGCCCTTCTTGTAGATTGGCACCACATTCGCCTTGCGCCAGTCCCTTGGCACAATACCAGACACCAGAGAATCTCTAAATAGCATGAACAAGGGTACAGATATTACTGAACTTACCTCTCTAAGAACTCTTGGGTGTAGTCCATCCGGTCCTGGAGATTTGCTTACATTTACTTTACTTAACTTACCTTGTACCATCTCTACATTAAGCCAGTTCAATACATTACATGATGTGTTACCAGCACTGACCTGTCCAATGTCAGCTCCTTCTTCCATAGTATATACAGAACTAAAGAACCCATTCAGTAGCTCCGCCTTCTCTTGATCGCCCGTGACAACCTCCCCATTATCATTAATAAGGGGTCCTACATGCTCTGACCTTGGTTTTTTTGTATTTATATATGCAAAAAAATATTTAGGCTTAGTTTTGCTTTCTTTGGCCACCTGTCTCTCATTTTGAATTTTTGCTGTTTTTATTACATTTTTACAGATTTTATTAAGCTCTTTGTACTGTTTAAATGTTAGAGCTGACCCATCAGATTAGAATTTTTTGAAGGCTATTTTTTGTTGTTTATTGCTCTTTTAACATCATTTGTCAGCAATGTAGGATTTAGTTTTAATCGTTTATATTTGTTCCCCTTTGGTATATATTTAGCTGTATAGTTATTTAGAATTGATTCAAATTGAAATTTGCCTTTTTAAAGTTATATGTTTTTGCCTTCCCCGTCTGTCTTTGTTTTCTACATTTTAAGTCAAAAGTAACTATATTGTGGTCGCTATTACCAAAGTTTTCCTGCACAGTTACATTACCAACCAGCTCTGCATTGTTGGAAATGATCAGATCCAACAAAGCATCACTTCTTGCTGGGTCCTCCACAAACTGGCCCATAAAATTGTCCGGCAATAAATTTAGGAATTTTCTCCCCTTTGTAGTTTTAGCCAGCCCCCGGCCCCAATCTATATCTGGATAGTTAAAATCTCCCATTATTACCACTGTACCTGCCCGGGCGGCCCTCTCTATATGTTTATGCAGCCGACCTTCTATCTCTTCAGTGATATTAGGGGGTCTGTAGATTACACCAAATACTATTTTTCAATATTTAATTCCTTTTATAATTCTACCCACAATGATTCCACATCCTCAGAATCATCACACACTATGGCATCGTTCACACCGACTTTCATACCACTTCTAACATACAGACAGACACCACCACCTTTTCTGTTCATTCTATCCTTGCGAAACAATGTAAACCCCTGCAGATTAACAGCTCAGTCATGCGAGGAGTCCAGCCATGTCTCAGTGACCCCAACTATATCAATATGTTCCTCCAGTATCAAGGCCTCAAGTTCCCCCATTTTATTTGCTAGGCTTCTGGCATTTGTGAACATACACTTTACATTTCCATTAAGTTTTACACATATAGTCTCACTAATGGGATTTTCTGAGTTATTGGGGTTAATGTTATTATTTGAGTTATAAGGGCTAATTGTACTATTTAAGTTATTGGGGCTAATGGGATTTTTTGCGTTATTGGGTCTAACGTTATTATTTAAGTTATTGGGGCTAATGGGATTTTTTGAGTTAATGGGGCTTATTGTAGTTATTGAGTTATTCGGGCTAACAGAATTTTTTTAATTATTGGGATTACAATTTTTCGGGCTACATTTAGTCTCCATATATTGACTGTGTATTGTAGGAAACATGTGGGTATCCTTGAGTTACTCTCCCAGCATTATTGCCATGTTGATACAAGACCAGTAATAAAAGGAATATTGCCAAGGACTAGCAGAAACAAGGAACTGTGGATACTGACCACCGGCTGTTGGAATTGACTATCCCAGGTGGTAGCTTTACCATTTTTAAGTTCCTCAGTTCCAGTAGGCTTTAAGTCGTTCATTCTTTGATGTGGTTCTTCAGTGGCAGAGTAGTGAAATTTCAATTTCAAAATCCTTAATTTCATGCTCAAAATCTTAAATTTAAAAATCATAAATTTCAATGGTCTTCTCATGCTGCTGCCAACTCTAGGCTCTTCCATTCAGACACTATATGGTCTCCTCATGCTTCAGCCAACTCCAGGCTGTGTCATTCAGGCAATATATGGATTACTGATGCTAATGGGCCTAGGTCTGGGCCTAAACATTTTTTATGGTAGCACTAGCTACCCTAAATCTTCAATTTAAATGTCAAAATTTGTCTTTTTTTCTTAGTCATTGTGAAGCCCTGGTGTCTACTCATGCTGCTGTCAACTTCTGGCTGTGCCATTCAGACACTATATTGTCTCCTCATGCTTCAGCCAACTCCAGGCTGTGTCATTCAGGCAATATATGGTTTACTGATGCTGCTGGGCCTGGGTGTGGGAATAACATTTTTTTTATGGTAGCACTAGCTACCCAAAATCTTCAGTTTAAATTTCAGAATTACTCTTTTAATCTTAGGGATTGTAAAGCCATAATGTCTACTCATGCTGCTGCCAACTCCTGGCTGTGCCATTCAGACACTATATGGTCTCCTCATGCTTCAGCCAACTCCAGGCTGTGTCATTCAGGCAATATATGGTTTACTGATGCTGTGGTGCTGGGTCTGGGCCTAAACATTTTTTATGGTAGCACTAGCTACCCTAAATCTTCAATTTAAATTTCAAAATTTATTTTTTAATTTTAGGGATTGTGAAGCTCTATTGTCTACTCATGCTGTTGCCAGCTCCAGGATGTGTCATTCAGCCTCTATACGTCTCCTCATGCTGCCAATACCTCCAGGCTCTGTCATTGTGCCGCTCTGCAGCGGTGATTCTAAAAGTGATGCCTGTAATCTGCATGTCATATGGAATAACAGTTTTATTTCAGTGCCTCAGCACACTCCATATGCGTTTTAGAACATAGCAAAGTGTTCTACACCCCTATTGAGGCTCTCTGCAGGCTAGAAATAGCTGTTTTTATTATAGATTTGCTGCGAATAAATTCTGATCTAACCAAATTTCTTTGAAAAATTTGGCGATTTGTCCGAATCGAATTTTTCAAAAGTTCGCTCATCTCTAATCATGTCCTTTCTCTACATCATACTGGATCTTTTAAATACTTAATCTCTTGTGTTTCCACCATCAATTAACATACTGAAGGCTGATGTCACAGATGGCAGTTTTAACACCGTAATGATACAGGGCATACATGGGTTAATGAGGGGCCTCAGAGGGCGGTTGGGTTCAAGAAAGTTTTTTTTTAAACCTTGTGTGCTTGTTTTTTTCTACTAATTTTTGGATTAGTAGTGGAAGCTGTCTGTTAGACAGCATCAATTACTAAGTCAGGGCTTAGAGTTAGTTTGTAAAACGGTTGATGCTACCCCCACATTATTACTCCAGCACTCACTGGCACCAAGGGGTTCTGGGAAGAGCTGGGTACTGTCAGTCCTGGAGTGTAGAATGTCTTGTATGTAGCTGGTAAAATAAAATATGGAGGACCACAGGTTTCTATATTATTAATTTAACTATAAAAAAAAAAGATTTAAATATGTGGTCTCCCAAGCCAGGTACAAAACCAAGAAGCAGTTTATTTAGACTACAAACACCAGCCTGCTACAGTCAAGTCCCAGATTTAACTTTTTTGTACGTTCTGGGTCTGATGATAGCTAGCTCTTCCAGGTACCCCTTTGCAGGAAGGTACCAAGGTTATATTGGGGGTGTTAGTGTACATACTGACAATAAGCTCTGGCTTTGCAGTGAATGGCATATATTAGAATTCCACTACTAAGCAAAAAATAATTTAAAAAAACACACCATTTTATGAGCTAATGCTAAGCCCCAACTTAATAATGGATGTGTTAGGATTCGGCAGGCTGGATGTGGATCCTCTGTGTCAGCAAGGGATTGGCGTGGACCGTGTCGGTGGACCGGTTCTAGGTTGCTACTGGTATTCACCAGAGCCCGGCGCAAAGCGGGATGGTCTTACTACGGCGGTAGCAACCAGGTCGTATCCACCGGCAACGGCTCAGCCTCGCTGACTGCTGAGAAGGCATGGGACAGAAGGACTAGACAGAGGCGAGGTCAGACGTAGCAGAAGGTCAGGGCAGGCGGCAAAGTTTGTAGTCAATGGAGATAGCAAGAGGTCTGGAACACTGGTAAGGCAAACACAGTAAAAGCTTTCTCTAGGCACAAGGGCAACAAGATCCGGAAGGAAGGGAAGGGGAAGTGAGGTTATATGGACGTGGAGCAGGTGGAAGCTAATTAGACTGATTGGGCCAGGCACCAATCATTGGTGCACTGGCCCTTTAAATCTTAGAGAGCTGGCGCGCACGCGCCCTAAGGAGAGGAGCCGTGAGCGCCAGGATGTGACAGCCGGGGACCGGGACAGGTGAGTAACTTGGGATGCGATTCGCGAGCAGGCGCGTCCTGCTATAGGAATCGCATCCCTGCCGGCAGTATTAATGCAGCGCTCCCGGTCAGCGGGTCTGACCGGGGCGCTGCAGAGAGGGGAACGCCGCGAGCGCTCCGGGGAGGAGCAGGGACCCGGAGCGCTCGGCGTAACAGTACCCCCCCCTTAGGTCTCCCCCTCTTTTTGTCCGCTTGTCGCTTCACATGGGACGAATCCATTGGGAGCGATTCTAGAGTTTCTTTCTGAAAGACGTGTAGTCCTGGGTAAACTCATCAATGGCTGGCAGTCCAGAAGAAGTGGGAATGGGGAGGGGGGGCAGAGTGTTACCAGGAAGGGGGCAATGAGGAGGCAAAATCTCTGCTCGTTTTTTGCAAAAAACCTCGGCATAGTCCTGATAGGCCTTGGGGAGACCTAGTAAAGGAGGAGACACTGAGGTTTGACTGACGGGACTGGGAGCAGACGTGAGGCATTTTTTGTGGCAAGAAGCACCCCAGCTCTTGATCTCCCCAATGGTCCAGTCAAGGGTAGGCGAATGGCGTTGGAGCCATGGCAGACCAAGGAAGACTTCAGAGGTGCAGTTGGGCAGAACAAAAAATTCAATTTTTTCGTGATGCAGTCCAATGCTCATGAGCAGGGGTTCTGTGCGGTAACGCACAGTGCAGTCCAATTTTACTCCGTTGACCGAGGAAATGTAGAGCGGCATGACGAGACGGGTCACAGGGATGTTGAACTTATTAACAAAAGAGGCCAAAATAAAATTTCCCGCAAAACCAGAGTCCAAGAAGGCCACAGCTGAGAAGGAGGAGTTGGCAGAAGAAGAAATCCGCACGGGCACAGTGAGACGTGGAGAAGCAGACTTCATACCAAGAGACGCCACTCCCACGTGAGCTGGGTGCGTGCGTGCGTTTCCCAGACGTGGAGGACGAATAGGGCAATCCACCAAGAAATGTTCGGTACTAGCGCAGTACAGACATAAATTTTTATCTCTGCGGCGAGTCCTCTCTTCATGGGTCAGGCGAGACCGATCCACTTGCATAGCCTCCTCGGCGGGAGGCACAGGGGTAGATTGCAAAGGATACTGTGAGAGAGGTGCCTAGAGATCAAGGTCTTTTTCCTGGCGGAGCTCCTGGTGTCTTTCAGAAAAACGCATGTCAATGCGGGTGGCCAAATGGATAAGTTCATGCAGGTTGGCAGGAATTTCTCGTGCGGCCAGCACATCCTTGATGTTACTGGATAGGCCTTTTTTTAAAGGTCGCACAGAGGGCCTCGTTGTTCCAAGATAATTCAGTGGCGAGGGTACGAAATTGGATGGCGTATTCGCCTACAGAAGAATTTCCTTGGACCAGGTTCAGCAAGGCAGTTTCAGCAGAAGAAGCTCGGGCTGGTTCCTCGAAGACACTACGAACCTCAGCGAAGAAGGACTGTACAGTGGCAGTGACAGGATCATTGCGGTCCCAGAGCGGTGTGGCCCATGACAGGGCCTTCCCAGACAGGAGACTAAACACGAAAGCCACCTTCGACCGTTCTGTAGGAAATTGGTCCGACAACATCTCCAAATGTAGGGAACATTGAGACAGGAAATCACAGCAGAGTCTAGAGTCCCCATCAAATTTGTCCGGCAGGGACAAGCGGAGACCAGGAGTGGGCACTCGTTGCGGAGGAGGTGCAGGAGCTGGCGGAGGAGATGGTTGCTGTTGTAGCTGTGGCAGAAGTTGCTGTAGCATGGCAGTCAGCTGCGACAGCTGCTGTCCTTGTTGAGCGAACTGTTGTCCTAGTTGCTCTATCTGTTTAGACTGCTGGGCGACCACCGTGGTAAGGTCAGCGACAACTGGCAGCGGGACCTCAGCGGGATCCATGGCCGGATCTACTGTTAGAATTCGGCAGGCTGGATGTGGATCCTCTGTGTCAGCGAGGGATTGGCGTGGACCGTGTCGGTGGACCGGTTCTAGGTTGCTACTGGTATTCACCAGAGCCCGCCGCAAAGCGGGATGGTCTTGCTGCGGCGGTAGCAACCAGGTCGTATCCACCGGCAACGGCTCAGCCTTGCTGACTGCTGAGAAGGTGTGGGACAGAAGGACTAGACAGAGGCGAGGTCAGACGTAGCAGAAGGTCAGGGCAGGCGGCAAGGTTCGTAGTCAATGGAGATAGCAAGAGGTCTGGAACACTGATAAGGAAAACACAGTAAACGCTTTCTCTAGGCACAAGGGCAACAAGATCCGGCAAGGAAGGGAAGGGGAAGTGAGGTTTTATGGACGTGGAGCAGGTGGAAGCTAATTAGACTGATTGGGCCAGGCACCAATCATTGGTGCACTGGCCCTTTAAATCTTAGAGAGCTTGCGCGCGCGCGCCCTAAGGAGCGGAGCCGCGCGCGCCAGGACGTGACAGCCGGGAACCGGGACAGGTGAGTAACTTGGGATGCGATTCGCGAGCGGGCGCGTTCCGCTATGCGAATCGCATCCCTGTCGGCAGTGTTAATGCAGCGCTCCCGGTCAGCGGGTTTGACCGGGGCGCTGCAGAGAGGGGAACGCCGCGAGCGCTCCGGGGAGGAGCAGGGACTCGGAGCGCTTGGCATAACAGGATTATAGCTATCTGATGGCTTTAGCATAGGTATGAAAAAAAAGACACACACATGGCTTAAAAAACTTTATTGAAATAACTCTCCCCCTTTGGACCCTTAGTAACCCTTTTATTACGTAAAATATATATATATATATATATATATATATATATCCCTGGTCTACCTTCAGTTAAAAAAAAAAAAGTTAGTTAAAAAAAGGAAGAAAATAAAATAACAACTATTATTATTTCTTGTCACGATGCCGGCTGGCAGGAGGTGGATCCTCTGTGCCAGAGAGGGATGGCGAGGACCGTGCTAGTGGACCGGTTCTAAGACACTACTGGTTTTCACCAGAGCCCGCCGCAAAGCGGGATGGTCTTGCTGCGGCGGTAGTGACCAGGTCGTATCCACTAGCAACGGCTCACCTCTCTGGCTGCTGAAGATAGGCGCGGTACAAGGGAGTAGACAGAAGCAAGGTCGGACGTAGCAGAAGGTCGGGGCAGGCAGCAAGGATCGTAGTCAGGGGCAACGGCAGGAGGTCTGGAACACAGGCTAGGAACACACAAGGAACGCTTTCACTGGCACGATGGCAACAAGATCCGGCAAGGAAGTGCAGGGGAAGTGAGGTGATATAGGGAAGTGCACAGGTGAAGACACTAATTGGAATCACTGCGCCAATCAGCGGCGCAGTGGCCCTTTAAATCGCAAAGACCCGGCGCGCGCGCGCCCTAGGGAGCGGGGCCGCGCGCGCCGGGACAGGAGCGAGGGAGAGCGAGTCAGGTACGGGAGCCGGGGTGCGCATCGCGAGCGGGCGCTACCCGCATCGCGAATCGCATCCCGGCTGGAAGCGGAATCGCAGCGCCCCGGGTCAGTGGATCTGACCGGAGCGCTGCAGCGGGGAGAGTGTAGCGAGCGCTCCGGGGAGGAGCGGGGACCCGGAGCGCTCGGCGTAACAGTACCCCCCCCCTTGGGTCTCCCCCTCTTCTTAGAGCCTGAGAACCTGAGGAGCAGACTTTTGTCTAGGATGTTGTCCTCAGGTTCCCAGGATCTCTCTTCAGGACCACAACCCTCCCAGTCCACTAAAAAAAAAGTTTTCCCTCTGACCTTTTTAGAAGCTAAGATCTCTCTGACAGAGAAGATGTCCGAGGAGCCGGAAACAGGAGTGGGAGGAACAGATTTGGGAGAAAAACGGTTGAGGATGAGTGGTTTAAGAAGAGAAACGTGAAAGGCATTAGGGATACGAAGAGAAGGAGGAAGAAGAAGTTTGTAAGAGACAGGATTAATTTGACACAAAATTTTGAAAGGACCAAGATAGCGTGGTCCCAACTTGTAGCTAGGGACACGGAAGCGGACATATTTAGCGGAGAGCCATACCTTGTCTCCAGGGGAAAAAACGGGAGGAGCTCTTCTTTTCTTATCCGCGAACTTCTTCATGCGTGATGAAGCCTGTAAGAGAGATTTTTGGGTCTCTCTCCATATGATGGAAAGGTCACGAGAAATTTCATCCACAGCGGGCAGACCAGAGGGCAAGGGGGTAGGGAGGGGGGGAAGAGGGTGACGGCCGTACACCACGAAAAATGGGGATTTGGAGGAAGATTCAGAGACTCTGAAGTTATACGAGAATTCGGCCCATGGAAGGAGATCTGCCCAGTCATCCTGGCGGGAGGAAACAAAATGTCGCAAATAATCACCCAAGACCTGGTTAATTCTTTCTACTTGTCCATTGGACTGGGGATGATATGCAGAAGAAAAATTTAATTTAATCTTGAGTTGTTTACAGAGAGCCCTCCAGAATTTAGACACGAATTGGACGCCTCTATCCGAGACGATCTGCGTAGGCAACCCGTGAAGACGAAAAATGTGTACAAAAAATTGTTTAGCCAACTGAGGCGCTGAAGGAAGACCAGGAAGAGGGATGAAATGTGCCATTTTGGAGAATCGATCAACGACCACCCAAATAACAGTGTTGCCACGGGAAGGGGGTAAATCAGTAATAAAATCCATACCAATCAGAGACCAAGGCTGTTCGGGGACAGGCAGGGGATGAAGAAAACCAGCGGGTTTCTGGCGAGGAGTCTTATCCCGGGCACAGATAGTGCAGGCTCGCACAAAGTCCACAACATCCGTCTCCAGAGTCGGCCACCAATAGAAGCGGGAGATGAGTTGCACAGATTTCTTGATGCCCACATGACCTGCGAGATGGGAGGAGTGACCCCATTTGAGGATTCCGAGGCGTTGGCGTGGAGAAACAAAGGTCTTTCCTGGAGGAGTTTGCCTGATGGAGGCTGGAGAAGTGGAGATCAGGCAGTCAGGTGGAATGATGTGTTGCGGAGAGAGTTCAACTTCTGAGGCATCCGAGGAACGAGAGAGAGCATCGGCCCTAATGTTCTTATCGGCAGGACGAAAATGAATCTCAAAATTAAATCGGGCAAAGAACAGAGACCACCGGGCCTGGCGAGGATTCAGCCGTTGGGCAGACTGGAGGTAGGAGAGGTTCTTGTGGTCGGTGTAAATAATAACTGGAAATCTTGATCCCTCCAGCAGATGCCTCCATTCCTCAAGTGCTAATTTAATGGCTAGAAGCTCTCGATCCCCGATGGAGTAGTTCCTCTCCGCCGGAGAGAAGGTCCTAGAAAAAAAACCACAAGTGACAGCATGCCCGGAAGAATTTTTTTGTAGAAGAACAGCTCCAGCTCCCACTGAGGAGGCATCAACCTCCAATAGGAAGGGTTTGGAAGGGTCAGGTCTGGAGAGCACGGGAGCCGAAGAAAAGGCAGACTTGAGTCGTTTAAAGGCGTCTTCCGCTTGAGGAGGCCAAGACTTGGGATCGGCATTTTTTTTGGTTAAAGCCACGATAGGGGCCACAACGGTAGAAAAATGCGGAATAAATTGCCTGTAATAATTGGCGAACCCCAAAAAGCGTTGGATAGCACGGAGTCCGGAGGGGCGTGGCCAATCTAAGACGGCAGAGAGTTTGTCTGGATCCATTTGTAGTCCCTGGCCAGAGACCAAATATCCTAGAAAAGGAAGAGATTGGCATTCAAACAGACATTTCTCCATTTTGGCATAGAGTTGATTGTCACGAAGTCTCTGAAGAACCATACGGACATGCTGGCGGTGTTCTTCTAGATTGGCAGAAAAAATTAGGATATCGTCCAGATATACAACAACACAGGAGTATAACAGATCACGAAAAATTTCATTAACAAAGTCTTGGAAGACAGCAGGGGCGTTGCACAGGCCAAAGGGCATGACCAGATACTCAAAGTGTCCATCTCTGGTGTTAAATGCCGTTTTCCACTCATCCCCCTCTCTGATGCGGATGAGGTTATAGGCACCTCTTAAGTCCAGTTTAGTAAAGATGTGGGCACCTTGGAGGCGATCAAAGAGTTCAGAGATGAGGGGTAGGGGGTAGCGGTTCTTAACCGTGATTTTATTAAGACCGCGGTAGTCAATGCAAGGACGTAGGGAGCCATCTTTTTTGGACACAAAGAAAAATCCGGCTCCGGCAGGAGAGGAGGATTTACGGATAAAGCCCTTTTTTAAATTTTCCTGGACGTATTCAGACATGGCAAGAGTCTCTGGGGCAGAGAGAGGATAAATTCTGCCCCGGGGTGGAGTAGTGCCCGGGAGGAGGTCGATAGGACAATCATAAGGCCTGTGAGGAGGTAGAGTCTCAGCTTGTTTTTTGCAGAAAACATCCGCGAAGTCCATATAGGCCTTAGGGAGACCGGTTACTGGAGGAACCACAGAGTCACGGCAAGGGTTACTGGGAACCGGTTTTAGACAGTCCTTGGAACAAGAGGGCCCCCAACTCTTGATCTCCCCAGTGGACCAATCCAGGGTTGGGGAATTAAGTTGAAGCCAGGGAAGTCCAAGGAGAATTTCCGAGGTGCAATTGGGAAGGACCAAAAGTTCAATCCTCTCGTGATGAGATCCGATGCTCATTAGAAGGGGCTCCGTGCGGAAACGTATAGTACAGTCCAATCTTTCATTGTTTACACAATTGATGTAAAGGGGTCTGGCGAGACTGGTCACTGGGATGTTGAACCTGTTGACGAGAGAGGCCAAAATAAAATTTCCTGCAGATCCAGAGTCCAAGAAGGCCACGGTAGAGAAGGAGAAGGCAGAGGCAGACATCCGCACAGGCACAGTAAGACGTGGAGAAGCAGAGTAGACATCAAGGACTGTCTCACCTTTGTGCGGAGTCAGCGTACGTCTTTCCAGGCGGGGAGGACGGATAGGACAATCCCTCAGGAAGTGTTCGGTACTAGCACAGTACAGGCAGAGGTTCTCCATGCGGCGTCGTGTCCTCTCTTGAGGTGTCAGGCGAGACCGGTCGACCTGCATAGCCTCCACGGCAGGAGGCACAGGAATGGATTGCAGGGGACCAGAGGAGAGAGGAGCCGAGGAGAAGAAACGCCTCGTGCGAACAGAGTCCATATCTTGGCGGAGCTCCTGACGCCTTTCGGAAAAACGCATGTCAATGCGAGTGGCTAGGTGAATGAGTTCATGTAGATTAGCAGGAATTTCTCGTGCGGCCAGAACATCTTTAATGTTGCTGGATAGGCCTTTTTTAAAGGTCGCGCAGAGGGCCTCATTATTCCAGGATAATTCTGAAGCAAGAGTACGGAATTGTACGGCATACTCGCCAACGGAAGAATTACCCTGGACCAGGTTCAACAGGGCAGTCTCAGCAGAAGAGGCTCGGGCAGGTTCCTCAAAGACACTTCGGATTTCCGAGAAGAAGGAGTGTACAGAGGCAGTGACGGGGTCATTGCGGTCCCAGAGCGGTGTGGCCCAAGACAGGGCTTTTCCAGACAGAAGGCTGACTACGAAAGCCACCTTAGACCTTTCAGTGGGAAACAGGTCCGACATCATCTCCAGATGCAGGGAACATTGGGAAAGAAAGCCACGGCAAAACTTAGAGTCCCCATCAAATTTATCCGGCAAGGATAGGCGTAGACCAGGAGCGGCCACTCGCTGCGGAGGAGGTGCAGGAGCTGGCGGAGGAGATGACTGCTGAAGCTGTGGTAGTAACTGCTGTAGCATAACGGTCAGTTGAGACAGCTGTTGGCCTTGTTGCGCTATCTGTTGTGACTGCTGGGCGACCACCGTGGTAAGATCAGCGACAACTGGCAGAGGAACTTCAGCGGGATCCATGGCCGGATCTACTGTCACGATGCCGGCTGGCAGGAGGTGGATCCTCTGTGCCAGAGAGGGATGGCGAGGACCGTGCTAGTGGACCGGTTCTAAGACACTACTGGTTTTCACCAGAGCCCGCCGCAAAGCGGGATGGTCTTGCTGCGGCGGTAGTGACCAGGTCGTATCCACTAGCAACGGCTCACCTCTCTGGCTGCTGAAGATAGGCGCGGTACAAGGGAGTAGACAGAAGCAAGGTCGGACGTAGCAGAAGGTCGGGGCAGGCAGCAAGGATCGTAGTCAGGGGCAACGGCAGGAGGTCTGGAACACAGGCTAGGAACACACAAGGAACGCTTTCACTGGCACGATGGCAACAAGATCCGGCAAGGAAGTGCAGGGGAAGTGAGGTGATATAGGGAAGTGCACAGGTGAAGACACTAATTGGAATCACTGCGCCAATCAGCGGCGCAGTGGCCCTTTAAATCGCAAAGACCCGGCGCGCGCGCGCCCTAGGGAGCGGGGCCGCGCGCGCCGGGACAGGAGCGAGGGAGAGCGAGTCAGGTACGGGAGCCGGGGTGCGCATCGCGAGCGGGCGCTACCCGCATCGCGAATCGCATCCCGGCTGGAAGCGGAATCGCAGCGCCCCGGGTCAGTGGATCTGACCGGAGCGCTGCAGCGGGGAGAGTGTAGCGAGCGCTCCGGGGAGGAGCGGGGACCCGGAGCGCTCGGCGTAACATTTCTCATTTCCAGTGTCTGTGCTTACTCTCAAAAGTAGAACATTTCTGGCACCCAGCCAAAAACCTTCTGCAAGAAAATGTGTGGGAAGGATATGGCATACGGAACATTTTGTCAGTCATGAAAGGGGGTGTTATTCTTCCATTTGAGTGCTTGAGAATTCTATATGCTATGCCGGCCTCAATGGAGAATATGTACAAAATCATAAAAAGTTATCTACTAAAACACAATATGGCCTACTGTTATATACCACAGGCTCTCACCATACAAATGTGGCTTAAAATTATTTTATGCCCACTTCAATGACGCTCATGGGAAGTATAAGCAAAAACACATTTTTAATTGGGAAGAGGAAATGGGTAAGACCTTCCCTGTTAATACATGGCAAAAAGCCATAACACAAATTAAATCCTTAACACACTGTGCTAACCATGGTGAACAGTACAGCAAATTATTACTCAGTTGGTACTTTACCCCCGTACAACTGGCTTCCATATTTGAAGGTCATTCAAATGACAGCTGGAGAGAATGCAGAATGAAAGGGTCTTTATCACATATTTTTCTGAAAATGATTTTTCCGTCAAGATTGAAGAAGAATCAGAGGGAATTTGGTGCTCATGCTGAAAATTTTTGCAATTGTGGGTTTGTGGGTTTTGTTCGTAGAACACTAGTTAGACATTTGTGAGTCTCTTCTACCACTGACTACCCTGTCTTGTTGTGCTCTGAGGTCCGGCTGCTAATTTCCATACAGGGAGTTCCTGCGCTTGTTTTATATTTTGGATGCCTCTTAGGCCAAGTGACCTTTATAAGGTAAAGATGTACTCCGCTCCTAGACATCACGCCCCCTTCCATAGACTTGCATAGCTGGGGCGGGGCAGGGCGTGATGTCACACGAGGGTGTAGTCGTGACATCATGATACTCTGGCCACGTGGTCGTCATACGGCAGATTCTGAGCTGGCAGTGCAGCATGCAGCTCCCTGAGGTGGGTGCTGAATGCAAGATTGTGGGGGTCCCCAGCAGCGGGACCCCCACGGTCAGACATCTTATGATAGGATGTCTTAGGGCCAGAGTACCCATTTAAGTTGAAACACTTCCTCCAGGGTGGTTAAAGAAGATATCCCATGCAGCAAAGAAAAAAAATATACCTAGCCATTCCATAGTATATTCACCTACCACCTCTCTGACATGTTTGTGATTTTTTTTCCGGCCCCCATTCACCAGCTATTCAGCTCATAAATTCCAGTTACTTCCTGGTTATGGTGGCTATGCCTGTGATCTCAAAGACTACATTTCCCTGCATGCACTGCTCACATTTCCTGCTCTCAGCTGCCTGAGCAGAGAACTTGTTACCACCCCTAACTTATGTTAGTCACTCCCACATAACACTGAGCTCCAATCATATCCCTATACAGCAGGGTGGCCACGAGGAAACAAACTAATCTCAGTGCTCAGAGAGAGGGACCCTGGAGTGGAAGCTGCAGTTTTACACTGTAAAATCACTCCCTCCCCCTCCTCCTCTCAGTGAAATAGCATTACAGTGGCACAATCACCTCCCCCCCTTCTCTGCCCTGCACTCCTCTCTCCCCAGTGCTCAGTGTGACAGCTCCCTCCCCTCCCCCCTCTCCTCCGTTCTCAGTGTATAAACATTAGCAAGGAGAGGGGAGAGAATCAGCCTGTTTGCTGACTCTGCTATGATCTGAATCAGCCGGCATATAGGCAGTGCTGCTCAGCCAATCACTGCAGAACAGAGGGAGGACAGTGTGAATATTCATCAGATGGGAGGGGCTAAGCCCGAGCTCAGGCAGTTCTCTGCAGCACAGGGGTTTTCTGGGTAATTGTCACGTCACGGCCCCTGGATGCTGCTGATAACAGCCTGAATAGGGGGTCGAAAGTCATGAAAACCTGGAACAGCTGAGTTTCCTGTCAGACAGAAGAATGCAGATAAAGCTGGTTTCTAAGCAGCATTGGTAATGGAAGTGATTTACAAACCTGTATAACTTTACCTTCTGCACTAGAAGCAGAACAATTGTTTACTGTGAGACTTGTCCTTTAAGTTAATGATTTACTAATAGTTTGCTGCTGATAATAGATAACATGTAGAGAAGTCAAAGACCGCGGTGTTATGTAATGTTTGAATTACAATGTCATGCCATTGACAATTTTCACACTTTGAATTACATATGTCTTCAATTACTGATTTAAAAGACTTTCTTTACTGTTTCAAGACCTGGCTGATTTTTGCCTTACATAACCAAAAGCCATTTTACAAATCTGACGTGTGATTTTGTGTGCTAAAAACTTTGAAAGGCTGAGATTTTGTTTTTAGCAACATTATTTACTTTATGTTACTGGTAAATGTTCGTCAACAAATCGTGTATATTTGTGAAAAAAAAACATTTTGAAATGTTAAAAGTGGTGTTATCAAAGAACGTTGTGTTATCAAGAAAATAATTGAGGTGCTGAGTGAGCATTTTTACCATACAGGTGCTTGTACAGGGTGGGACATTTACACGGATACACCTTAATAAAATGGGAATGGTTGGTGATATTAACTTCCTGTTTGTGGCACATTAGTATATGTGAGGGGGGGAAACTTTTCAAGATGGGTGGTGACCGTGGTGGCCATTTTGAAGTCAGCCATTTTGAATCCAACTTTTGTTTTTTCAATAGGAAGAGGGTCATGTGACACATCAAACTTATTGGGAATTTCAGAAGAAAAACAATGATGTGCTTGGTTTTAACCTAACTTTATTCTTTCATGAGTTATTTACAAGTTTCTGACCACTTATAAAATGTGTTAAATGTGCTGCCCATTGTGTTGGATTGTCAATGCAACCCTCTTCTCCCACTCTTCACACACTGATAGCCACACCACAGGAGAAATACTAGCACAGGCTTCCAGTATCCATAGTTTCAGGTGCTGCACATCTCGTATCTTCACAGCATAGACAATTGCCTTCAGATGACCCCAAAGATAAAAGTCTAAGGGGGTCAGATCCGGAGACCTTGGGGCCATTCAACTGGCCCACGACGACCAATCCACTTTCCAGGAAACTGTTCATCTAGGAATGCTCGGACCTGACACCCATAATGTGGTGGTGCACCATCTTGCTGGAAAAACTCAGGGAACGTGCCAGCTTCAGTGCATAAAGAGGGAAACACATCATCATGTAGCAATTTTGCATATCCATTTGGCCTTGAGGTTTCCATTGATGAAGAATGGCCCCACTATTGATAAAGCAAATATAACGTGAAACATTTTGACCAACTTCTAAAATAAATTATTATTAATTAATTAGGCAGGATTACAATGGGACATGCATAAAGTTAGCATATAACATGGGTCCCCTGGGCATATGCAATTGGATCAGATAAGAGCACTGTCTTTATAATGTAATTTGTCCATTGTTCAGCCAATCCGGAGACAAAGAAAGTATGTATGCATTCATCTTCTTTATCTTGACTCCAGATGCTCTTTGGTAGGGCGTGATGACATGAGTATCTTACACACACAAAGCAACACGTAAGCAGAACATATTTTGTAAGAAAACAACTATTCATGACAAAGCAAAAATGTAATTGTTTCATTGCCTCTTAAGAATCAACTTAATATTAAAATAAGAAAAGTGGTAAAAATTCATTGATTTCTTTAACATATTTCACCCTTTTGATAATTATATTATCACACATATATTTAGATTTTATTAGCACAGCACATGTATATGGATTGTTTTGCACTTCTCGTCTAACTAACATCCTCCCTATCCGAAACTGACCCCTTAGACAGATGGTATATCACAGATTACACAGATAAGCTGTATAAACCATGGGATGTCATATGCATCCATTTCCACCTACCTATTAGTGGTCAGTTACTCTAAACAAGCACCAAACTTTATTGATATAAGGACACATTATATATTCTAACTAAATAGATGACTGACAGCAGCCAAAGATGCACCACACCACAGGCCCAGGCTGGGTCACTGGACTACCAGAGCCTGACTCTGTGTAGGTTTCCACGCACTTGATGACAAACTTTATTTATTTATTTCAAAACCCAAACTGCTATGGTGTAACTGTGGGACACTCTTTCAGAGATGATGTCTTCCACCTGTCTTTCAGAATCACTGGAAGGTCTGCAGGAAAGTCAGGTAGTTGAGCTGAGCTATCAGACGGTCATCTCTGAGGCTGTGATGTCATCTGTCAGGGAGTGGATGTGTCCACTTCTTTACTGCAACGAGAAATACAAAACATTGACATTTTCCAAGCAATTAAACACATCAATAGCACTCCTATCACTACCACAATGGGTTTCATGAGGTCTGAAAGCATATTATTAAACCAATGAATGTAGAAGACTGGCACTACTTGCATATATCCCCTATGCTATCAGGCTGTGAATATCTGGAGCTGATAAGGACCCACGGCTGGACGTATGCTGTGCACTATCTAAAGGTGGTGCTGATCCTCAGAGTAAAGTTCATAGATTATGCGAATCATCCATGCATAAGAAAAAAGGTTGCACTCACCAATCCACTTCAGTGCTTTATTTCTTGATCGTGAACGGGGAGCCAGACAATGCACAACTAGCGCTCCATTTTGTGTCCTGTTTGTAAGTACCCCCAGTTCACGATCAAGAAATAAAGCACTGAAGTGGATTGGTGAGTGCGACCTTTTTTCTTATGCATGGATGATATTATTAAACCGAACACCAATAGAACCAATTCAGGAAAATGGATTCCACCCCTTCTTATATATGTCTCTAGATTTTTGCTGAAGTTCCTTTACTTTATTCATGTGTGCCTCAATGGGATCATGTGAGCCCTCAATCCAAGTACAACACTCCTCCCCTATAACAGTGCAGGTCCCACCTTCTATGATATTTGAGCGTGGTCTAATGGCTGGAACAACTCTTCCTATATTACAGTTACCCCATGCTCCCATTGGAAGCCATGAATAGAGCCTGTTACCACGGATGTAATAGAGCCCCTGCTTTAGGACCCTAGGAATGATCTTACCATGATTTCCAGGCCAATTTTGAAACCATACCATATTACGGTACAACTGAATTTTACAGATCCAGTCATCCTCATCTGTCTGTTCAGGACAGGCACACGTGGGGGCACAAAAAGCTTTAACAGTTGGACAAAAACATAAACTATTACAGCCACCATCATATCACATGGCATCTCCCTGTTTTCCATGTTAAATATCAGGGTGGCATTCTTACAATTTGTTTCTCCAACATATACCTTGGGCAAATTGACAAGTCGACTTTTAATTTTGGCTATGTAATTCAGGTACATGGGACCTAAACATATTGTGGGTGTAGAGACAATACCATAAATTTCTAGATATGTATCCTGGTCTGAGAGAGCATTATGGGAAGTGTGATAGACATCTAATTGAACAGCATAGCTATAATCTGTGAGATTCAGATCATTCATTGATATAGGGACACCTATTAGAGGAATCCTCCTGTGGGTAGTAGGGATATGAGAACAGATCCAGCAGTCAGTTGTGTTCAGCTGTTTGGCAGTCTGCTGATGGAGAAGCCAGATTGAATTTTTCTTCTTTTCACCTTCCACCTGTGCATGAAGATAAAAAGCACAAAACACCACGTAGGACAGTACATGCATTTCGATTCCATCAATCCTCTTCATCCCCTGAGGCCTCACCCTTTTGGTGCTAGTCCTTTTCACCAACCTGGAAGTCCACCTTCTTACAGTGGGAAGTGTGTATCCAGTTTGGCCTTCCTTCCACCTTGACTGAGGTGGGTGTAGTCAGTAGTACCTGATATGGGCCGTCAAATCAGGGCTCCAGATGTCTCCTCACAAATCTTCTTATCACCACCAAGCCTCCAGGGTGCAGGGGGTGAGTTCCAGTTACTTCTTCAGGATCTGGTAAGGAAGAGAAAACTTTTCCATGCAAATTAGTCAGTTATATATTCAGCTGGACGACATAGTCAGTTAAGGACATGTACTGTCCATGCAGTTCTTGTGGAAAGGGTAGACCTGTCGGTGGTGGTCTGCCAAACAAAATCTCAAATGGTGAAAGGCCATGTTGCCCCTTTGGAGTATGTCTAATTGCAAAGAGGGCTAAAGGTAAGGCTTGTACCCACATAAGATTTGTCTGCTCACAGATCTTAGCTATTTTGTTTTTCAAATCCCCATTTGCTCTCTCTACTTTGCCAGATGATTGTGGATGGTATGGAGTATGGAGATGCTGATTAATCTGCAACCCTTTCAGCATTTCTGCAAACACTTGTCCTGTAAAGTGAGTCCCTCGGTCAGACTCTACTGCCTCAGGTCGGCCATATCTACACACAATTTCACATATCAGCTTCTTTGCTGTCACACTTGCTGTCGCCTTAGCAACAGGCCACGCATCCACCCGAGAGGAGAACATGTCTACACACCCCAGAACAGACTCATAGACACCACATTTGGGCAGCTGGATGTAGTCTATTTGTAGTCTCTAGAATGGGTAGTCAGGTTTTACAAGATGTTTCATTTCCACCTTTGTCATTTTACCTGGATTGTACTTGGCACAGATCATGCACTTTTTACACCACTCAGTTGCAAACTGTGAGAAACCTGGTGCAAACCAAAATTTGTTGATGTTAGCAATCATTCCCCCTTTGGAAACATGGGAAGGGAGATGAGATAACGCCAAAATGGGATACATGACTGGGGGTGCACACAATCGGCCATCCCCATGTTTCCAAAGATCATTGTCCGGTCTGCAACCAGCCTCTCTCCACCTGAGTTTGAGGTCCTGTTTAGTTTTGGAGGGTTTTTAAAACATCCATTGTCACATTCTCTGTGGTTGTAGAAGGCAGCTGGAGAAGCATTAGAGCTGCTCTCTTAGCTGCTTCATCTGCTCTATTGTTACCCATAGTGATAGGATCTACTTCTCACTGATGTGCTTGGCATTTCATCACAGCCATAACTCTAGGTAACTTTACTTTTAGCAACAGATCTTGTATGAGATCTGCACGTTTCACCACTTTACCACTTGAGGTCACAGCTCGCAGATCATGGACTAAGCGAAACTGACCAGGCCTTCCTGGTTTAGCCACAGGATACAAAGGTGTATTCACAGGTGATTTTATAGAAAACAGGATCCCCTTACTCTCAAAAGCTTTGACTTGGTCTCTTACACCATTCATTTGTTTCATGCTGAGATGATACTGAGGAATCCTGGGTAATTTTACTCCAGGTCTGAGTTTGATGACCACTGGGTCTGTTTGTTTTATCAGGCACACTGGACTACGTTTCCTAGCCCAGACTTCCAGGAAACATCCTGCAGATCAGGTGGAATGTCCTGATCCGGAGGAGTGTTAACTGCCATCAGGGGAACCAGACTCTCCAAAGTGTTATGATCCTCCGATCCCACTGATGTAGTCACTTTTGGTCCATCCTCAGTATATTGTATCTTTGCTTTCAATTTCATCAGTGCATATCTTCCCAACAAATTACAGGGAACAGTGTCACTGAGGACAAAAGAAAGAGAGGTCTCTATTTCACCTATAGTCATAGGAGTCTCCTCAGTCTCCCTTAGCATGATAGGTTTACCTTCTAATCCTACAGCATCAATTCGTCCTCTGTATTTACTTTAGGAGTGATTAGCAGTTCACCTTCAACTCCACAAAAGACTTTACCACCACTTGGGTCAGATAACTCCTGCCAAGAGGTGGTTGGAGGTACATATGGTGGAGCAGTGGCCCTAACTGTGGGCTCACTGTATGTAGAAGGTGGACTGATAAGATCTCCAGTAGGGTACACCGTGGTGGAGCTAGCAGGACCCTTTGGTCTAGCTCCCATATCTACTGGGGTCCGTTGAGTACTCTAGTCAGGGATGTCTATATTAACCACGGTGTGCTCCACTAGAGATATTGCAAGCTGATCTATCAACTCTGGTTATACCTCTAGTTCAGACTGTTTCCTTCTCTGCCCTAGTTTCTACAGTAAAAATACCTTGGGCTCTTTCTGTTTCCAACAGGATTCTACAATCCATCTACTTCAATCCCCCTTCTCATTTGGCTCTGTTAATTTTGGGCCAAATTTTTTTTGTAAAAACCGGACCCGCAGGATAATTCCAAGGTTCCCCCTTTTGGAATCCTAAGCTCTATTCCCCTAGTCAGCAGCACCATTTTGGAAAATGCCGAATGACCCATCTGCCATATTATTTATCTCCTCCTGTGGGGTGGGAGGAGTTTTGGACGTCCATTACCTCTGGGTGGCACACAGCCACCCATGCTAAGATTGTTTACCATAGCCCGGCTATGATGGAGGGGACTCTTACCCTTCTCACTCAATTACTTAGCTCACTATGGCTATTGGCTGTTAGGGAAGGTCCCACACTGAGAAATATCCCTTTTCCCGGTTTTGCCAAATTCTCCAAAAGAGCCAAATGACAAACGGCAAGGAGCAAATTACACAAAGTATCTGACCTCTAAAATCATCTAAATCAAACCACACTAAGAAGGAACTGACTGAATCAGTAGTATTGCTCATGAGGGACTGATATGCTGCAGCTTTGGGACTCCCTTTAGCATAGGAGAATACAGGCCTACACCAGCTGTTACAAGGCTGTTCAGAAACAAGCCGAGAGTTGATCAAAAGATCGGGTCCTCTCGTTCTCTGGGAATAGCACTGTGTCCAATAGCAGCATGTGAACTGCAGCCAAATTTAATTGACGATGTTCAAAGGTCGAACACAGGGGGTACCCAAGAGACTTGCTCTGACAATCCCAGGCGAGCCGGTAAAAACACTGCATCGACCCACACTTAACCTTCTCATTCGTATGTCCCTCCACTGGCAGACAATGTTAGTAACAGATTTACTTGACAAACTCAGAAGATAGAAAACACGCGTGTCTGAGAACGGTAGGGTTCTCTTACTTTTCACATCACTGTTCCCACTGGCTTTCTCTGTGAGGAGGTGTGACTTGAAACAGTACAATCATTCACCGTGAAGGTATCCTGTCACACTGATATAGTGTAGTACACCAATATCCTCATTCACTCACACATACATAACAAAAGATGTTAGAACATATAACACAGCTGTATCAGGTTCTTAGGGTTTGTACTCGCGACAGAGGACAGAGGGTTTGGGGATGAGAGGAGAGAGAAAGCTACTGAGAAACAAGGGATCTCACCTATTATTGGTGCCGGTGTGGTCTCATTCCTCTGATCCTCATCCTGGTTCTGTCCTTTGATCACTTTCAAACTCCCAGGTTTCGGCACCAATTTGATAAAGCAAAGATAATGTGAAACAGTTGGACCAACTTCTAAAAGAAATTATTATTAATTAATTAGGCAGGATTACAATGGAACATGCATAAAGTTAGCATATAACATGGGTCTCTTGGGCATATGGAATTTGATCAGATAAGAGCACTGTCTTTATAATGTAATTTGTCCATTGTTCAGCCAATCCGGAGACAAAGAAAGTATGTACGCATTCATCTTCTTTATCTTGACTCCAGATGCTCCTTGGTAGGGCGTGATGACATGAGTATTTTACACACACAAAGCAACACATAAGCAGAATATATTTGGTAAGAAAACAACTATTCATGACAAAGCAAAAATGTAATTTCATTGCCTCTTAAGAATCAACTTAATATTAACCCCTTAAGGACTGAGCGATTTCACGTTTTTGCATTTTTGTTTTTTCCTCCTTGCCTTTAAAAAATCATAACCCTTTCAATTTTACACCTAAAAATCTTTATTATGTCTTATTTTTTGCGCCACCAATTCTACTTTACAGTGACATTATTCATTTTACCGAAAAACCCAAATCGAAACGGAAAAAAAATTCATTGTTCGACAAATTTGAAGAAAAAATGCCATTTTGTAAATTTTTGGGGCTTCCGTTTCTACGCAGTACATTTTTTCGGTAAAAGTGACACCTTATCTTTATTCTGTAGGTCCATACGGTTAAAATTGAAATAAAAAAAGCACAAACGGATGCGCTCCATAGTGTAACACCAAAGGTGAGTTGGTAACGCTAAGTGTGAATTGCGCTTACCACATGAAGTTGTACTCCAACCAAGTACAACAATGGAACAGGGCGTGTCATCAAAGGGTCTCTGCAGCTTCGTCCCGCTGAAATAGAATCACGATAAAAACAAGCAACCTCCAGGTTGCAGAGCAGGATCAATGGAAGCGCTGAGACCAGATAAGAAGTTAAAAGGATTTATTTCCCATAATGCAACGCGTTTCACGGTCACCCGCTTCCTCAGGCATCATGTCATTTTATGAGCCCTATAACTTTTTAATTTTTCTGCGTTCAGGGGGCTATGAGGGCTCATTTTTTGCGCTGTGATCTGAAGTTTTTAGTGGTACCTTTTTGTTCTGATCAGACTTTTTGATCACTTTTTATTCACTTTTTTGTGGTATAAAAAGTGATAAAAAATGCGCTATTTTGGACTCTGGAATTTTTTTGCGCGTACACCATTGAACGTGCGGTGTAAAAAGCGGTATATTTTTATAATTCGGACATTTCCACATGCGGTGATACCACATATGTGTATTTTTATTTACACTGTTTTATTTTGTTACTAGGAAATGCCGGGTGATTCAAACTTTTAATTCAGAAGGGAATACCTGAAAGGGTTAACTTTTTTTTAACACTTTTTTTTTTGCAAGCTGATAGGTGCCATAGAGACCTATCAGCTTGCAATGGCTGATTTCATTCACAGACTGCTGCCTTGCCGTTGCATGGCGACAATCAGTGAAATCGGTGATTGATTGCTCCAGCCTGCAACTCAGGCTGGGAGTAATCAATCGGAGCCCGGACGCTGCCGGAGAAGGTAAAAGACCTTCTTAACTCCGGGTAGCTGATCGGGACCCCGTGTTATAGACAGGGACCGGACTTAGGACGTACTCCTATGTCCTAAGTCCTTAAGGGGTTAAAATAAGAAAAGTGGTAGAAATTCAATGGTTTCTTTAATACTATCTTTGTACCCCATATACCACACCATACCATAAATAATTGTGTTCCAACAATCTTGGAGGGATCTATCCAACGTGGGTTAGTGTCAGAACAATAGCGGTGATTCTGTTTGTTAACTTCACCATTCACAGAAAAGTTTGCCTCATCACTGAACAAAATCCTCTGCATAAATGGAGGGTCCTGTTCCAATTTTTGTTTTGCCCATTCTGCGGCACCTGAAACTACGGATACTGGAAGCCTGTGCTAGCATTTCTCCTGCGGTGTTGCAATCAGTGTGTGAAGAGTGGGAGAAGAGGGTTGCATTGACAATCCAACACAATGGGCAGCACATTGAACAAATTTTATAATTGGTCAGAAACTTGTAAATAACTCATGAAAGAATAAAGTTATGTTAAAACCAAGCACATCATTGTTTTTCTTGTGAAATTTCCAATAAGTTTGATGTATCACATGACCCTCTTCCTATTGAAAAAACAAAAGTTGGATTCAAAATGACTGACTTCAAAATGGCTGCCATGGTCACCACCCATCTTGAAAAGTTTCCCCCCTCACATTTACTAATGTGCCACAAACAGGAAGTTAATATCACCAACCATTCCCATTTTATTAAGGTGTATCCATATCAATGGCCCACCCGGTAGAATGAATTAACACTGGGCCAGGGAAATTGAAAATTAGTTTTTTTCAAATAACTTTTTTACAAGTGTGGTATCCCGGTACCGCATCCTATACGGTACCTGTATATAGGTCCCCATAGCCAGAGTCCCTAGGACGTCAGGGTCCTTCTTACTTAGTCCACCCCTTGTCACCTCTCATCTAGATATTAGTTATCTTACAGTTTACTCAGGGTTTATATAAGTATAATTGTACAAATGTATATAAGTGGTTAATTACCTGTACGGAGCGTAACAGCACCTGCGGGTCACGTGATCAGGTAAACTCTATGGTTTTTGCGTAAGGACCTTAGGAGATCCCTGTGACGTATTTGCGCCCACAATTCCTTGTAACAGTGAGTGACAGATATTCGGACCAATTAAAACGGCCCCACCCCTGCCCATATAAGGGAGTGGCGGCCATAGCTCGCTCTCTTGTTCCTGGGCTGCCAAGCGAGCAGCATCTCTCTTGTTCCCGGGCTTTCATGAGAGAAGGATCTGCGCTGCTGTCATCAGTAAGTTTAGGCCTGAGCCTTGCGGCAACGGCTGATCGTTAACAAACCGTGAGTGTATCAATCCCTAAGCACTCTGCAAGATCACCGGACCTTATCTATCTCCTCAATCCGGACAGATCTTCGCGATTAACCCTAAATCTAGAGACTTATAAAACAAGTCAAGGTCCGCAACAACTGGCAGTCACTGAAGTGTATAGAGACTGTATTGATGAGACTGTTACTGTTCATTGGATGTATCACAAGCCTTTAAGTAAAGTTTATCCAAGTTCAAGAAGTTCAACTATCTTGTGGACCTTCAGTCATTATTCATATGCACCTGTCGTTACTGGGAAGGGCGGCGATAGGCTGGAGAATTACCTCAGCATACTAGCCTCAGCCTGGCGTCACGAACTATAGAGTTAACCTTAACCCCTGATATACTGAAGCAAAACCCTGACTGTACTACCCCTACACCAGAGGCCTACCACACAAGGAATACAGAAGATTAAGGACCCTGAAATGCAGAACTTCCCTGCAATACTAACTTGTGGCAAATCTCACAGTACCTTATGGGATATTGTGAACAAAAAATACAGTATACATATTTTTTTTACCCCTTAAGAACGCAGGGTATACAGGTACACCCTAAAATCCTGGTTCTAAAGGACTCATCGTGTACCTGTACGTCCTGAGTCCGGCTAATGGGGTTTAAACTGTTCTCACGAGCTGAGAACGGGTTAATCCCTGTGGGTCCCGGTTGCTATGGGCAGCTAGGACTCGTGACTAATGCAGGGCACCGCATTGTGAATATTTGGTCACTTCATATTCCATAAAAAAAAATCGATCAAAAAGTCCAACCAAAACGAAAATTGCACCGATAAAAACTAAAGACCACGGCACAAAAAATTAGCCCTCATATAGCCCATGCAGAAAAATAAAAAAGGTATAGCGGTCAGAAGATGACATTTTAAACATAATCCTTTTAGTGCATGTAGTTATAATTTTTTTGAAGTAGTAAAATAAATAAAACCTACATACATTGGCTATCCCTGTAAGCGTATGGGCCTACAGAATAAAGATAATGGCCCTCATTTACTAAGAGTGGAGTGATGGTTTGTGTTTCTTTTTCGTGTTTTCAACCTTTTTTTTTCACTTGGTATTTACCAATCTGTCGCACTTTTCATGATATTTTTAGTCGCAGGGAAAAATTCTGTTTCACAGTATATTCTGTTGCATGGTTCTGTCACAGTAATTTCTGTCGCACTGTAAATTCTGTCGCAGGCAGGTTTATTTCTGTTGCAAGGTTTCTTCTACAGAAGTGCAGATGTGGGAGGTGGGAATCCCAGCCAGTGAATATCCGACTTCAGCACTGGAGCGCTACACCTGCGTGGTGACACAGGAGTCGGGTATAAATTCGTAATTGCTTTTTATTGAAAATCATAAAAAGTGGCAATACATGGTAGGACTATGCCTTTCTGCGGGGTTCCCTCCTTACAGTGTGTGGATACAGTACTTTATATTTACATATTTCCATGAATACATTAACCCACTAAACATTTGAAGTTTGCAGGGTCTGAATGCAATTGGAGGCTGAGTATAACGGCAGCCTCCAGGGTCTATAGGAATGAATTGGTTAGATCTATAACATTGTGATTTTTTTTGTCCATTGTATTCAATGGGCTTATTGTGGTCTATGGAGAACTTGTGGCAAACAGGGTAGAAAGCTACACAGCAGAGTCCTGGTAGTAATGTGGATGGGAGACCCTGGTGTAGGGTCAATTCCTGGGTTGATATACAGGGTTGGGATTATACTTTAATAAGGATAGACATGATTTTTTTTTTTAACCATGAGAACTAGGACAATTGGATACCACACATTTCCTCCTGTTTCAATTAACCTAGTTGCCCATTTATGGTATCCAATTGACTTAGTTCCCACAGTTCAAACACGTTCTCAACTATCAATTGACCCATATATGTCTATCCTAATTAAAGTATAATCCCAACATTGTATATTAACCCAGGAATATGAACCCACACCAAGGTCACCCATCCACATTACTACCAGGACCCTGCTGTTTAGCTTTCTACCACATTTGCCACAAGCTCTACATAGACCACAATGGGCTCATTGATTTCAATGGGCAAAAAAACACAATGTTATAGATCTTGCCCATTCATTCCTATACATCAGCCCTATGTGTGCAATGAGTTTTCCTGGCGGAGCCGCACGTCACGATCACGCTGGCATACGGCCCGCCTCCTAAACTCACTGCACACATAGGGCTGCTGTTGGAAAGCCAGTATGTATAGTGAGCAAGGAATATGCAGTGTATCTCCCGCTGCTGCCGTAAATTTTGCGCAGCATGAAATACGCCAGGTGGGAACGCACCCTTAAGGTGAAAATGGGCTGAGACCTTAAGGGGTTAAGAATGTTTGGTGGTGTTTTTTTTTTCTAACTTTTATTTTACTATCTAATATAAAATAATCCTGAAATGTTTAAGCTTTTATTCTGGAGACTTAGCCTAACACTTTATTTCTGTAGAGATCACTTTCTTCACTATCATCACAGTGAGATGGGACCAGACCATTCACAATAATTAATGCTCAAAGCTCTCTACCTCCCCTGCACAGGTCGCAGAGCATGCCTAGAAAATTGTCCTATAGAAGTCTATTGCCCCTATGTACATGGAGCTTGCTATAAAGCATGCTTCTATATGCTATTTAACAGGCACGATGGCTCCCCATCATAATAATGTATTTGGTATGAAATAAAAATAAAATAAAGTAAATAAAGTAAAAAAAAAAAAGAATCTAAGTGGTACATTCATTTGAAATTAAGTTTTGTCTTTTGTACACCAAACACTATATCGTAATTTTTCATTCTTTTCTATTTGATATGTGAATACCCGTACGTCAGACTACTAACAGGTAGGTGACAAAATACACCTGTCTTGTTTTCATGCAGAAGCGGTTAAGTATCCATGTGAGTTGTTAATTTCACACTAACCACTTACTGTTTTCCTGTGGTGAATATGTATTATAAAATAGTAACTTGTATCAAATCTCACAGGGTGATAAGGCAGGGCTGTATTAATATACATAAAGTTATACTCTTTTTATAAATGGTGTTGGTAAAATGGAAAATAGTTAAAAAATATTGTCATTTCAAAGTTCAAATTAAATAGACCGACAAGTTTAATGTGTTAGTCTATGAATGATGAACTGTTTTAACCCCTTAACCCTTAAGGACCCGGGGTTTTTCTGTTTTTGCATTTTTTTTCCTCCTTAGCTTTAAAAAATCATAACTCTTTCAATTTTTAACCTAAAAATACATATGATGGCTTATTTTTTGCGCCACCAATTCTACTTTGTAATGACATCAGTCATTTTACCCAAAAATCTACAGCGAAAAGGAAAAAAAAATCATTGTGAGACAAAATTGACACTTTCTCTTTATTCTGTAGGTCCATACGATTAAAATGATACCCTACTTATATAGGTTTGATTTTGTTTTACTTCTGGAAAAAAATCAAAACTACATGCAGGAAAATCTATACGTTTAAAATTGTCATCTTCTGACCCCTATAACTTTTTTATTTTTCCGCATATGGGGCGGTATGAGGGCTCATTTTTTTGTGCCGTGATCTGAAGTTTATAGCGGTACCATGTTTGCATTGATAGGACTTATTGATTTTTTCATGATATAAAAAGTGACCAAAAATGCACTATTTTGGACTTTGGAATTTTTTTGCACGTACGCCATTGACCATGCGGTTTAATTAACAATATATTTTTTATAATTCGGACATTTACGCACGCGGCAATACCACATAGGTTTATTTTTATTTACACTGTTTTTTTTTTATGGGAAAAGGGGGGTGATTCAAACTTTTCTTAGGGGAGGGGTTAAATGATCTTTATTCACTTTTTTTTCACTATTTTTTGCAGTGTTATAGCTCCCATAGGGACCTATAACAGTGCACACACTGATCTTTTACATTGGTCAGTGGTTTCTCATAAGAGAATACAGATCAATACAGATCACGGCATCTGCGGCATTGCGGCACTTTGATTGGATGATCGGATCGCCCGCAGCGCTGCCGCGGGGATCCGATCATCCAGCATGACAGCCGGAGGTCCCCTTACCTAGCTCCGGACGTCTTCCGGGGTCTTCTGCTCTGGTCTGCGATCGAGCAGACCAGAGCAGAAGATCACCGATAATACTGAGCAGTGCTGTGTCCTATGCATAGCACTGCACAGTATTAGCAATCAAAGGATTGCTATAGATAGTCCCCTATGGAGACATAAAAAGTGTTAAAAAAAAGTTGAAAAATTTAAAAATAAAAAGTAAAAAAAAGTGAAAAATCCCCTCCCCCAATAAAATTTTACCCCATTTTACCCCAAAAAGCGTAAACATTTTTTTTTTATAAACATATTTGGTATCGCCGCATGCGTAAATGTCAGAACTATCAAAATATAATGTTAATGATCCCATACAGTGAATGGTGTAAACGTAAAAAAATTAAAAAGTCCAAAAAATGCTGCTTTTTTTGTCACATTTGAGAAAAAAAAATAATAAAAAATTATCTAAAAGTTTTATATATGCAAATGTGGTACCTACAAAAAGTACAGATGACGGCGCAAAAAATGAGCCCTCATAGCGCCCTATATACGGAAAAATTAAAAAGTTATAGGTGGGGGGCGTGGTTTGGCCACGGATCAGGGTGGCTGCCTAGAGTCTGAGCTCCTGCAGTACGTGACTGTTACAGCGATGGTGACCCTCGGAAATCCCCGGAAAACTCTCAAATTATAGCGGAACAGACACCTAAACCTCTCCAGCACAAGATGACATCCCACAGAAGAGGAAGAGGGAGATCGTCACACAAATCGCGCAAACTTACGGACTTTTATGTGCCCTCACCCGGACAGGCCTCCCAACATGGCGCCAGAGACTCCACTCAAAGCGGCTGCTGTAACGGACAGCCTGATAAAAGGTCAGACAAAAATACCGCTCACAGAACACCTCAGGCAGAGCACCTCCTTACCTTTGGTAACGAAGTTCTTAGCCCCAGATGAACGAGCTGACCAGCCTGAGAAGCGGAGCAGTCCTTTCACAGGGTCTCTCGCTTCGCGCCAACATGGCGCCTCTGCTCTGTCCTCCCTGTCCTCGGCTTCCAACAGCCCCCTTAAGCAGCACCCGCGCATGGACGGAGGAGAGACCGGAGAGGACTCTAACCCCCTGATAGAGGCCTTCCAGATTGCAGGAGAAGATTTCTTTAATTCAGTTCCAGCTTCTGAGGTCCCGGTGACTGAGATCTCACTTAAAAGGATGTTGCTCCTCCTTAACTCCTCCATTGCTAACAACCTGCTGCACACCCTGCAACCTATTAGATCTGCAATGACTGAAGTTGAGACACGGGTAGAAACCAAAATGGTGGTTCTGGTGAAGTCACATAATGATCTCATTGACTCACACTACGACCTAGAATCAGATGTTTCTGCTTTTCGGGCAAAAATTGCTGACATGGAGGATAGATCCCGCAGAAACAATGTTAAGTTCAGAGGTATCCCAGAATCTATTGCTGCAAGGGACCTGTCTCAATACCTAACCTCATTTATGCATACACTTCTGCCTGAAGCTTCCAACAGAGACTTGCTACTAGACAGAGCCCACAGGGTCCCAAACCGTCTCACCTGTCTGAGGAGGTACCCAGAGACGTTTTGATATGTGTACACTTCTTCCATATTAACCCCTTAAGGACGCAGCCCTTTTTCACCTTAAGGACTGAGCCCTTTTTCGCAATTATGACCACCGTCACTTTACGAATTAATAACGCGAAAACGCTTTTATCGAATATTCTGATTCTGAGATTGTTTTTTCGTGACATATTCTACTTTATTTTCGTGGTAAATTTTCGGCGTTAATTGCATTCTTTTTTGGTGAAAAATCCCAAAATTTCATGAAAATTTTGAAAATTTTGCATTTTTCTAACTTTGAAGCTCTCTAATTGTAAGGAAAATGGATATTCCAAATACATTTAATTTTTTTTCACAAACACAATATGTCCACTTTATGTTGGCATCATAAAATTAACATATTTTTGCTTTTTGAAAAAATTAGAGGGCTTCAAAGTAGAGCAGCAATTTTCAAAAATGTCATGAAAATTGCTAAATCTGAAGGGACAGATGTTACAGAACTACAACTCCCAGCATTCCTGAGCAGTCAAGGCATGCTGAGAGTTGTAGTTTGGCAACATCTGGAGGGCTACTGTTTGGGCACCACTGTAACAGTGGTCTCCAAACTGTGACCCTCCAGATGTTGCAAAACTACAACTCCCAGCATGCCCAGACAGCCTTTGGCTGTCTGGTTGGACTTGATGGACGTATGTCTTTTTTCAACCATACTAACTATGTAACTATGTAACTATGTATGTCTGGGCATGCTGGGAGTTGCAGTTTGGCCCCCCTAGTGGTTGCCACAGTAAAGATCGATTTACTTTCACTTTCAATTCCCCCCCCCCCCCCCACTGTCGATTCCCTACCTGATCAGGATCCTGCAGGCTCCAGCGAAGATCCCAGGTCCCCAGGCATCTTCTCCTGCAGGTACGGCCTCCATCTTCTTCACAGAGCCCCTCGACATCCAGGGGCGGGCAGAACGGGGGTTGCCATGGCAACCCCCTGTTCTGCGCTGCCATTGGTCAGAACTCCATTCTGAGTAATGGCAGGGGATAGGAGTAGATCGCAGCTTTGCGATCTCACTCCAATCCTTTAGGCTGATCGGGGTTGTTGCTGACAACTCCGATCAGCCCTATTTTCCGGGTGATCGGGTCACCAGAGACCCGATCAGCCCAGAATTGGAGAAAATCGCATGTCTGAATTGACATGCGATTTTCTCCGATTGCCGACATGGGGGGGTCTCATGACCCCCCTGGGCGATGTGCCAGGGTGCCTGCTGAATGATTTCAGCAGGCATCCGGCTCCGGTCCCCAACCGGCTAGCGGTGGGGACCGGATTTCCCACGGGCGTATGGATACGCCCTCGGTCCTTAAGGACTCGGAATGCAGGGCGTATCCATACGCCCTGTGTCCTGAAGAGGTTAAATAGGCTCTCATGCTGAAATCTATAGACAAAAGAAATATCCCTGAGAAATACCAGAATGTATCTTTATTCACTGACCTGTCAGCGGTCACCTTGCAGATCAGAAGGAGCCTAGCTCCTGTCACTGCGGCTCTACGTGATAAAAAGATCCTATACAAATGGGGATACCCTACACGCCTTCTTATACACCGCAATGATAAAATGCATGTAATCCGTTCTTTGGAAGATAGCAACGCACAGCTTAAAATATGGGGCATCACAGTCGACATTCCTCAAAAGAGACCTCCTTCCTCACCGAATAAAGTCAAGCCAGATTGGAGAGTTGTGGCAATCCATCAGAGGGACTTCGTTGATCACTGCACAGCTTGGATTCGTGGACTCGCCCTGCTCTGCCTACAATGGACTTTGAGTTTCCCCCCTCACACCAGAGATGGTATTACATCATCACCGTTTCCATACTTGTTCCAGTTGTTCGTGACATATTCTACTTTATTTTCGTGGTAAATTTTCGGCGTTAATTGCATCCTTTTTTGGTGAAAAATCCCAAAATTTCATGAAAATTTTGAAAATTTTGCATTTTTCTAATACAGGGTTCAAAGGAATTCGTCCACTGTATGACTTTACTAGAATCAGACATGTACCTCTCCTCATACGCTCCATATAGGTTTTGGGAAAAGGATTTATCTAGCACCATTACAGACATGGAGTAGTCACAAGCCAGCAGGTGGACCAGGAGGGCCTTGCCATGTGTAACACACTTAGAAGCAGCAATTAAATCTAAACTGAGATGGTATCTTACACCTGATAGGTTACACTTGATGTACCTTGATGCAAAGCCTGAATGCTGGAGGGAATGCGAACATAAGGGTACCATTTTACATACGCTATGGTCCTTTCCAAAGCTGACTCTTTATTGGGGTTGAGTGGAGGACATGATTCAAGGGATCCTCGGTTGCCAGATTGAGGTGACACCAGCGCTAGCAATTCTACTATTAGATCTGCATACTATATCGTCACCGCTTAGATGTATTGCCGTGAAAATTCTAGTTTTAGCCAAATTGTTTATTACTAGATATTGGAAATCTGTGGATATATCAAATATTGATGAACTATATGTAACATTACAACAGGCTTACTCCTGTGAAAAAGCAATTGCTTTGAATACTGGAACTCTTACAAATTTGGCAAAGGTCTGGCAGCCTTGGGTTCAATCTAGATATTCTAAATATACTGCTGTTTAATACCAAATGCAATAACACCGTATTCCCCATTTATGATTAATGAACTATGGAGTTGCAAGCTGGAAGGTGTTACCCTAACTCCTGATTCCTTTCTAACTTCTCTTTCCTACTTTAACCAATCTTCTCTGCTCCTACCCCTCCCCCCCTCCTTCTCGCCTCTCTCTCTCTCCCCACACACACCCCTTGATCTTCCCCTCACCTGGCCTACTAATCTCCTCCAGTCTCATCCCCTTGTTATCTTCTTGTTCTATGGTTGAATCAGGTTACTCTGAACTACTTTGTTGGTTTAACACAAGTTATATGCAGTAGTATGCACTTTTTTCCTGTACCATTGTACCATCTCTAAGCTGAGATAATGCTTGTTTGCAATGTGTTATGTTTTGGTCTTCTACTTTCTGTAATGTTTATGAAAAATTTTTCAATAAAAACTATTGAAACAGAAAAAGTTATAGGTGGTCAAAATAGGGCGATTTTAGATTACTAATTTTGTACAAAAAGTTTAGATTTTTTTTAAGCGGTACAAAAATATAAAAGTATCTAGCTATGGGTATAATTTTAATCGTATTGACCCACAGAATAAAGAACACATGTCATTTTTACCGTAAAGTGTACAGTGTGAAAACAAAACCCTCCAAAATGTGCACAATTTTGGTTTTCATTTACATTTCCTCCCTAAATTTTTTTTTATTTTGGGTTCGCCGTACATTTTATGGTAAAATTAGAGGTTTCATTACAAAGTACAATTGGTACGCAAAAAGCAAGCCCTTATATGGGTCTGTAGATGGAAAAATAAAAGAGTTATGGATTTTAGAAGGCGAGGAGGAAAAAACGAAAATGAAAAAAATAAAATTGGCCTGGTCCATAAGGTGAAAATGGGCTTGGTCATTAAGGGGTTAAGGACGCAGACAATTTTATTTTTTGTGTTTTCGTTTTTTCCTCCTCGCCTTCAAGAAATCATAACTCTTTTATATTTTCATATAGTATGAGGGCTTGTTTTTTGCACGACCAGTTGTCCGATGTAATGCCATCATTCACTTTACCATAAAATGTATGGCGCAACCAAAAAGGACTATTTGTGTGGGGAAATTAAAAAGAAAACCGCAATTTTGCTAATTTTGGAAGGTTTCGTTTTCACGCTGTACAATTTACGGTAAAAATGACATGTGTTCTTTATTCTTTGGGTCAATACAATTAAAATGATACCATGATAACATACTTTTCTATTACTGTTGCGCTTAAAAAAAATCGCAAACTGTTTAACCAATTTGTATGTTTAAAATCCCCCTATTTTGAAGACCTATAACTTTTTCATTTTTCTGTATAAGCAGCAGAATAAGGGCTATTTTTTTGCACTGTGATCTGTACTTTTTATTGATACCATATTTGCTTATATAAAACTTTTAATACTTGTTTTTTATACATTTTTTGGGGAAAAAAATGTTCCAAAAAAGCAGCTATTTTTTTTTTTTACATTCACACCATTCACCGTACGGTATCATTAACATTTTATTTTAATAGTTGGGATATTTACACACACGGCAACACCAAATATGTATATAACATTATTTTTTACACTTTTTGGGGGTGAAATAGGGAAAATGAGACAATTTACGTTTTTATTGGGGGAGGGGGTTTATCAAAATGTTTTACTTTTATTTTTACACTTTAATAGTCCCCATAGGGGACTGCTTATAGCGATCATTCGATTGCTAATACTGTTCAGTGCTATGTCTAGGATATAGCACTGATCAGTATTATCGGTCATCTTCTGCTCTGGTCTGCTCAATCGCAGACCAGAGCAGAAGACCCCGGGAGACGGCCGGATAAAGGTGAGGGGACCTCCGGCCGCCATGCTGGATGATCGGATTGCCGTGGCAGCGCTGCGGGTGATCCGATCATCCATTCAAAATACCGCGATGCTGCAGATGCTGTGATCTGTATTGATCACGGCATCTGAGGGGTTAATGGCGGACATCTGCGCGATCGCATTATGCTCGCGGTTTTGCATAGGACGTAAATGTACGTCCTGGTGGCTTAAGTACCAGCTCACCAGGACATACATTTACATCCTGCAGCGTTAAGGGGTTAAGAAACAAAAGTTACAAATGAATACCTAGCATGTATCAGCAAATTAGCAAATGCAATATTCATGAAGGGTTTAATAATTTCTTCAGAAAGAGGACCTACAAAAAATGCTAGTATTTATGAAATAAAGTATGTGTACTTAAAGGGGTTATCCAGGAATTTTATATATATATATATATATATATATATATATATATATATATATATATATCAACTGGCTCAAGAAAGTTAAACAGATTTGTAAATTACTTCTATTAAAAAATCTTAATCCTTTCAGTACTTATGAGCTTCTGAAGTTAAGGTTGTTCTTTTCTGTCTAAATCCTCTCTGATGACACCTGTCTCGGGAAACGCCCAGTTTAGAAGCAAATCCCCATAGCAAACCTCTTCTAAACTGGGCGTTTCCCGAGACAGGTGTCATCAGATAGCACTTAGACAGAAAAGAACAACCTTAACTTCAGAAGCTCATAAGTACTGAAAGGATTAAGATTTTTTAATAGAAGTAATTTACAAATCTGTTTAACTTTCTGGAGTCAGTTGATATATATAAAAAAGTTTTTTCCTGGAATACACCTTTAAGGGGTTACACACAATGAAGGAGATTTATCAAAATGAAGAATTCTCTATTTTTTTGGGAGCACACAGCACTGTACACTGTTTACTTGTATTGGTCCCTGTCCCCATTGGGGCTGAAAATCTAAAGTCACCTGTGTGGAATGTGGAAGGAAAACCATACAAACATGGGGAGAACATACGTGTTGAAGATGTTGTCCTTGGTGGGATATTAACTCAAGAGCCCAGCGCTGCAAGACAAAAATCATCAGGCCTCTAGCTACCATCTTAACCATTCAGGTTATTCAGATGACAAGTGTGGGGTGGGGGTGTGGGGTCACTACTTCTAGATGTAGCGGTTGGTATTGACAGCTAGAGAGATAAATGGCCAGACGTTTTGGAGATATCGCTGATCCTGTCCCCTGCTAATAGGGGTAGTGTCAGCTGTAATACTTACCTGGCAGTCTCCATGTAAGGAGTATACTCAGCTTCTGATCCTGCTTCAAACTAATTTTCATTATGACATAGTAGTACATTAACCTCTTGGGGACGCTGGGCGTATGCATACGCCTTGCATCCCCGATCCTTAAGGACTCAGGGCGTACCTGCACGCCCTGAGCCCGGTCCCGGTGTTTAAAACGGGGTCACGCCGTGACCCCGCATCACACCAGGTTGGTCCCGGCTGCTAGTCATAGCCGGGACCCTGGGCTAACAGCGCGGCACCGATCGTTGTGCCGTGCACTATTAACCCTTCAGACGCGGCGTTCAAAGTTGACCTCCGCTTCTGAAAGTGAAAGTAAACGCGTCCCGGCAGCTCAGTCGGGCTGATAAAATTGCGATGTTCCGATCAGCTGGGACGCAGGCGGAGGTCTCCTTACCTATCTCTGCGGCATCCGATCGGGGTTTGATTGCTCCAAGCCTGAGCTACAGGCTTGAGCAATCGAGCCCCAATCTCACTGATCCATATAAAGCTATGGCTTTGCAGGGATCAGCATAAGAGGTCAGTGTGTGCAGTGCTATAGGTCCCTATAAGAGCTATAGCACTGCGAAAAAAAAAAGTGAAAAAAAGTTAACAAAGGTCATTTAACCCTTTCCCTAATAAAAGTTTGAATCACCCCCCTTTTCCCATAAGAAAAAAAAAAAAAAAAAAAACATATGTGGTATCGCCGTGTGCGGAAATGTCCGAACTATAAAAATATATTGTTAATTAAATCGCACGGTCAATAGCGTACGCACAAAAAAATTCCAAAGTCCAAAATAGCGTATTTTTGGTCACTTTTTATATCATGAAAAAATGAATAAAAAGCGATCAAAAAGTCCGATCAATACAAAAATGGTACCGATAAAAACGTAAGAACACAGCACAAAAAATGAGCCCTCATACCGGCCCATATGCGGAAAAAAAAAATTATAGGGGTTAGAATATGAGAATTTATAACATAGAAATTTTCCTGCATGTAGTTATGATTTTTTTCTGAAGTACGACAATATCAAACCTATATAAGTAGAGTATCATTTTAACCATATGGACCTACAGAATAAAGATAAGGTGTAATATTTACCGAAAAATGCACTGCGTAGAAACGGAAGCCCCCAAAATTTACAAAATGAAAATTTTTCACTGCAAAGTAGAATTGGTGGCGCAAAAAACAAGCCATCATATGGAATTTTATGTGCAAATTTGAAAGCGTTATGATTTTTAGAAGGTGATGAGGAAAAAATGAAAATGCAAAAATGGAAAAATGCTGAGTCCTTAAGGTGAAAACCCCTTTAGGATAACTTTTTTTGAACTTTTTATTTCCTCCTCCCCTTTTAAAAATTATAACGCTTTCAAATTTCCACCTACAGGTCCATATGAGGGCTTGTTTTTTGCACCACTGATTTTAATTTGTAGTTACATCACTTATTTTACCAGAAAATCTAGGGTAAAGCAAAAAAAAAATATTTGTGGGCTAAAATTGACGTACTGTATTTTACTTTTGAAAACCGGCCACTAGGAGTCTCCCTCCTAGTGGCCGGCTGCAGCCTGGCGTGACGCCAGCGGGGCAATTGGTCTGAATTCACTCAGGCTGCTCTCGCTCCCTGCCTGTCAATCAGACAGACGGGAGCGAGCGCTGAGAACAGAAGAAGCGCGCATTGGCTCCCCTGCTCCCTGGCCTCGCACGCCGGCCCCACCTCCCGGCATCTCGTCGTTGCTGCCAGACTGTCCTGCAGCTTGGTATGAGGGGGGAGCGGGTTACGCAGTGGAGTCCGGGGGGGTGTATTATAGAGTTGATTGTCGTGGGGTTCGGATTGGGGGGTGTATTATAGCGTTGATTGTCGCGGGCTTCGGGGGGGTGTATTATAGTGTTAATTGTCACAGCAAAATCACTGACAAGTGGGGGGGGGGGGGGTTGGCCATGCAAGGATATTGTTTTTAACACAGGGTGCCTCCAATAGTTTCACCACTTCCAGCATACCCTGCCAGCCAATAGATATCAGGGCAAGCTGGAAGTTGTATTGGTGAAACAGCTGGAGGCACCCTGTGTAGAAGAACTAAGGGCGGAAGTACCCCCCAGCAGGCATCAGCAACATCGCGCCTGCTGGGGAAGTCTGCCTGGTAGTGAGCACACTACCAGGTAGACAAAAAAGCATTTTTAATATAGTAAAAAAAAAAAAATTAAGGCAGGGAGGGGGATAGGGATATATGGACAGTAGGCAGGGACAGAAAAAAAAAGGATGATGGGAGCTACACTTTAAAGACGCAGGCCTTTTTTTTGCAAATCTGACCACTGTCACTTTAAGCATTAAAGGGGTATTCCAGGCAAAAACTTTTTTTATATATATCAACTGGCTCCGGAAAGTTAAACAGATTTGTAAATTACTTCTATTAAAAAATCTTAATCCTTCCAGTAGTTAATAGCTTCTGAAGTTTTCTGTCTAACTGCTCAATGAATATGTCACGTCCCGGGAGCTGTGCATGATGGGGAAATATCCCCATAGGAGCTGCACAGCTCCTGGGACGTGAGTCATCAGAAAGCAGTTAGACAGAAAACAGCAACTCAACTTCAGAAGCTAATAACTATTGGAAGGATTAAGATTTTTTAATAGAAGTCATTTACAAATCTGTTTGACTTTCCGGAGCCAGTTGATATATAAAAAAAAGTTTTGGCCTGGAATACCCCTTTAATAACTCTGGGATGCTTTTACTTTTCATTCTGATTCCGAGAAAGTTTTTTCATGACATATTCTAATTTATGTTAGTGTTAAAATTTGGTCGATACTTCCATCATTTCTTGGTGAAAAATTCCAAAATGTTATGAAAAATTTGAAAATGTTGCATTTTTTTTTACTTTGAAACTCTCTGCTTGTAAGGAAAATGGACATCCCAAATAAATTATATATTGATTCACATATACAATATGTCTACTTTATGTTTGCATTATAAAGTTGAAATGTTTTTACTTTTGGAAGACATCAGAGGGCTTCAAAGTATAGCAGCAATTTTCAAATTTTTCACAACATTTTAAAAATCAGAATTTTTCAGGGACCAATTCAGTTTTGAAGTGGATTTGAGGGGCCTTCATATTAGAAATACCCCACAAATGACCCCATTATAAAAACTGCACCCCTCAAAGTATTCAAAATGACATTCAGTAAGAGTTATCTTTAGGTGTTTCACAGGAATAGCAGCAAAGTGAAGGAGAAAATTAAAAATCTTCATTTTTTACACTCAAATGTTCTTGTAGACCACATTTTTGATAAGGGGTAAAAGGAGTAAAATCTTCCTAAAATTTGTAACCCAATTTCTCTCGAGTAAGGAAATATCTCATATCTGTATGTGAAGTGTTACGTGGGTGCACTAGAGGGCTCAGAAGGGAAGGAGCTACAATGGGATTTTGGAGAGTGAGTTTTTCTGAAATGGTTTTTGGGGGGCATGTCACATTTAGGTAGCCCCTATGGTGCCAGAACAGCAATAACCCCCCCACATAGCATACTATTTTGGAAACTACACCCCTCAGGGAACGTTACAAGAGGTCCAGTGAGCCTTAACACCCCACAGGTGTTTGATGACTTGTTCTTAATGTTGGACATGGAAATAGATTTTTTTTTTCACTAAAATGCATTTTTTTCCCCAAATTTTAAATTTTTACAAGGAGTAGTAGGAGAAATTGTCCCCAAAATGTGTGACCCCCATCCCTTCTGAGTATGGAAATACCCCATGGGACGTCCAGTGCACTGCGGGCTTACTACAATGCTCAGAAGATAAGGAGTCACATTTGGCTTTTGGAAAGCACATTGTGCTGAAATGGTTTTTGGGGGCATGTAACATTTAGGAAGCCCCTATGGTGCCAGAACAGAAAAAAAAACACATGGCATACCATTTTTGAAACTACACCCCTCAAGGAACGTAACAAGGTGTTTGACGACTTTTAGTTAAAGTTGGATGTGTAAATTATTATTTTTTCACTAAAATGCCTTTTTCCCCCCAAATGTTACATTTCTACAAGGGGTAATAAGAGAAAATGCCCCCCAAAATTTGTAACCCCATTTCTTTTGAGTATGGAAATACCCCATGTGTGGACATCAAGTACTCTGCTGGCGCACTACAATGCTCAGAAGAGAAGGAGCGCCATTGAGATTATGTGCATTTACAAAGCCCCCCGTGGTGCCAGAACAGTGGACCACCTACATGTGAACTAATTTTGGAAACTACACCCCCACAGAATTTAATAAGGGGTGCAGTGAGTATTTACACCACACTGGTGTTTGACAGATCTTTGGAACAGTGGGCTTTGCAAATGTAAAATTACATTTTTCATTTTCACAGACCACTGTTCCAAAAATCTGTCAGACACATGTGGGGGGGGGGGGGTAAATGTTCACTGCACCCCTCATTACATTCCGTGAGGGGTGTAGTTTCCAAAATTGGGCACTATGGGGGGCTTTGTAAACACACGTGGCCTTCAATTCCGGACAAATTTTCTCTTCTGAGCATTGTAGTTTGCCCGCAGAACACTTTACATCCACATATGGGGTATGTTCTTACTCAGAAGAAATGGGGTTACATATTTTTTTTTTTCCTATTTTCCCTTGTGAAAATGAAAAACTTGTGGGTAATACCAGCATTATAGTAAAAAAAACAAAGTTTTTTTCATTTTCCCCTCCAAATTTAAAGAAAATTTGTCAAACACCTGTGGGGTGTTCAGGCTCACTATACCCCTTGTTACGTTCCGTGAGGGGTGTAGTTTCCACAATGGGGTTACATGTGGGTATTTTGTTTTTTGCATTTCTGTCAGAACCGCTGTAAAATCAGCCACCCCTGTGCAAATCACCAATTTAGGCCTCAAATGTACATAATGCGCTCTCACTCCTGAGCCTTGTTGTGCGCCCGCAGAGCATTTTACTCCCACATATGGGGTATTTCTGTACTCAGGAGACATTGCGTTAAAAATGTTGGGGGTTTTTTTTCCTTTTACCTCTTGTGAAAATAAAAAGTATGGGGCAACACCAGCATGTTAGTGTAAATTTTTTTTTTTTTTTACACTAACCGGCTGATGTAGACCCCAACTTTTCCTTTTTATAAGGGGTAAAAGGAGAAAAAAAAAAAAATTTGTAGTGCAATTTCTCCCGAGTACGGAGATACCCCATATGTGGCCCTTAACTGTTTCCTTGAAATACGACAAGGCTCCAAAGTGAGAGAGTGCCATGCGCATTTGAGGACTAAAATAGGGATTGCATAGGGGTGGACATAGGGGTATTCTACGCCAGTGATTTCCAAACAGGGTGCCTCCATCTGTTGTAAAACTCCCAGCATGCCTGGACAGTCAGTGGCTGTCCAGAAATTCTGGGAATTGTTGTTTTGCAACAGCTGGAGGCTCCGTTATGGAAACACTGCCGTACGATATTTTTTATTTTTATTGGGGGGGACAGTGTAAGGGGGTGTATGTGTAGTGTTTTACCCTTTATTATGTGTTAATGTAGTGTAGTGTAGTGTTTTTAGGGTACATTCGCACTGGCGCAGGTTTACAGTGAGTTTCCGCTAGGAGTTTGCACTGCGGAAGAAAATTTGCTGCAGCTCAAACTTGAAGCAGGAAACTTACTGTAAACCTGCCCGTGTGAATGTACCCTGTACATTCACATGGGGGGGGGGGGGCAAACCTCCAGCTGTTGCAAAACTACTTTTGCAACAGCTGGAGGCACACTGGTTGGAAAACATTCAGTTAGGTTCTGTTACCTAACTCAGTATTTTCCAACCAGGGTGCCTCCTGCTGTTGGAAAACTACAACTCCCAGCATGTATTGATCACCGAAGGGCATGCTGGGAGATGTAGTTATGCAACAGCTGGAGGTGCGCAACTACAACTCCCAGCATGGCGAGACAGTTTGCTGTTTGGGCATGCTGAGATCTGAGATTTGCAGTTTTGCAACATCTGGAGGGCTACAGTTTAGAGACCACTGCACAGTGATCTCCAAACCGTGGCCCTCCAGATGTTGCAAAACCACTACTCCCAGCATGCCCACACAGCAAACTGCTGTCTGGGCATGCTGGGAGTTGTAGTTTTGAAACATCTGGGGGGGGGGGGGGGCTACAGTTTAGAGAGCACTGTATAGTGGTCTCCAAACTTTAGCCCCCCCCCCCCAAATCTTGCTAGGCAACTACTCATCAGCTTCCGTAGTCTTCACCAGGGAGCCACGAGGGAGCCGCACGTCATTGCCGCCCGCTGCCACAGGTCAGGTAAGGGACCTCCACCGCTGCCGCCACCGGTCACACTACAGTTCCCCCGTTCTGCCCGGATTTCCGTCGGTGGGCAGGACGGGGGAACCAAACTTCAACCCCCCCCCGCCCCCAATCTGTTATTGGTCGTCGCTTCTTGATGACCAATAGCAGGGATAGGAGTGGTGGCACCCCTGCCACCTAACTCCTATACCTTCAGGGGACCGGGGGTGGCTTGGACACCCCCGATCCCCCTGATTCTCCAGGTCACCAGACACCGGTATGACCCGGATCCGCCGAAAATCGTTGGTCTGAATTGACCATTAATTTCCGGCGATCGTCAGCATGGGGCGTTCTCAGGACCCCCCTGGGCATATGCACGGGATGCCTGCTGATAGAAATCAGCAGTCATCCCGGTCTGGTCCCCGACCAGCTAGCGGCGGAGACCGGAATTCCCACAGGCGTATCCCTACGCCCTCCGTTCTTAAGGATTAAGGATTCACAGCGTTTGCATGCACCCTGCGTCCTGAAGAGGTTAAAGGAAATCTGTCATCAGTGTCACCTGTACTAACCTGTCTGGTTCTCCCGCAATCATGCTTAGGTTCTCCCGCAATCTTCCACTGTATCTTTCGTTCAGAGGCCAACTTGGAGCATGGGCGGAGCTTAGTGATGTCGCTGCTGCTGTTTGCAGTGGGACCCAGCAGAGAAGCAGCAGCTGTGATGTCACTAAGCTCTGCCCATGCTCCAAGGCACTGAACTGGAATATATGGTGGAAGATTGCAGGAGAACCAGAGCACGCAACAGAACCAGGTAAGTATCATTGTCATCAGTGTCACCTGCACTACCTGCATATACCAACAGGTTAATGCAGGTGACAATGAGGACAGATTTCCTTGAAAATTGTCCTCTTCTGACCCCTACATCTTTTTTATTTTTCCGATCCTATGTGAGGGCTAATTTTTTTGCACTAATCTATAGTTTTTATCAGTACCTTGTTTGTTGTCATGGGGCTTTTTTTATTACTTTTTATTCATTTCTTTTTAAAGATATAGGAAGTAACCAAAAATACTCAATTCTGGACTTGTATTTTTTTACATTATAATTTCATAGTTTGGACATTTACGCATGCCACGATAACGCATATGTTTATTTTTGTTTACCATATTTTATTTAAAAAAAATAGGAAAATGGGGTGATTTAACCTTTTATTAGGGAAGGGTTAATTCACATTTGTTAACTTCCTTTTTCCCTGTTTTTTTACTTATTTTTTTTTTTTAGTCCCCATAGGGGACTATTACATGCAGTCGATGGATTGCATACAATATTCAATGCTATGACACTGCACAGCATTGAGAAGCATTATTGACACTTCATTTCTCCAGCCTGCCATGACTGGAGCCTTGGAGCATCTATCAGGTGGCAAGGAACCAGGTTAGAGACATCCCGTTAAGCCCGAGTTAACCGGCAAAGCTATTTCCCACATTTAGACACCGGGATCAACATGTTGATCGCAGTATCTAAAGGATTAATGCTGGATATCAGCTCAATCAACAATGTCCGGCATTATCCGTGGGTCCATTTTACTGATAGCAACCGGGACCCACCTCGGTATGAAGCATGAACAGCTCCTATTTGCATTTCATACAGCGAGAGCCAGCAATGGACATAAATATACATCCATTGTCATTAAGGGGATAATGTCTGGAAAGGTGCAGTAAATACTGCATTCTAAGAAAGAGCTTTATTTTTGAGGTAGGGTCAAAAGTGCCATGTTTTGTTGTTGATTTTACTATGTATTTTCCTACCCATTAACCTCTTAAGGATGTAGGGCCTGCCTGTAGGCCCTAAGCCCGGCCCCCTATGGGAGCTAAAACACTGCAAAAAAAGGGAAAAAAAAGTTGATAAAGGTCATTTAACCCCTACAATAATAAAAGCTTCAATCACCTCTATTTTCCCATAAAAAAAAGTGTAAATAAAAATAAACATATGTGGTATCACCGCGTGAGGAAATGTCCGAATTAAAATATATATCTTTAATTAAACCGCACTGTCAATGGCGTATGCGCAAAAAATTCCACAGTCCAAAATAGCGTATTTTTGGTCACTTTTTGAAAAAATTTATAAAAAGCGATCAAAAAGTTAGATCAATACAAAAATGGTACCGATAAAAACTTCAGATTATGGCACAAAAAATGAACACTCATACCGGCCTGTACGCAGACAAATTTAAAAGTTTTAGGGGTCCGAAGGTGAGAATTTTTGACGTATACATTTTCCTGCATGTATTTATGATTTTTCTTCCAGAAGTACGACAAAATCAAACCTATATAAGTTGGGTATCATTTTAACCGTATGGACCTACAGAATAAAAATAATGTGTCATTTTTACAGAAAAATGCACTGCGTAGAAACGGAAGCTCCCAAAATTTACCAAATTGCATTTTGTCGCACAATGAATTTTTTTTTCCATTTCGCAGTGGATTTTTTGGAAAATGACTAATGTCACTGCAAAGTAGAATTGGTAGCGCAATATTTTTTTATGTGCAAAATTGAAAGCGTTATGATTTTTAGAAGGTGATGAGGAAAAAATAAAAATGCAAAAATAGAAAAACCCTGCTTCCTTAAGGCGTTAAAATCAATATGCAGCAAAATATGGCATGTGTGACCCTACCCTCATTGTTTATTTTGTTGACATAAACAGGAAAAATATAAAAAAAAATATATAACTTCAATGGTATAGTGGCACTATTGTTATAAAGTAGTGAGGGCACTGGGCTGCGGTACCTCTATCACAGTGGGAGACTGAAGACCTGAGGGTACGGGTCTGTCGGTGCTGGGAACCAAAAATAAATAATTCACTTAATACAAATAGCATAGAAGAGACACGGTTACCCGTACTCACCGCTAGGCTTGAGAAGTACCAGTTGAAAAATTTTACCCCACATTTTTTACCAAATCAAGTTTAAAGGTGAACCTATGGAAAAATAAATTGTGTAGAAATATACCCTAAATGTCACGATTCGGCTGGCTGGAGGTGGATCCTCTGTGCCAGAGAGGGATTGGCGTGGACCGTGTCGGTGGACCGGTTCTAAGTTGCTACTGGTATTCACCAGAGCCCGCCGCAAAGCGGGATGGTCTTGCAGCGGCGGTAGCAACCAGGTCGTATCCACCGGCAACGGCTCAACCTCTCTGACTGCTGAGATAAGCGCGGTACAAGGGAGTAGACAAGAGCAAGGTCGGACGTAGCAGAAGGTCAGGGCAGGCAGCAAGGATCGTAGTCAGGGGCAACGGCAGGAGGTCTGGAACACAGGCTAGGAACACACAAGGAAACGCTTTCACTGGCACAATGGCAACAAGATCCGGCGAGGAAGTGCAGGGGAAGTGAGGTATAAGTAGGGAGTGCACAGGTGAGGATACTGATTAGGCCTGCTGCGCCAATCAGTGGCGCAGTGGCCCTTTAAATCGCAGAGACCCGGCGTGTGCGCGCCCTAAGGAGCGGGGCCGCGCGCGCCGGGACAACACAGACGGGGAACGGGTCAGGTACGGGAGCCAAGATGCGCATCGCGAGCGGGCGCGTCCCGCATCGCGAATCGCATCCCGGCTGGGAGTAATATCGCAGCAGGTCTGACCGGGGCGCTGCGAATGAGAGGACGCTGCGAGCGCTCCGGGGAGGAGCGGGGACCTGGAGCGCTCGGCGTAACACTAAATAGAGAAAATATAGATCAGTGCAGTTAACAATTAATTGGCCAAGGTATACTATGATAAGAGATGAGCGAACCCAAGCTGACAAACTTGAATTCTAGACATGTGCAATTCGGTTCTGCACGAATGTCAAATTTACCAAATTTTGCCATTTTCGTGCATTCGGGCCGTTCCGAATGCACAAAAACATTTTTTGAATATTTCCGAATAGCACCGATAAATGAATAGCAAAATAACGAATGCATTTGTTATTCTCCGAATACATGCGGTAAAAAAACGAAAGTAAAGAATTCTTTCTAATTTTTTTATTGTTCCTTGCGCTACACTGTTTCTGACTGTTAGTTACTGTTTTACTGTTACTAGGGTGCCTCCAGCTGTTGCAAAACTACAACACCCACCCAGCATGCGGCTGTCTGGGCATGCTGGGAGTTGTAGTTTTGCAACAGCTGGAGGCACAATTTGCATTCGCGCAATGCTTTTTAATTAATTTTCAAATTCCGCTGGTTTTTGTCAGAAATGGGTTACCAGGTCAATGACATGCATAGTAATTGCCGTGGGAACATTTTTCATTCATAAAACTGCAGGCTTAATTGGATAATTGCCGTGTAGAACGCTTAGGACACCAAACATTCATGAATGAAAAATTTTCCCACGGTAATTACTATGCATGTCATTGACCTCAATCACCCGACAATCAAACACATCGATCAAACACATCAATCATTCATACAGCATTCATTCATTTAACATTTCTTTATGTATTAATAATTTATTAATACATAATGTAATGTTGAATGAATGAGTAAATGAATGAATGAATGAATGCTGTATGAATGATTGATGTGTTTGATCGTCGGGTGATTGAGGTCAATGACATGCATAGTAATTGCCGTGGGAACATTTTTCATTTATAAAACTGCAGGCTTAATTGGATAATTGCCGTGTAGAATGCTTAGGACACCAAACATTCTACACTGCAATTATCCAATTAAGTCTGCGGTTTTATGAATGGAAAATGTTCCCATGGCAATTACTATGCATGTCATTGACCTGGTAACCCATTTCTGACAAAAGCCAGCGGAATTTGAAAATGAATTAAAAAGCATTGCGCGAATACGTGTGTTTGCCAAAGTGTGCCTCCAGCTGTTGCAAAACTACAACTCCCAGCATGCCCAGACAGCCGCATGCTGGGTGGGTGTTGTAGTTTTTCAACAGTTTGATCGATGCGTTTGATTGTCGGGTGATTTATGTATAACATCATGTTATACATAAATCACCCGACAATCAAACACATCGATCAAACACATCAATCATTCATACAGCATTCATTCATTCATTTACTCATTCATTCATTAATTCAACATTACATTATGTATTAATATAAATCACATAAAATTATATTATCTTACGTGTCTTCCAATGTTCCGATCTCTGCGGCTGCCCTCTTTTCCTGCACACACTCCTGATAATGGTCCCCTGCTTAAAAAAGATTTACCCGAATGTACCCGAATAACGAATGTATACGAAATATCAAACCCACCCGAATACGAATGTATCCGAAAAAAAATCAAACCCAGACACCCGAATACCGAATGTATCCGAAAAAAATGAGCCTCGGACCCCCGAATACCGAATGCATCCGGAAAAAAAATGAAACCAGGACACACGAATACCGAATGTATCTGAAAATCAAAACTGAAAATATTATAAAAAACAAAAAAACAAAAACAAATTTTTCTTCTGCACATGTCTATCGAATTCGTTACGAATTTCAGGATATATTCGATTTGCAAAGAATTTGAATTTCGCCGCGATTCTATCGCACTGATCGCTTCATTAGACTCAATTTTACAGCATTCCAGGCTCCAGGGCTAAAATGGTAGATCCACATGTCAGTACATGGGCAAGGAACGCTGGTAATGCGGGAAGGCAAGGCGGGAAGGGAAAAAGGCGGTATGAACCTGAAGAAAATGCAGGATGCAGCCTATCAGCAGCCAGTCACCCCTGTGATGTCACAGCCCTATATAATCGGCAGCCATATTGCGGCCAGCCACTTCATTCATTACACTGCAGAGAGATAGGATGGACAGCCTGTGTGTGGGTGTGTTACAGCAGAGAAAAGCGCATTCCAGCAGCGTTTAACATCCTCCAAGTCACATCAGCGTTCTCGTGGACGGAGATTTTTTTTCACTGAAAAGGATTTTTACTGCAGCTGCAGGCATTAACCTCCCAGTCACTTTCTTCTGTATAGTAGTACAGAGAGGGGCACCTAGCTGTGTGTTGCCTCATACATTTCAACAAGCTGCCACAACTTCATAAACCTTAGCAGAGGAGGCAGGAATAATTTTTCAGTGCAATTCAGAGTCCATAAAAAATCATCTACTGGTTATACTAGTCTGTAGACCGTATAATAACCAACAGTCCATTCCAACAGTGCAATTTTGTGTTTAGTACACAGCTCTTTTTGGCTGCGGCACTGCATACCGCATACCTACATCTAAATAGTGCACTATTTTGTACCTGTTAATCTGTAAAGGGCCTACATACTGTGAAAGGACAGACAAAAGTAATCACCGGCAGGTGTTTTACAAAAATACAGAGTTTTTAGGCGCATTGTATCACATTTTTCTGCCCTCATAAGTGCATACCGCATATGTACATCTAAGTATTGTACAATTTTGTACCTGTTAATCTGTCAAGGGCCTACATTCTGTGAAAGTCCAGGCAAAAGTACTCATCGGCTGGTGTTGTACTCAGATACTTTTTTCAGTGTACTGTCGAGCATTTTTCTGCCCTCATCAGTGCATACCACATACTTACATCTAAGTAGTGTACTATTTTGTTCCTGTTAATCTGTCAAGGGCCTACATACTGTTAAAAGCCAGCCAAAAGTGCACACCTGCTGCTGTTCTAGACAAATACTGTTTTAAGCAAAGTGAAGCGTATTGTACTCCCCTCATATACGCACTAAGTATGTCAGGTAGAGAAGGGCCAGGATGTGCACCGGGGAGTGGCAGAGGCCTAAATACTTCAGGCCGAGGTCACAGCAGACTAGGGGCAAGTGGCAGCAGGAGAGATAGGCCTGAGCTCCCATTATCAGCTAGCGGTCGTGTCTCGACCAGCAACCCATCTGCGGGTCTTGATTGGTTAACACGGTCATCCACTTCATCACAAGTCACATCTGACACCCCAGTCAACAGTCAGTGGGTTCCTCAGACACAACCCTCAGTTGGCATGGCCGGGAGCAGTCCCTGTCCTCCCATTGCCTGTGTCCTATGCTGTTCCCTGTCCTAAAGAAGTATCTTATGCTGTGGGTTCAGCTCCACTATTCACTGAGGACAATCTAATAGAGGACAGTCAGCAGCTACGGCCCAGCCAAGAAGGGGAGGAGACATCCGCCGCTTCCTCCGCTAGGTGGGCAAGTAGTGATGAGGAGAGTGACGTGGGAGGCGGTGTTGCCAGGGTTCAGGGTCCTGAACCAGACACTGTTGAGGAACCTGAGGAGGACATCAGTGACGTGCAGACTCAACTCGATGATGATGAAGCTGATCGCAATTGGGAGCCGGGTGCAGAAGGGGCTTCATCGTCATCAGGAGAACAGAGGTGCAGGTTGCCCATGAGGCAGCAGCTGAGCCAACAAGGAGGTAGCATGGTTGCCAGTCAGCGTGATGGCTGAAGTTAAAATTCTATAGCCAAATGTGCTCGAGGGAGACCACCTGCTTCGCAGCAGCCTACCTCACCGGGAGGTAGTGGAACAGGGGTTCCTGGAGACGGTGGCAGTAGCAGTCAATTAGTGAGGACTGTTGGTGGGAAAATCAGCTACTCTGTGGCGTGGCAGTTTTTCATCAAGCATCCGGAGGAGGTTCACATAGCCACAAGCAAGATATGTCGGCAGAAGGTGTAGCGTGGCCATGGTCCCAATGTTGGCGCACAGTTTAGGTTTCATGAGATGGGCGGTGCTTCTAGTCATCTGACAGGAGAGGTGGAGGCAGAGAGTCCCTCCAAGTCACTTGCACAAATGGCATGATGCATGCGTAGTGATCGCTGAATTGTCAATATTCAGCAGCGGGATGACTGCTGGCTCTCCACCTCACTACTGGCACAAAATGGGGGCCTTTTTTACACCCACTGAGAGGGAGGACAAACTGACTTACTACAGAGAGATCCTACATAGTCAGGTGGCCGATGCCTATCGGCGCCATCGTCCATCCACTCACAGGTCTTACTCGGGGGGCCCTCTGCGCTCACCTTCCATTGCCAGGGCTGCTGGGGAGGGGTGGCAGGAGCAGTACCAGCTCCATCAGCAGCAGCCTGAGTCTACAGTAACTGATGAGTAGCTATCTTCACCCGCATAGTGAAGCAACTCAGCAGCAGGTAGATATGGAGCAGGACCTGAAAAAGCAGGAGGTGGCATACCACTATTTTTTCTCCTTATGCTTCTGCCAACTCCAGGCTGTGCCATTCAGCCACTAAATGTTCTCCTCATGCTTCGGCCACCTCCAGGCTGTATCATTCAGACACTAAATGGGCTCCTCATGCTTTCCCCACGTCCAGGCTGGGGGTGACAAGAGGGCAAATTATATCATATGGTGTGTCACATATGTGCCATAAATTAGCAAAAAACGTGATTAAAGACAAAGTGAAAGTGTGTGAAAGATTTAGAATAATGACTGGGTGCTGACTAAGATAAGTGTGTGAATGAAGTGAATGTAATTATATGAGTGACAGTTTACATATAGCAACTACAAAACTACACACGTGAAAACATGCAAACATAGTGAAGAATACCACAAAAAAGTGCTATAGTGCAAAAATAAGTGAAATTTATTGACGAAGTGAATAAGTGCCTATGACAAAAAAGAAAATTAATGACAATTAATATATGAAAAATAATACTGTGAATAAAAATAATACTATGAATCAAAATAAATATGTGATTCATGAAAAAAAATTATAAACTCAATTAATTGTATATATACTACTATAAAAAGATAATAAATACACTAAATGTCACACAATTGTATGAAAAAAAGAATAAAAATAAACAGGTGATGATGATGAATATACATGTGAATAACTCACAGATAACAATAAAAAAGGATAAAAAGGGATAAAGGTGTATACAATGGGTGAAAAATAAATAGGTTTGCCCTCTTGTCTTGGCCATTTGGTTAGTACCCTCCGTTATATTGCTTGGGAATATTTGCCCACATCTGATATGGCAGCGGCAGCCGAGCGCTTGTTGTGCGCATGCGCGGGTTTCGCGACGCTTCGGATCACGTTCTCCTCTCTCGGGTGACATCACTGGCTGTGGCTGATCCGGCGAGAGGATGACGGGGATCCGGAAGCACAGTGACTCTGGGCGGCGCACGGTAAGCGCCGCAATAGATGGCGCCAATTCAGTACTTCCTATTGGTAAGCACACATGGACACCCCATATATAAAGCTCCCTGTGTCCTCCCTCCTCATCACTCCTGGACGAAACGGGGCGAAACGCGTTGGAGTGTGAGGTGGGGGAACGCCGGAGTGGTGAGTACTGTTCTGTTGTGGTTAGTATTTCCACTTTATATCTATGGAGATTGTGTTTCTTATCTATCATGATGTTAGCCTCAGACATCTGAGGCATTGTTAACCCACTTCTGAAATATATACTTGTCTTTTAATGTCTTTTAATGTGGTAGAGTAATATGTCCTTTGTGGACGTGTAGTATCTGTAATATTTAGCAATTTGCTAGCATTTATGTCAATGCTAATTATGGTATCAGTTGCATTACGGTGTTCCCCCACGACTGTTTTTATCCTGTCTTAAGTGTATATGTTTTTTTAGGGTGTCTTTGCTGTCATTTGTTATGTGCTTAATACAGTTTGAATAATTGTTAATTTCTACTGTCCTATTTTTTATTTTTTTTTATTTTGGGGTTGCTTTTTTCTTGTTTTGGGATTTTGTTGTTATGATTCGGCAGGCTGGAGGTGGATCCTCTGTGTCAGAGAGGGATTGTCGTGGACCGTACTGGTGGACCGGTTCTAAGTTGCTACTGGTATTCACCAGAGCCCGCCGCAAGTTGCTGCGGCGATAACAACCAGGTCGTATCCACCGGTAACGACTCAACCTCTCTGACTGCTGAGACAGGCGCGGTATAAAAGGACAAGGCAAGAGCAAGGTCGGACGTAGCAAAAGGTCAGGGCAGGCAGCAAGGGTCGTAGTCAGGGGCAACAGCAGAAGGTCTGGAACACAGGCTTTGGACATACACTAAATGCTTTCTCTGGCACAAGGCAACAAGATCCGGCCAGGAAGGGAAGGGGAAGTGAGGTTATATGGACAGGGAGCAGGTGGCAGCTAATTAGACTGATTGGGCCAGGCACCAATCATTGGTGCACTGGCCCTTTAAATCTTAGAGAGCTGGCACGCGCGCGCCCTAGAGAGCGGAGCCGCGCGCGCCAGAACATGACAGCCGGGGACCGGGACGTGTAAGTGGCTTGGGATGCGATTCGCGAGCGGGCGCGTCACGCTTTGCGAATCGCATCCCCATCGTGAATGTCAATGCAGCGCTCCCGGTATGCGGGGAGAACATAGGGGACGCCTCTTGGGTTTCCTTCCGGAACAAAAAGAAGTCCTGGGTAGCTACATCAGCGGCAGGTAAACCAGAAGAAGTGGGAATGGGGAGGGGGGGCAGAGGGTGAAGCTTGTCACGGGGCAGAGTGTCACCAGGAAGGGGGCTATGAGGAGCAAATGTGAGGCATCGTTTGTGACAAGCAGGACCCCAATTCTTGATCTCCCCGGTAGTCCAGTCAAGGGTGGGAGAATGACGCTGGAGCCATGGCAGACCGAGGAGGACTTCAGAGGTGCAGTTGGGCAGAACAAAAAATTCTATTTTCTCGTGATACAGTCCAATGCTCATAAGCAAGGGCTCTGTGCGGTAACGCACAGTGCAGTCCAACTTCACTCCGTAGACTGAAGAAATGTAGAGCGGCTTGACAAGACGGGTCACCGGGATGCAGAACCTATTAACCAAAGAGGCCAGAATAAAATTTCCAGCAGAACCAGAGACCAGGAAGGCCACAGCTGAGAAGGAGGAGTTGGCAGAAGGAGCAATCCGTACGGGCACAGTGAGACGTGAAAAAGCAGAATTCACACCAAGGGACGCCACTCCCATTTGAACAGGGTGCGTGCATGCGTTTCCTAGACGTGGAGGACGAATAGGGCAATCCACCAAGAAATGTTCGGTACTAGCGCAGTACAGACATAAATTTTTATCTCTGCGGCGAGTCCTCTCTTCATGGGTCAGGCGAGACCGATCGACTTGCATAGCCTCCTCGGCGGGAGGCACAGGGGTAGATTGCAAAGGATACTGGGAGAGAGGTGCCCAGAGATCAAGGTCCTTTTCCTGGCGGAGCTCCTGGTGTCTTTCAGAAAAACGCTTGTCAATGCGGGTGGCCAAAAGGATAAGTTCTGACTGGTTAGCTGGAATTTCTTATGTGGCCAGTGCATCTTTGATGTTGCTGGATAGGCCTTTTAACCAAAGAGGCCAGAATAAAATTTCCAGCAGAACCAGAGTCCAGGAAGGCCACAGCTGAGAAGGAGGAGTTGGCAGAAGGAGCAATCCGTACGGGCACAGTGAGACGTGAAAAAGCAGAATTCACACCAAGGGACGCCACTCCCATTTGAACAGGGTGCGTGCATGCGTTTCCCAGACGTGGAGGACGAATAGGGCAATCCACCAAGAAATGTTCGGTACTAGCGCAGTACAGACATAAATTTTTATCTCTGCGGCGAGTCCTCTCTTCATGGGTCAGGCGAGACCGATCCACTTGCATAGCCTCCTCGGCGGGAGGCACAGGGGTAGATTGCAAAGGATACTGGGAGAGAGGTGCCCAGAGATCAAGGTCCTTTTCCTGGCGGAGCTCCTGGTGTCTTTCAGAAAAACGCTTGTCAATGCGGGTGGCCAAAAGGATAAGTTCTGACTGGTTAGCTGGAATTTCTCGTGTGGCCAGTACATCTTTGATGTTGCTGGATAGGCCTTTTTTAAAGGTCGCGCAGAGGGCCTCGTTGTTCCAAGATAATTCGGAGGCGAGGGTACGAAATTGGATGGCGTATTCGCCTACAGAAGAATTTCCCTGGACCAGGTTCAGCAAGGCAGTTTCGGCAGAAGAAGCACGGGCTGGTTCCTCGAAGACACTACGGACTTCAGCGAAGAAGGACTGGACTGAGGCTGTGACAGAATCATTGCGGTCCCAGAGCGGTGTGGCCCAAGACAAGGCCGTTCCAGACAGAAGACTAACTACGAAAGCCACCTTAGACCGTTCTGTAGGAAATTGGTCCGACAACATCTCCATATGTAGGGAACATTGAGACAGGAAACCACGGCAGAGTCTAGAGTCCCCTTCAAATTTGTCCGGCAGGGACAAGCGGAGGCTAGGAGCGGCCACTCGCTGCGGAGGAGGTGCAGGAACTGGCGGTGAAGATGGTTGCTGCTGTAGCAGTGGCAGAAGTTGCTGTAACATGGCGGTCAACTGCGACAGCTGCTGTCCTTGTTGGGCAATTTGCTGAGATTGCTGGGCAACCACCGTGGGTAGGTCAGCGAGGCTTGGCAGAGGCACCTCAGCGGGATCCATGGCCGGATCTACTGTTCTGATTCGGCAGGCTGGAGGTGGATCCTCTGTGTCAGAGAGGGATTGGCGTGGACCGTACCGGTGGAACGGTTCTAAGTTGCTACTGGTATTCACCAGAGCCCGCCGCAAAGCGGAATGGTCTTGCTGCGGCGGTAGCAACCAGGTCGTATCCACCGGTAACGGCTCAACCTCTCTGACTGCTGAGACAGGCGCGGTATAAAAGGACAAGGCAAGAGCAAGGTCGGACGTAGCAGAAGGTCAGGGCAGGCAGCAAGGGTTGTAGTCAGGGGCAACAGCAGAAGGTCTGGAACACAGGCTTTGGACATACACTAAACGCTTTCTCTGGCACAAGGCAACAAGATCCGGCCAGGAAGGGAAGGGGAAGTGAGGTTATATGAACAGGGAGCAGGTGGCAGCTAATTAGACTGATTGGGCCAGGCACCAATCATTGGTGCACTGGCCCTTTAAATCTTAGAGAGCTGGCGCTCGCGCGCCCTAGAGAGCGGAGCCGCGCGTGCCAGAATGTGACAGCCGGGGACCGGGACGGGTAAGTGGCTTGGGATGCGATTCGCGAGCGGGCGCTTCCCGCTATGCAAATCGCATCCCCATCGTGAATGTCAGTGCAGCGCTCCCGTTCAGCGGGTCTGACCAGGGCGCTGCAGAGAGGAGAACGCCGCGGAGGGGAGGAGCAGGGACCCGAAGCGCTTGGCGTAACAGTTGTGGTTGCTCAGTGCATCCCCTATTCTTTGTGCTATACACAATCGTGTATTTGTGGCATTATTTATGTAGGTTTTGACTATATGGTCTCCTCCTGCTGCCAACACCTCCACACGGGGTCATTCAGCCACTATATGGTCTCCTCATGCTGCCAGCACCTCCACGCTGTGTCATTTAGCCACTATCTGGTCCCCTCATGCTGCCAACACCTCCACGCTGTGTCATTCAGCCACTATATGGTCTCCTCATACTGATGCCACCTCCAGTTTCTGTCATTGTGCCGCTCTGCGGCAGTGATTCTAAAAGGATGTCGGTAATCTGCATGTTATTCTGAATAACAGTATTTTTTCACTACCCCAGCACACTCCATATGCGTGTTAGAACACAGCAAAGTGTTCTACACCCTTATTGAGGCTCTCTGTAGGCCAGAAATATCCGTTTTTAATATACATTCGCCACAAATACATTTCAAATCAAATTTTTCTAAAGTTCACTCATCTCTAACTATGATTAGACACCTACACCTTAGGTGTTAAATAAATTATAGAAAAATAAATAACCATAAACCTCTAGGCAAATATCAGATAAACTGATACATGATGTGGATGAAAAGACCGTGCTTCAATTATAAGATGAAAAGATGTATTTATTATTCATAAATGTTAAATTGATGCTACTCCTCCTCTCACAGGGCCCTTGTGGGGAGGTGAATAATAGGTATTATATATATAACAATTATCAGATAGCACAATATTAAAAGCCACACCACTGCAACAGTTTCTACTTAGTTCATAAATTCGGCATTCACTACTTCGGAATATTAGTTGTAATTTAACAGTCCGCAATGTGGCAGCCTGGGCATTTAATACTCGATTCCATGTACCGACCACCTAAAGGAATGGATGTATCTTTACCAGCGAACACTGTAGTTGTGAAGTTTACTTGCTCCACTGGAAAACAGATTCTGTGTGCGCTAAGAGGCAAGCGCTGGCCTGCCCTGATGCAGCTGGTCTGTCTGCCACATGGATGACGCATCCGAAGGGTGACGCATGATGTTTAGGGAGACAGCTTACAGACCCCATAACCGGGGTTCCTTGGCGTCTGACGTCAGAGACAGTGGGCTGGATAGGTGGAGGCTGCTGCTGTTGTTAACGATGGATTCCGAACTGCTGATTCACATTGGTGAGTATCTCATGCAGCAGTGGCGCGTTAATTAGTAGATCTAGATGTGTTCAGGGTACTTTAAATTATAGTCGACCCTTTGCTCAGTAGAAGTGTGTATCAATGGGAGAAATGGTTCATTTTATACATGCATGGTCACAGTTAAACAGCTGGGAACAAGCGTTCACATCATTAAAGATAATACAGGAACAGATATGCTGGACCAAACTTGTATATCTCAGGACCTAATACAGATTATCATGAGAAAAATAAACTTTGATCATATACAAGATACAAAAATGGAAAAAAATTATAATAATAATAAATAATAAATACTAAGGTGAGAGAAATAAATTATATACATATATGGGAAATGAATATGAATAACAAATAATGAATAATGCAAACTGAATATGAATGTAATTATAAAAATAATAAATAAAAATAGAAAAAAATAAGATAAAATAAAATAAAAATGAAATAAAAATAAATGAAAATGAATATACATGAGAATAAAAATAAGAATGAAAATGGTAATGGAAATGAAATTAAATTGTGATAAAAATTACCACTGTTATATAAATCCAATATAATGGAATGAAATGACCCAGAAGGTTATAGAAATATGCTGGCACCAAGAATGTATGCAGTGGATGCAGTGTGTCGCAGTGGTTGTCCTCTAAATAGAAAGACAAACACTGGGATGCAGTGGATCCCCTACAGAAATCCAAATAGTTCACAATTGGAGTTCAGACCCTTAGGGTCCAAAGTATCAAACTCGTAGATTTTCTTGCTTTCAGCCTTCGACATTTTAACTATATTACTACCACCTCTCCAATCTTTTTTAATTAGTTGTGTCCCAGTGTAAGATAACTTAGTTAGTTCTTTGTTGTGGACAGTAGTAAAATGGGCTGATAAGGGATGATTTAGGTTACCATTTTTGATGTTATTCAGATGTTCCGCTATACGGATTTTTATCTGTCTTTTGGTTCTTCCTATATATTGTTTTTTGCAACTGCATTCTATTAGATAGAGGACTCCATTTGTATTACAAGAGGTGGTATTCTATTGACCACCTAAAATCATTAATGCATTAAGTAACTTCGGTTGTTTTTTTTTTTAGGGCCTTTTGTTTTTAAGCAATTGGGACATAAACCACAACGGAAGAAGCCTTTTGTTCTCAACCATGTTTTTGAATTTATTGTTTTCTTAGGAGAAGGTTTGATAGAAGGGGCTATTGTAATTCCCAAATTGGGAGCTTTAGTGTATATCACAGGGGGGCGGCCAGGTAATATTCAGCCAATCTCCTTGTCTTGTTTGATTATGTGCCAGTGTTTCAACTTTTTTAGATTATGATCCGAAGTGTTCGAGTCAGTTTCTTTGGGTGTAAAGAATGATGTTCTATCTAGCTGCCTAATTTGGTCCAAGGATTTTTTTAAAAGCAGATTTTTTTTAAAGCGAATGTGGATAATTTTTTTCTAAATAATGTTGTTAAAGTTTCAGCTTCCTCTAAAAAGGTAGTATTGGAGGTGCAATTATGTTTCTTTCTTCGATATTGGCCTTTAGGCACATTCATCAGCCATATTGGCAGATGACAACTATCATAGCTGATGTAGCAATTTTTTGCTGTTGGTTTTTTAAATGCATTACATGTCAATTTATCCAGATTAGCTTTTATTTCCAGGTTCAGAAAATGGATAGATTATTTATTAGATTTTTACTTTTATTCTCATTTATATTTATTTTCATTTATTTTGATTTCATTTTCATTAAATTTTATCTAATTTTTATTTTTTTCTATTTTTATTTATTATATTTATATTCAGTTTCCACTATTCATTCTATGTTATTCATATTTATTTTCCATATATGTATATAATTAATTTCTCTCACCTTAGTATTTATTATTTAATTTTTTTTTTCATTTATGTATCTTGTATGTGATCTATATCTTACTGTCTTTGCAAAGTTTACTTTTTTGCATGATAATTAGAGATGAGCGAACTTACAGTAAATTCAATTTGTCACAAACTTCTCGGCTCGGCGGTTGCTGACTTTTCCTGCATAAATTAGTTCAGCTTCCAGGTGCTCCCATGGGCTGGAAAAGGAGGATACAGTCCTATGAGACTCTTTCCTAGGACTGTATCCACCTTTTCCAGCCCACCGGAGCACCGGAAAGCTGAACTAATTTATGCAGGAAAAGTCTACAAGTTTGGTCCAACAAATCTGTTCCTGGAATTATCACTAATGATGTGACTGCTTGTTCCCACCTGTTTAACTGTAACCATTCATGTATAAAATGAACGAATTCTCCCATTGATACACACTTCCACTGAGGAAAGGGTCGTTTATAATTTAAAGTACCCTGAAACACATCTAGATCTACGAATTAACGCACCATTGCCGCATGAGATACTCACCAATGTGAGTCAGCAGACCGGAATCCCTCATTAACTACACTAGCAGCCTCCACATATCCAGCCCACTTTCTCTGACATCAGTCACCAAGGAACTCCACGAGGTCCGGTCATCGGGATCTGTAACCTGTCTACCTAAACATCATGCGGCATCCTTCGGTTCTGTGGCAGACAGAACAGCTGCATCAACACACGTCAGCGCTTGCCTCACAGCACACACAGACCGCGGTTTGGACGGGCGCTTGCCGGCATCTATTTTCCAGTGGAGCAAGTAAACTTCACAACTACAGTGTTCGCTGGTAAAGATACATCCATTCCTTTAGGTGGTTGATACATGAAATCGGGTATTAAATGCCCAGGCTGCTACATTGCGAACTGTTAAATTACAACTAATATTCCGCAGTATTGAATGCCGGATTGATGAACTAAGTAGAAATTGTTGCAGTGATGTGGCTTTTAATATTGTACTATCTGATATTTGTTGAATATTTAATACCTATTATTCACCTCCCCACAAGGGCCCTGTGAGAGGAGGTGTAGCACAATTTTAACATTCATGAATTTTAATAAATACATCTTTTCATCTTATAATTGAAGCACGGTCTATTCATCCACATCATGTATCAGTTTATCTGATATTTATCTAGAGGTCTATGGTTATTTCTTTTACTAGAAATATACTCTAACTGTCTAAGGAATAAACTTTAACCCCCAAGTGCCACAAGGTAGCTTTATCCATTGTAATATAGTTCATAAGGTCAAAAAAAGACAAGAGTCTATCAAGTTCAACCTTTAACCCTAAGAAGTCCCTACTAAGTTGATCCAGAGGAAGGCAAAAAACCCTTATACTAGAGGTAAAAATGAATTCCCAACTCCAAATATGGCATCAGAATAGATCCCTGGATCAACCTGCTGTCCATATAGATCTAGGATCCATAACCTGTAATGTTATTATTCTACAAAAATGCATCCAGACCCCTTTTAAATTATTTTACTGAGTTCACCATGACCACCTCCTCTGGCAGAGAATTCCACAGTCTCACTGCTCTTACAGTAAAGAACCCCCATCTATGCTGGTGTAGAAACCTTCTTTCCTCTAGACGTAGAGGATGCCCCCTTGTTATTGATACAGTCCTGGGTATAAATAGATCATGGGAGGGATCTCTGTACTGTCCCCTGATATATTTATACATAGTTATTTGGTCTCCCCTAAGCCTTCTTTTTTCTAAACTAAATAACCCTTATTCTGATAATCTTTCTGGGTACTGTAGTCCTTCTATTCTCTGTATTACTCTGGTTGCCCGTCTTTGAACCCTCTCCAGCTCCACTATATCTTTCTTGTACACTGGTGCCCAGTACTGTACACAGTTTCCATGTATGGTCTGACTAGTGATTTGTACAGCGGTAGAATTATTTCCTTTTTGTGTGCATCTATGTCCCTATTGATGCACCCCATGATTTTATTTGCCTTGGCAGCAGCTGCCCGACACTGGTCGCTACAGCTAAATTTACTTTTAACTAGGACTCCTGAGTCCTTTTCCACATCAGTCGTCCCAAGTGTTCTCCCGTTTAATACATAATCCCAGCCCAGATTTTTCCTCCCCATGTGCATTACCTTACATTTATCAGTGTCTTACCTCATGTGCCACTTCCCAGCCCAAACCTCCAACCTATCCAGATCCACTTGTAACAGTACACTGTCCTCTATAGTGTTTACCACTTTACATAGTTTAGTGTCATCTGCAAAGATTGCTACTTTACTGTTCAACCCCTCTACAAGGTCATTCATAATTATATTAAATAGAACAGGACCCAAGACTGACCCCTGTGGTACCCCACTAGTAACAGTCACCCAATCAGAATAAGTACCATTAATAACCACCCTCTGTTTCCCATCACTGAGCCAGTTACTTACCCACTTGCACACATTTCCCCCCAGTCCAAGCATTCTTGTTTTATGCACCAACCCTTTATGTGGCACCATATCAAATGCTTTGGAAAAATCCAGATATACAACATCCAGCGATTGCCCCTGGTCCAGTCTGGAGCTCACCTCCTCATTAAAGCTGATCAGGTTAGTTTGACAGGACCGATCCCACATAAAGCCATGCTGATAGGGAGTCAAACATTTATTTTTCTCAAGATACTCTAAAAATAGCATCCCTTAGAAAACCCTTTAAACAATTTACATACAACAGAGGTTAAACTAACAGACCTATAATTCCCAGGGTCCCCTTTTGTCCCCTTTTTAAATATTGGCACCACATTTGCCATGTGCTAGTCCTGGGGAACTGTCCCTGTTACTATAGAGTCCCTGAATATTAAAAATAGGGGTCTGTCTATTACATTACTCAATTCCTTTAGAACACGAGGGTGAATGCCATCTGGACCCGGTGATTTGTCTATTTTGATTTTTTGTAGGCGGCACTGTACTTCTTCCTGGGTTAGACTGGTGACCTGTACTGGGGAGTTTATCTTATCTCGCAGTATTTAACTTGGCATTTCATTTTCCTCGGTGAATGCAGTGGAGAAGAATTTGTTTAACTCCTTAAGGACGTAGGCCGTGACCCCGCATCACACCGGGTTGGTCCCGGCTGCTAATCATAGCCGGGACCCTGGCCTAACAGCGCGCGGCATCAATCGCTGTGCCGGGCGCTGTTAACACTTCAGATGCGGCGATCAAAGTTGACCGCCGCGTCTCAAAGCGAAAGTAAACGCTTCCCTGGCGATGTTCCAATCAGCTGGGACGCAGGCGGAGGTCTCCTTACCTGTCTCCGTGGCGTCCGATCGTCGATTGCTCCAAGCCTGAGCTACAGGCTTGAGCAATCAAGCCCCTATCTGACTGATCCGTGAAAAGCTATGGCTTTGCAGAGATCAGCATAGGAGATCAGTGTCTGCAGTGTTATAGGTCCCTATGGGAGTTTAACACTGCAAAAAAAAAGTGAAAAAAAAAGTTAACAACGGTCATTTAACCCCTTCCCTAATAAAAGTTTGAATCACCCCCCTTTTCCCATAAAAAAAACTGTGTAAATAAAAATAAAAAGAAACATGTCTGGTATTTCCGCGTGTGGAAATGTCCAAACTATAAAAATATATCGTTAATTAAATCTCACGGTCAATGGCGTGCGCACAAAAAAATTCCAAAGTCCAAAATAGCGTATTTTTGGTCCCTTTTCATATCATGAAAAAATGAATAAAAAGTGATCAAAAAGCCCAATCAATACAAAATGGTACCAATAAAAACTTCAGAACACGGCACAAAAAATGAGCCCTCATACCGGCCCGTATGCAGAAAAATAAAAAAGTTATAGGGGTAAGAAGTTGAGAATTTTTAACATATAATTTTCCCTGCATGTAGTTATGATTTTATTTCCGAAGTACGACAATATCCAACTTATATAAGTAGGGTATCATTTTAACCGTATGAACCTACAGAATAAAGATAAGGTGTTATTTTTACCGAAAACTGAACTACGTAGAAACAGAAGCCCCCAAAAGTTGCAAAATTACATTTTTTCTTCAATTTTGTCGCACAATGAGTTTTCTTTCCATTTTGCCGTGGGTTTTTGGGTGAAATGACTAAGGTCACTGCAAATTAGAATTGGTGGTGCAAGAAATAAGCCATCATATGGAATTTTATGTGCAAAATTGAAAGCGTTATGATTTTTAGAAGGTGATGAGGAAAAAATGAAAATGCAAAAACGGAAAAACCCTGCGTCCTTAAGGGGTTAATATATTTGCTTTTTCCTGATCCCCGTGTATAATTTCCTCATCATCATTTTTTAAAGGGGCAACACTTTCATTTTTAACCTTTTTGCTATTTAAATATTATATATTGTGATGGAACTAAGCATGTATGGAGCTCCATAAACAGCCTTCATGAGTGGCTAGCATAAGAAAGAACTGCAATGCCATCCATGCAATCACATAGATGCCTCTCTCAATGGAGCCAGTCTCTTCTGACATCAAATGCACCACCTCCTCCCCCACCCCTAGTTAGTACCTAGTTTGGTTTTCATGGCAGCTGGGGCCTTCCATAGGCAGGATGTAAAAGGAAATCAGTAATAGTACAATACACTGCAATATATAAGTATTTGTACCACAACTTTAGAAAGAAAGACTTTAGACAGAAATTGTTGCCGTGGTACTGTTTCTGTGGGGTGGCATGGTCCAGAGCCAGGGGGCTAGATCTGGCAGTAGTATGGCTTCCAGACCACTTCACCATTCCTCCCCTGGGCACTGGCATTGTGGCAATGCACTACACCATTAAAATAATAGACCCACTGGAATCAGGTGACAATGAGGTGGCAAGTGGACTTACTAAAATGGGAAATGACAGAAGAAAAAACCACAGATAAGACCAGTTGTTACAACAAAACAGAGAAGTCATGCAGAATGCTTATGATGGGACATGACAAACTGCTGCTGAAGCTAGAATGATAAAGGAAATGAGTGGTTATAATTATGGTGAATTAACCGTGTTGGACACAAGGTATAGATGGCAAACAGGAGAGAAATTGTTGGCTTAGGTGTTGAGATTATGGGATCACGATGCAAGTACTTTTATCCTGACATGTAGGGAGGCAATAAGAATGGGTAATCTTTGTGGAGACCCATGGTATTTTAAAAAATGAGACATTCCAGAGATACAGCAGAAAATGTCTCTTTATTACACTTAATCAGAGATTCCATAGTCCAGGTCTATGACACTTCCACTAATGTAGCTGGAATGTTAGCAGAGGGAGTTCAAAGAATAAGAAATATAGTATTAATTGGTGTAATAACAAGAAATTCTTTGTTAAACTCGAATGATAAGATTGCCTTAGTATATGATTGGTATCATCCTGCCTTATTTTACTCCCCAGATAGAGAGTATCCCATGTTCTTGCCAAGCTCCAGCTCCATTATTTTTATTGTTCAGTGCTCTCATGTATAAAACTACTACCATCTAAACTAACTGTAATTTGATATTCCAGACAGGTTGTTAAGAGAAGACTAAAGAATAAAAAAAAAGAGAGTCATGGAACAAAAGCAGGACAGAAAAAATAGTAAAATATTTGCATAAAGATGTAAAGGAATAATGTTTCTTCTTAAAGAGACACTATTGCTGGTATGTGGAACTTCAAAGGCCATTAGCACTCCACTGAGCATTCTAGAAAGATGAAGTGTGCAAAGCAGCTCAATCACACCACCTTTTCAGGTCATTTTCTCTAAACATCAGTATTTCACTCCAGAAAAAGAGTTTTAGGAGTTTTCTCACCAGAAGGCAAGAAGTGTGAGTGAGCTACTTTACATATTACCTCTTTCGATAGATAGATAGATAGATAGATAGATAGATAGATACATAGATAGATAGACAGATAAATAGATAGATGTCTATACTTTGGCAACAAAAGGAAGTACACCTCTAGGTGCAAATGTCCAAATTGGGCCCAAAGTGTCAATATCTTGAGTGGCCACCATTATTTTCCAACACTGCCTCAAAGGGGAATTCTGGTACTTAAAGCATACCTGTCATATCCCCCCCCCCCCAAAAAAAAAATAAAAATAAAAATATATATATATATATACGTGGTCAGTACTTTCCTCGGGGAGAGGACACCTTTTCAGGTGTAACGGAGATTCAAGTTAGGCCACTTTAGCACTCCGCTGGCTTCTGGGTAAAAAAATATTTAAATTAGCTCACCACACCACCTTCACAGGTAGCGTGTCCTGCAAAACAGCTCAGGCTCCATTTAAGAAGTCTCAGAACTGATTGTGATTTATGCCAAGCCAGAACTCTCTCCAGAAGGAAAGAGGACCCATCTGCAGACAGCTGTTTCGGGGTGTTTGCCCCTCGTCAGTACTGAGCTGTTTTGCAGGACACACTACCTGTGAAGGTGGTGTGGTGAGCTAATTTAAATATATATATATATATATATATATATATATATATAGTTAGTGTCCCAGTAGGTAAAGGGACCCCTTGTTGTGGTTTCTTTAATTTTCACCAGTAACAAACACAATTTATAAATCTGAGAGTGCCTATTTAGCAACTTTCCCCTATCCACAGAATAGAGGATAAGTGTCTGATCATGATGAGTCTGACTGTTGGGACCCACCAAGATATCCTGCCCAGTGCCCCAGCTCACATGCAGGGAGTAAGAATGGTGGTCAACATACCCCTCCATGCATCTCTATGGGGAAGCCAGAGAAACAGGGACGCTATCTCTCCCCCACAAAGATGTATCAAGAGGGCGTATCAGCAACTGCGACGGGGCGCCAGGCAGGATATTGTATGTGGGTACCAACAGTCGGACCTCTGAAATCAGACACTTTTCCCCTATCCTGTGGATAGGGAAAAAGTTGTTATGTACTGGAGTTCCCCATTAAGCCTCTTAGACATTACAGAGCTGGTGGATGTTAGAGACCTTGCGCTCTCACCCCTTCCATTTAAGGATGCCCCATAGAGTCTCAATATGGTTTAGGTATGGAGACATGCTAGACCAGTCCATCACCTTTCTTCTTAGCTTCTTCAGCAAGGCAGTTGTTGTCTTGAAGGCACAGGTGTGCACACAGGGTGTGCCGGGTGTGCCTGGACACACACTAATCAAGCCTCAAACTTGAGGCTCTATCACCTCCTTCTGCACTGCCTTCCTGTGCATTTGTTCAGGCCCGTCACTACAGGACATACAAACCAAGTATCTTCCTGCCCCTATCCCGGTTCAAGACAAGGCTTCAGTATAGGGTGCAGGAGTACATCGGCGCTGAACAGACCCAGGACACAGCAGGTAAGAAAGTAAAATCCAATTTATTTGATGCAAAGCGTTTCCCTGCGCAAGCACAGATTCATCATGCCTGATGAATATGTGCTTGCGCAGGGAAACGCGTTGCATCAAATAAATTGGATTTTACTTTCTTACCTGCTGTGTCCTGGGTCCGTTCAGCGCCGATGTACTCCTGCACCCTATACTGAAGCCTTGTCTTGTACCTATACGTTGTGGAATCCACACCAGGAGGGCCGCAGACGGACCATTGTATCCAAGCAATTTCCATTGTTGTGTATGAGGCTACACAACCACCCAGGGTGAGCAGTTTAAAATTAGCTTTTACTCTCCCCTCCCCCCATCTCCGGTGGTATTACCCTATGGAGCGCCTTCTCTCCTGTTTTTAGAACCTATCCCAGCAGTGCGAGAGCCCGGAGCAGGAGTCAGAGACTAAAGCTCGGCCTCCGGCTCCTATTTTTGTGCCCAGCTCACCTGTAGTTGCCCTGAACTCGGGATGTCCCCGCCCCCAGTTAAGTGTCATACAGCTACGCGTGACGGCCTCGTATTGACGTTCGCTCATGTCACGCTCTCAGAATTCAAGGGCCGGCATTACTACGTCCAGGCCCTAGGTATTCTGAGAGCGTGACGTGCCCAAACATCATTACCGCACGTTACGCATAGCTGTGCAAGCCCTTATCTGGGGACTGGGGCAACTGCCCTAAATTTCCGGCAACTGCAGCAGCAGAGGTACCAGCCAGGGATGTGTGTAATCTATGGGTACTACCTGTCTACTGGGGGGGGGAGGGGGTTAATCCTGGGATACTTCCTTACTACTGGGGGGGTGTTAACCTCGGGGTACTACCTGCCTACTGGGGGGGGAGGGGGTTAATCTGGGACCCCCAGATTAACTCTGCCCCCCCCAGTAGGCAGGTAGTACCTCCGGATTAACCCCCTCCCCCCAGTAGGCAGGTAGTACCCCCAGATTAACCCCCTCCTACCAGTAGGAAGGTAGTACCCTCAGATTAACCCCCTCCCCCAGTAGGCAGGTAGTACCCCCAGAGTACTCTCCATGTCTATTTTGCTTGGGGCCCCCAAATTCCTTCAAACGGCCCTGCATTTATTTTCCTGACGATCCAATCCTCCTACACAATGCGAATCATATCACCGCACAGTGTAGGATGGACATGCTCCTCCTCCTGACCTCCACTGTAGCATGCACGGCGCATTCCGTGACATCATGTGGAGGCGGAGTCACGGCAACTCAAGGGTGAGGCATGGCCAGGTGGTTGCTGCGCAATACCAGCGTCATTACTCTCGGCATCCCAATCTCCTAGAACGGCTTACTCCAGCCAATATCTGCTAGAGGTGATTTTTTCACTTTTAAATCATCAATTTGTAATAAATTGTGTAGTTTATTGGTTATATAATTATTATTATTATGATAGTGTACGTTAGCACTACCATCTTTCTATGGATTCTCTAGTTAGTCACCCTGATGTTTTAGTTTAACAGCTTTAATGATAACAGCTATTGTTTATTTATTTTATATATTTTTTTCAGATGGTATTTTTGCTTCCTTAGCCATACTAAGAGTACACTAAGAGTTTATTTATTCTTCCTTCATGCTGCATTTTTATTCATTTACTCATTCGTTCAGCCTCAGTCAGACTCATCTGTGTCACATGTTAAAGGGGCAAATGGGTACCTACTGATAGTTTAGATTCAAATACAGATTGTTCTGATTTATTGTTTTAAACTTGCATGATACTGCATATTGTTCACACAGAGCACCTGACCTGGGTTGGTTTACTGAGTGCAATTCACTGAGTTTGTGCTTTAGGGTGCACACCCTAATGCAATAGGCTGCACACGCCTATGCTTGGAGGTGTGTTCGGGGCTGTTATCATGTTGGAATACTGTCCTATGGCCAAGGGAGGGGATCATGCCCTGCTTCAGTATGTAACAGTACATGTTGGCATTCATGGTTCTGTCAATGACCTGCATGTCTGCAGTGCCAGCAGCTCTCATGTAGGCCAAGACTATGACACTCCCACCACCATGCTTGACTGTAGGCAAGAAACATTTGTCTTTGTACTCCTCATCTAATTGCCACTACACACCTTTGACACCATCTGAACTAAGTTTATCTTGGTCACATAGGACAACAGGGTATGGTTCCAGTAATTCACGCCCTTTCTTTTCTTGTCTTCAGTAAACTTTTTTTTGGAATTTCTTGTGCTCCATCTTTAAAAGAGGCTTTCCTTTGGGGTGACAGCCATGCAGATTAATTTGATGCAGTGTGCAGCGTTTGGTCAGAGCACTGACAGGCTGAGAACCCCCCCCCCACCCCTCTTCAACATCTGCAGTGATGATGGCTGCACACATACATCTTTTTTCCAAAGACAACCTATGGAGATGATGCTGAGCCTGTGCACTTAACTTCTTTGGTTGACCCTTGCAAGTCCTGTTCCGAGAGGAACTTGTACTGTAAAACTGCTGTATGGTCTTTCCCATCGTGTTGTGGCTCAGTTTGCAGATCTTGGAAATCTTCTAATAGCCTAGGCCATCTTTATGTAGAACAATAATTCTTTTTTATTTTTCAGGTCTTTAGAGAGTTCCCATAAGGGGATATATTTACCTTCCAGTGACCAGAATTACACCTGAGACCTTGTAACTAGAGATGAGCGAATCGAAGCAGATGAACCCAAATTCGTTACGAATTTCAGGAAATATTCACTTTGCAACTAATGAGAATATCAACGCCATTCTATCACGTGAATCGCTTTATTAAACTTCATTTTACAGCGTTCCAGACTCCAGGACACCTAAATTGGCGAATCCACATGTCAGCACATGGGGCAGGGGATGCTGAGAAGGCGGGAAGGCAAGGCGGGAAGGGAGGTAGACGGGGTGACCCTGAATCACATGCAGGATGCAGCCTATCGGCATTCAGTCACCCCTGTGATGTCAGAGCCCTATATAATCGGCAGCCATTTTGCAGCTGCTCATTTCAGGCCATACACTGCAGAGGGATAGGATGGACTGCGTGTCTCTGTGTGTTACACAGATACGCTGAATTGATCATACCGCAGCGTTCGACTTCCAACTGCTAGTCACATCAGCGTTGTGGACAGAGAGCAGTGCCGTTTCTCACTGAAAAGGATTTTTACACCAGCCATTAACCTCCCAGTCACTTTATTCAGCATTTTATCAGAGAGAGGTAGATAGCTTTTCGTTGTCACATACATTTCAATTAGCTGCCTCAACTTCATCAACCTTATCACAGGAGGCAGGAATGATTTCTCAGCGCAATTCTGTGAATTTTTTCCACAAGAAATCATCTGCTGCTTACACTAGTCTGTAGACAGTAAAATAACCAGCAGTTCACTCCATTCTTAATACTCTTTGACAGAGTGCAATTTTGGGTTTAACCTGTTCAGGACCCCGGGCGTACAGGTACATCCTGACACCCTGGGTCTTAAGGGCCCAGGACGTACATGTACGTCCGTAGCAATTTTGGTCCCTGCTGCGTGCCGGGTGGGGACCGGACCGAGGTGACTGCTAATATTGATCAGCAGGCACCCCGCGCAAATGCCCAAGGGGGTCATCCAATCCCCCCATGTCGGCGATCGGCGCAAATTGCAAGTGAATTCACACTTGCGATTTGCGCCTATTCCGGGTCATACGGGTCTATGGTGACCCGGTGACCCGGAATATAAGGGGGATAATGGTTGTTCAAGACACCTACCATCCCCCTGAAGGGATAGGAGTGAGGTGACAGGGGTGCCACCCCTCCTATCTCTGCTATTGGTCTTCAAGAGCGACGATCAATAGCAGATCGGGGGCAGGGGGATTAACTTTCGTTTTCCCCGTTCGGCCCAACCACAATAGGGGGGGCAGAACAGGGAAACCAAAGGGGACCGGGCGCCGAAGTCCACTTACCCATCGGCGGAGGCTGCGGGACGCGATTGGTTGCGGTGATCGGCGAGGGCAGCATGTCGTGGTCTCTACACTGTAGCCCTCCAGATGTTGCAAAACTACAACTCCCAGCATGCCCAGACAGCTGTTTGGGCATGCTAGGATTTGCAGTTTTGCAACAGCTGAAGATCTACAGTTTAGAGACCACTGCACAGTGATCTCTATACTGTTGCCCTCAAGATCTTGGAAAACTACAACTCCTAGCATGCCCACACACCTGGTTGCTGTCTGGGCATGCTGGGATTTGTAGTTTTGCAACATCTGGAGGTCCACAGTTTGCAGATCACTGTGCAGTGGTCTCTAACTGTAGCCCTCCAAATGTTGCAAAACTGCAATTCCCAGCATGTCCAAACAGCAAACAGCTATCTCGGCATGCTGGGAGTTGTAGTTGTGTACCTCCAGCTGTTGCATAACTACTTCTCCCAGCATCAGTACATGATGGGAGTTGTAGTTTTGCACAGCTATAGGCACACTGCTTGGAAAATACTGAGTTAGGTAACAGAACCTAACTGAAGGTTTTCCAACCAGTGTGCCTCCAGCTGTTGCAAAACTACAACTCCCAGCATGCAAGGTCTGTCAGTACATGCTGGAAGTTGTAGTTTCGAAACAGCTGGAGGTTTGTCCCCCCATGTGAACGTACAGGGTACATTCACAGGGCAGATTTACAGTAAGTTTCCTGCTTCAAGTTTGAGCTGCGGCAAATTTTTCGATGCAGCGCAAATTTCTAGCGGGAAGCTCACTGTAAACCTCTGCCAGTGCGAATGTACCCTAAAAACACTACACTACACTAAACTAACACATAATAAAGGGTAAAACACTACGTATACATAGTGTTTTACCATTTATTATGTGTTAGTGTAGTGTAGTGTTTTTCACTGTCCCCCCCACCCCCCCAATAAAAATGAAAAACTTATTGTATGGCAGTGTTTCCAAAACGGAGCCTCCATCTGTTGCAAAACAACAAATCCCAGCATTTCTGGACAGCCACTGACTGTCCAGGCATGCTGGGAGTTTAGCAACAGCTGGAGGCACCCTATTTGGGAATCACTGGCGTAGAATACCCCTATGTCCACCCCTATGCAATCCCTAATTAAGTCCTCAAATGTGCATGGCGCTCTCTCACTTCGGAGCCCTGTCGTATTTCAAGGAAACAGTTTAGGGCCACATATGGGGTATTTCCGTACTCGGGAGAAATTGCACTACAAATTTTGAAGGACTTTTTCTCCTTTTACCCCTTATGAAAAGGAAAAGTTGGGAGCTACACCAGCCTGTTAGTGTAAAACAATAAAAAAAAATTACACTAACATGCTTGTGTTGCCCCATACTTTTTATTTTCACAAGTGTTAAAAGGAAAAAAAGACCCCCAAAATTTGTAAAGCAATTTCTCCTGAGTACGGAAATACCCCTTATGTGGGCGTAAAATGCTCTGCGGGCGCACAACAAGGCTCAGGAGTGAGAGCAAACTATGTACCTTTGAGGCCTAAATTGGTGATTTGCACAGGGGTGGCTGATTTTACACTGGTTCTGACATAAACACAAAAAAAAAAAGAAATACCAACATGTGACTGTCACGATGCCGGCTGGCAGGTAGTGGATCCTCTGTGCCAGAGAGGGATTGGCGTGGACCGTGCTAGTGGATCGGTTCTAAGTCACTACTGGTTTTCACCAGAGCCCGCCGCAAAGCGGGATGGTCTTGCTGCGGCGGTAGTGACCAGGTCGTATCCACTAGCAACGGCTCAACCTCTCTGGCTGCTGAAGATAGGCGCGGTACAAGGGAGTAGACAGAAGCAAGGTCGGACGTAGCAGAAGGTCGGGGCAGGCAGCAAGGATCGTAGTCAGGGGCAACGGCAGGAGGTCTGGAACACAGGCTAGGAACATACAAGGAAACGCTTTCACTGGCACGATGGCAACAAGATCCGGCAAGGAAGTGCAGGGGAAGTGAGGTGATAAAGGGAAGTGCACAGGTGATAACACTAATTGGAACCACTGCGCCAATCAGCGGCGCAGTGGCCCTTTAAATCGCAAAGACCCGGCGCGCGCGCGCCCTAGGGAGCGGGGCCGCGCGCGCCGGGACAGGACTGACGGAGAGCGAGTCAGGTACGGGAGCCGGGGTGCGCATCGCGAGCGGGCGCTACCCGCATCGCGAATCGCATCCCGGCTGGAGGCGGTATCGCAGCGCCCCGGGTCAGTGGATCTGACCGGAGCGCTGCAGTGAGGAGAGTGTAGCGAGCGCTCCGGGGAGGAGCGGGGACCCGGAGCGCTTGGCGTAACAGTACCCCCCCCCCTTGGGTCTCCCCCTCTTCTTAGAGCCTGAGAACCTGAGGAGCAGACTTTTGTCTAGGATGTTGTCCTCAGGTTCCCAGGATCTCTCTTCTGGACCACAACCCTCCCAATCCACTAAAAAAAAGGTTTTCCCTCTGACCTTTTTAGATGCCAGAATCTCTTTGACGGAGAAGATGTCCGAGGAGCCGGAAACAGGAGTGGGAGGAACAGATTTGGGAGAGAAACGGTTAATGATAAGTGGTTTAAGAAGAGAAACGTGAAAGGCATTAGGAATACGAAGAGAAGGAGGAAGAAGAAGTTTGTAAGAGACAGGATTAATCTGGCACAAAATTTTGAAAGGACCAAGATAGCGTGGTCCCAACTTATAGCTAGGGACACGGAAGCGGACATATTTAGCGGAGAGCCATACCTTGTCTCCAGGGGAAAAAATGGGAGGAGCTCTTCTTTTCTTATCCGCGAACTTCTTCATGCGTGATGAAGCCTGTAAGAGAGAATTTTGGGTCTCTCTCCATATGATGGAAAGATCACGAGAAATTTCATCCACAGCGGGCAGACCAGAGGGCAAGGGGGTAGGGAGGGGGGGAAGAGGGTGACGGCCGTACACCACGAAAAATGGGGATTTGGAGGAAGATTCAGAGACTCTGAAGTTATACGAGAATTCGGCCCATGGTAGAAGATCTGCCCAGTCATCCTGGCGGGAGGAAACAAAATGTCGTAAATAATCACCCAAGACCTGGTTAATTCTTTCTACTTGTCCATTGGATTGAGGATGATATGCAGAAGAAAAATTTAATTTAATCTTGAGTTGTTTACAGAGAGCCCTCCAGAATTTAGACACGAATTGGACGCCTCTATCCGAGACGATCTGCGTGGGCAACCCGTGAAGACGAAAAATGTGTACAAAAAATTGTTTAGCCAACTGAGGCGCTGAAGGAAGACCAGGAAGAGGGATGAAATGTGCCATTTTGGAGAATCGATCAACGACCACCCAAATAACAGTGTTGCCATGGGATGGGGGTAAGTCAGTAATAAAATCCATACCAATCAGAGACCAAGGCTGTTCGGGGACAGGCAGAGGATGAAGAAAACCAGCGGGCTTCTGGCGAGGAGTCTTATCCCGGGCACAGATAGTGCAGGCTCGCACAAAGTCCACAACATCCGTCTCCAGAGTCGGCCACCAATAGTAGCGAGAGATGAGTTGCACAGATTTCTTGATGCCCGCATGACCTGCGAGATGGGAAGAGTGGCCCCATTTGAGGATTCCGAGGCATTGGCGTGGAGAAACAAAGGTCTTTCCTGGAGGAGTTTGCCTGATGGAGGCTGGAGAAGTGGAAATCAGGCAGTCAGGAGGAATGATGTGTTGCGGAGAGAGTTCAACTTCAGAAGCATCCGAGGAACGAGAGAGAGCATCGGCCCTAATGTTCTTATCGGCAGGCCGAAAGTGAATTTCAAAATTAAATCGGGCAAAGAACAGAGACCACCTGGCCTGGCGAGGATTCAGCCGTTGGGCAGACTGGAGGTAGGAGAGGTTCTTGTGATCGGTGTAAATAATAACTGGAAATCTTGATCCCTCCAGCAGATGCCTCCATTCCTCAAGTGCTAATTTAATGGCTAGAAGCTCTCGATCCCCGATGGAGTAGTTTCTCTCCGCCGGAGAGAAGGTCCTAGAAAAAAAACCACAAGTAACAGCATGCCCGGAAGAATTTTTTTGTAGAAGGACAGCTCCAGCTCCCACAGAGGAGGCATCAACCTCCAATAGGAAGGGTTTAGATGGGTCAGGTCTGGAGAGCACGGGAGCCGAAGAAAAGGCAGACTTGAGCCGTTTAAAGGCGTCTTCCGCTTGAGGAGGCCAAGACTTGGGATCGGCATTTTTTTTGGTTAAAGCCACGATAGGAGCCACAACGGTAGAAAAATGTGGAATAAATTGTCTGTAATAATTGGCGAACCCCAAAAAACGTTGGATAGCACGGAGTCCGGAGGGGCGTGGCCAATCTAAGACGGCAGAGAGTTTGTCTGGATCCATTTGTAGTCCCTGGCCAGAGACCAAGTATCCTAGGAAAGGAAGAGATTGGCATTCAAACAGACATTTCTCTATTTTGGCATAGAGTTGATTGTCACGAAGTCTCTGAAGAACCATACGGACATGCTGGCGGTGTTCTTCTAGATTGGCAGAAAAAATCAGGATATCGTCCAGATATACAACAACACAGGAGTATAAAAGATCACGAAAAATTTCATTAACAAAGTCTTGGAAGACGGCAGGGGCGTTGCACAGGCCAAAGGGCATGACCAGATACTCAAAGTGTCCATCTCTGGTGTTAAATGCCGTTTTCCATTCATCCCCCTCTCTGATGCGGATGAGATTATAAGCACCTCTTAAGTCCAGTTTGGTAAAGATGTGGGCACCTTGGAGGCGATCAAAGAGTTCAGAGATGAGAGGTAGGGGGTAGCGGTTCTTAACCGTGATTTTATTAAGACCGCGGTAGTCAATGCAAGGGCGTAGAGAGCCATCTTTTTTGGACACAAAGAAAAATCCGGCTCCGGCAGGAGAGGAGGATTTACGGATAAAGCCCTTTTTTAAATTTTCCTGGACGTATTCAGACATGGCAAGAGTCTCTGGGGCGGACAGAGGATAAATTCTGCCCCGGGGTGGAGTAGTGCCCGGGAGGAGGTCGATAGGACAATCATAAGGCCTGTGAGGAGGTAGAGTCTCAGCTTGTTTTTTGCAAAAAACATCCGCAAAGTCCATATAGGCCTTAGGGAGACCGGTTACGGGAGGAACCACAGAGTCACGGCAAGGGTTACTGGGAACCGGTTTTAGGCAGTCCTTGGAACAAGAGGGCCCCCAACTCTTGATCTCCCCAGTGGACCAATCCAGGGTTGGGGAGTGAAGTTGAAGCCAGGGAAGTCCAAGGAGAATTTCAGAAGTGCAATTGGGAAGGACCAAAAGTTCAATCCTCTCGTGATGAGGTCCGATGTGCATTAGAAGGGGCTCCGTGCGGAAACGTATGGTACAGTCCAATCTTTCATTGTTTACACAATTGATGTAGAGGGGTCTGGCGAGACTGGTCACCGGGATGTTGAACCTGTTGACGAGAGAGGCCAAAATAAAATTTCCTGCAGATCCGGAGTCCAAGAAGGCCACAGCAGAGAAGGAGAAGGCAGATGCAGACATCCGCACAGGCACAGTAAGACGTGGAGAAGCAGAGTAGACATCAAGGACTGTCTCACCTTTGTGCGGAGTCAGCGTACGTCTTTCCAGGCGGGGAGGACGGATAGGACAATCCTTCAGGAAGTGTTCGGTACTAGCACAGTACAGGCAGAGATTCTCCATGCGGCGTCGTGTCCTCTCTTGAGGTGTCAGGCGAGACCGGTCGACCTGCATAGCCTCCACGGCGGGAGGCACAGGAACAGATTGCAGGGGACCAGAGGAGAGAGGAGCCGGGGAGAAGAAACGCCTCGTGCGAACAGAGTCCATATCCTGGCGGAGCTCCTGACGCCTTTCGGAAAAACGCATGTCAATGCGAGTGGCTAGGTGAATGAGTTCATGTAGATTAGCAGGGATTTCTCGTGCGGCCAGAACATCTTTAATGTTGCTGGATAGGCCTTTTTTAAAGGTCGCGCAGAGGGCCTCATTATTCCAGGATAATTCTGAAGCAAGAGTACGGAATTGTACGGCATACTCGCCAACGGAAGAATTACCCTGGACCAGGTTCAACAGGGCAGTCTCAGCAGAAGAGGCTCGGGCAGGTTCCTCAAAGACACTTCGAATTTCCGAGAAGAAGGAGTGTACAGAGGCAGTGACGGGGTCATTGCGGTCCCAGAGCGGTGTGGCCCAAGACAGGTCTTTTCCAGACAGAAGGCTGACTACGAAAGCCACCTTAGACCTTTCAGTGGGAAACTGGTCCGACATCATCTCCAGGTGCAGGGAACATTGGGAAAGAAAGCCACGGCAAAACTTAGAGTCCCCATCAAATTTATCCGGCAAGGATAGTCGTAGACCAGAAGCGGCCACTCGCTGCGGAGGAGATGCAGGAGCTGGCGGAGGAGATGATTGCTGAAGCTGTGGTAGTAACTGCTGAAGCATAACGGTCAGTTGAGACAGCTGTTGGCCTTGTTGCGCTATCTGTTGCGACTGCTGGGCGACCACCGTGGTGAGGTCAGCGACAACTGGCAGAGGAACTTCAGCGGGATCCATGGCCGGATCTACTGTCACGATGCCGGCTGGCAGGTAGTGGATCCTCTGTGCCAGAGAGGGATTGGCGTGGACCGTGCTAGTGGATCGGTTCTAAGTCACTACTGGTTTTCACCAGAGCCCGCCGCAAAGCGAGATGGTCTTGCTGCGGCGGTAGTGACCAGGTCGTATCCACTAGCAACGGCTCAACCTCTCTGGCTGCTGAAGATAGGCGCGGTACAAGGGAGTAGACAGAAGCAAGGTCGGACGTAGCAGAAGGTCGGGGCAGGCAGCAAGGATCGTAGTCAGGGGCAACGGCAGGAGGTCTGGAACACAGGCTAGGAACATACAAGGAAACGCTTTCACTGGCACGATGGCAACAAGATCCGGCAAGGAAGTGCAGGGGAAGTGAGGTGATAAAGGGAAGTGCACAGGTGATAACACTAATTGGAACCACTGCGCCAATCAGCGGCGCAGTGGCCCTTTAAATCGCAAAGACCCGGCGCGCGCGCGCCCTAGGGAGCGGGGCCGCGCGCGCCGGGACAGGACTGACGGAGAGCGAGTCAGGTACGGGAGCCGGGGTGCGCATCGCGAGCGGGCGCTACCCGCATCGCGAATCGCATCCCGGCTGGAGGCGGTATCGCAGCGCCCCGGGTCAGTGGATCTGACCGGAGCGCTGCAGTGAGGAGAGTGTAGCGAGCGCTCCGGGGAGGAGCGGGGACCCGGAGCGCTTGGCGTAACAGTGACCCCATTTTGGAAACTACACCCCTCACGGAATGTAACAAGGGGTAAAGTGATCCTTAACACTCCACATGTGTTTAATGAAAATTCTTCAAAGTTGGATGGAAAAATGAAAAAATAAAATGTTTCACTAAAAGGCTGGTGTTACCCTAATTTGGCGCACTACAATGTTCAGAAGAGAAGGAGCACCATTGGAATGTTGAAGAGAAAATTTGTCCGGAATTGAAGGCCACGTGTGTTTACAAAGCCCCCATAGTGCAAGAACAATGGACCACCCCCCATGTGACCCCATTTTGGAAACTACACCCCTCATGTAATGTAATAAGGGGTACAGTGAGCATTTACGCCTCACATGTGGCTGACAGATTTTTGGAACAGTGGTCTGTGAAAATGAAAAATTTAATTGTAGTTTTCAAAATGGGGTCACATGTGGGGGGGTCCACTGTTCTGGTACCATGGGGGGCTTTGTAAGCGCACATGGCCCCCGACTTCTATTCCAACCAATTTGTGTCTCCAAAAGCTCAATGGCGCTCCTCCTATTCTGAGCAGTGTAGTCTGCCAGCAGAGCACTTGACATCCACACATTGGGTATTTCCGTACTTAGATGAAATGGGGTTACACATTTTGTGGGTCAATTTCTCTATTACCCCTTGTAAAAATGTAAAATTTGGGGAAAAAGCTGCATTTTTGTGAAAATTGTTTTTATTTTTCATTTACACATTCGACTTTAACAAAAAGTTGTCAAACACCTGTGAGGTGTTAAGGCTCACTGTACCCCTTGTTGCATTCATTGAGGGGTGTAGTTTCCAAAATAGTATGCCATGTGTGGGGGGGTTGCTGTTCTGGCAGCATAGGGGCTTCCTAAATGCGACATGCCCTCCAAAAACCATTTCAGCAAAATTTGCTTTTCAAAAGCCAAATGTGACTCCTTCTCTTCTGAGCATTGTAGTGCGCCAGCAGAGCACTTGACATCCACACATGGGGTATTTCCATACTCAGAAGAGATGGGTTTACAAATTTTGGGGAGCATTTTGTCCTATTATCCCTTGTAAAAATTTTAAATTTGAAGGAAAACCAGCATTTTAGTGAAAAAAAATTATTTACACATACAAACTTTAACGAAAAGTCGTCAAACACCTGTGGGGCTCACTGGACCCCTTGTTACGTGCCTTGAGGGAGTTTCCAAAATGGTATGCCATGTGTTTTTTTTTTGCTGTTTTGGCACCATAGGGGCTTCCTAAAAGTGACATGCCCCCCAAAAACCATTTCAGAAAAACTCACTCTCCAAAATCCCACTGTTGCTCTTTCCCTTCTGAGCCCTCTACTGCGCCTGCCGAACACTTGACATACACATATGAGGTATTTCCTTACTCGAGAGAAATTGGGTTACATATTTTAGGAAGATTTCTCTCCTTTTACCCCTTGTAAAAATTTAATAACTGGGTCTACAAGAACATGCCAGTGTAAAAAATTTAGATTTTGAATTTTCTATTTCAATTTGCTGTTATTCCTGTGAAACACCTAAAGGGTTAACAAACCTTTTGAATGTCATTTTGAATACTTTGAGGGGTGCAGTTTTTATAATATTTTTAGCATTTATGGGGTATTTCTAATATGAAAGCCCTTAAAATCCACTTCAAAACTGGACTGGTCCCTGAAAATTTTCGATTTTGAACATTTTGTGAAAAATTGGAAAATTGCTGCTATACTTTGAAGCCCTTGATGTCTTCCAAAAGTAAAAACATGTCAACTTCATGATGCAAACATATTGTATATGTGAATCAATATATAATTTATTTGGAATATTCATTTTCCTTATTAGCAGAGAGCTTCAAAGTAAAAAAAATGCAACATTTTCAATTTTTTCATCAAATTTTGGAATTTTTTACCAAGAAATGATGCAAGTATCGACAAAATTTTACAACTAACATAAAGTAGAATATGTCAGGAAAAAACGATCTCGAAATCAGAATGAAAGGTAAAAGCATCCCAGAGTTATTAATGCTTAAAGTGACAGTGGTCAGATGTGCAAAAAATGACCGGGTCCTACAGTGAAAATTGGCTGGGTCCTTAAGGGGTTAATACACTTTCGTTTGTGATGCTGCAGTGTTGTGTACTGCTGTTGTTGTGCAAAATAAGTTTTTTCAGCGGACAGTAGTGCATTTTTCTGCCCTGATACATGCATACCACATACCTACATCAAAGCAGTGTACTATTTTGTAGCTGTAAATCTGTAACAAGTCTAGATACTGAGAAAGGCCAGGGAAAAGTAATCACCGGCTGGTGTTTTACGAAAATACATTTTTCAGGTGTACCCTAGTGCATTTTTTTGCCCTCATACGTGCATACCACATACCTACATCTAAGTAGTGCACTTTTTTGTACCTGTTAATCTGTAACAAGCCTACATACAGTGAAAGGCCAGGGAAAAGTACTCACCGGCTGGTGAGTACTTTTAGGCGTATTGTAGTGCATTTTCCTGTCCTAATCAGTCCATACCGCATACCTACATCTAAGTAGTGTACTATTTTGTACTTGTTAATCTTTCAAGGGCTTAGATACTGTGAAAGGACAGCCAATAGTACACACCTGCTGCTGTTCTAGACAAATACTGTTTTAAGTGTAGTGAAATGTATTGTACTCCCCTCATATATCCAATAAGTATGTCAGGAAGAGTATTGCCAGGACGTGTACAAAGGAGTGGCAGAGGCCTAAATTCATCAGGTGCAGGCAGAGGTCGTAGCAGAGTAGGGGTGTGTGGCAGCCAGAGTCGCAGCGAGAGGTCTGAGCTCCCGGTGTCAACTAGCAGTCGTGTCGCGACCAGCAACCCAGAAGCCGTGATTGATCAGTTCACTCGGTCATCCACTTCATCTCAAGTGACATCCGACACCCCCAGTGAACTGTCGTTGGGTTCCTCACACTCAACCCTTAATTGGCATGGCCCTCATGCTGCTGCTGCCACCTCCAGGCTCCGTCATTGTGCTGCTCTATGGTCTCCTCATGCTATTGCTGCCACCTCCAGGCTCTGTCATTGTGCTGCTCTATGGTCTCCTCATGCTATTGCTACCACCTCCAGACTCTGTCATTGTGCTGCAATATGGTCTCATCATGCTGATGCTGCCACCTCCAGGCTCTCTCATTCTGCTGCTCTATGGTCTCCTCATGCTAATGCTACCACCTCCACGCTCTGTCATTGTGCCACCATATGGTACCATACATCTTCAATTGAAATGTCAAAATTCATCTTTTATTTTTTGAGATTGTGAGGCCCTATTGTCTCCTCATCTGCCTGCCATTCAGACACTATATGGTCTTGTCATGCTTCAGCCACCTCCAGGCTGTGTCATTCAGGAAACATGTGGCTATCCTTGAGTTACTCTCCCAGCATTATTGCCATGTTGATACCAGACCAGTAATAAAAAGAATATTGCCAAGGACTAGCAGAAACAGGGAGCTGTGGATACTGACCATTGACTATCCCAGGTGGTAGATTTACCATTTTGAAGTTCCTCAGTTCCAGTAGGCTTTAAGTCGATCATTTTCTGTTGTGGTTCCTCAGTAGTGATGTCGCGAACATAAAATTTTCGGTTTGCGAACGCGAACTTCCGCAAAAGTTTGCGAACCGGGCAAACCGCCATTGACTTCAAGGGGCAGGCGAATTTTAAAACCCACAGGGACTCTTTCTGGCCACAATAGTGATTTAAAAGTTGTTTCAAGGGGACTAACACCTGGACTGTGGCGTGCCGGAGTGGGATCCATGGCAAAACTCCCATGGAAAATTACATAGTTGATGCAGAGTCTGGTCTTAATCCATAAAGGGCATAAATCACCTGTTATTCCTAAATGGTTTGGAATAACATGCTTTAGCCCCCTTTAGGCAGCACATAGAGCCTCCCTTTAGGTAGCACATAGTTAGATTCCCCCATGTTAGTCAGCACACAGTTAGAGCTCCCCTTTGGGCAGCACATAAGATTCCCCCATATTAGGCAGCACATAGTGGGATTTGAACCCAAAGCCCCAGCGCTGCAAGGTCACAGTGCTAACCTATGAGCCACCATGCTAGCCTTAGCATACATCTAATATCCCTGGTTGCTAAAATGGACAGAGATGTCAACAGAGAGTACGAGAAAAATCAGGCATGTACACATGCCTGAAAAATTTGGTATTGTCGCAGCCGCATCTGTAGCAGTAGCCATAAAAATTGCAGCACCATAACAAGTGCAGCAGCAGAGGCCAGAAAAATTAGGCATGTACACATGGATGAAAAATTTGATATTGTCGCAGCCGCATCTGTAGCAGCAGCCAGAAAAATTGCAGCACCAGAAAAAGTGCAGCAGCAGAGGCCAGAAAAATTAGGCATGTACATCTGGCTGGAAAATTTGGTATTGTCACAGCTGTAGCAGCGGCCATAAAAATTGCAGCACCATAACAAGTGCAGCAGCAGAGAGCGGAAAAATTAGGCATGTACACATGGATGAAAAATTGGGTATTGTCGCAGCCGCAGCTGTAGCAGCAGCCAGAAAAATTGCAGCACCATAACAAGAGGCCAGAAAAATTAGGAATGTACACCTGGCTGGAAAATTTTGGTATTGTCCAGCCGCTGTAGCAGCGGGCAGAAAAATTTCTGTTTGTTTCGCCAGGCAGAAAGTGCCCTAAAACATTGCGGCTTGAACCCTAGTTGGTGGCGGATAAGTCACGCAAGTCATCCGGCATTCAGAGTTCACATACAGCAGCGTGTGAACCATTTTTAGCCCAAGGAAGCTCATCTGATCAGGCCTTGTTCAGTCAAATGTATCGCCCAGTGTCAGTCCCTTCAGGATCCATCCCTCATTCATCTTAAGAAAGGTAAGGTAATCCAGACTTTTTTGACCAAAGCGACTCCTCTTCTCAGTGACAATACCTCCTGCTGCACTGAAGGTCCTTCCTGAAAGGACACTTGAAGCGGGACAGGCCAGTACTTCGAGCGCAAATTGGGATAGCTCAGGCCACAGGTCAAGCCGGCACACCAAGTAGTCAAGGGGTTCATCGGTCCTCAGAGTGTCGATATCTGCGGTTAAGGCCAGATAATCTGCTACCTGTCAGCCAAGTCGTTCTCTGATGGTGGACCCCGAAGGGCTGTGGCGATGCATAGGACTTAAAAAGCTCCGCATGTCATCCATCAACAGCATGTCTGTACAGCATCCTGTCCTTGCCGGCGTGTTCGTGGGAGGAGGAGGATTACTTTCACCTCTTCCCCTGTTAGATCCCTGTTGTGCTGTGACATGACCCTTATACGCTGTGTACAGCATACTTCTTAATTTATCTTGGACCTGTTGAATCCTTTCCGCCTTGCTGTAATACGGTAACATGTCAGGCACTTTATGTTTATACTGGGGGTCTAGTAGCATGGACACCCAGTACAAGTCGTTCTCCTTCATCCTTTTTATACGAGGGTCCCTCAACAGGCACGACAGCATGAAAGACCCCATTTGCACAAGGACGGATGCCGAGCTACTCATGTCCCGTTCCTCGTCCTCAGTGATGTCAGGGAAGGTATAATCTTCTTCCCCCACGCCACGTACAAGACCACGAGAACCAGATAGGTGACAAAGGAGCACCCTGGGATGCCTGCTGTGGTTGGTCTTCCTCCTCCTCTTCAAAGCCACATTCCTCCTCTGACTCCTCTTCCTCACAATCCTCTTCCAGCGTTGCCGCAGGTCCAGCAAGCGATGCTGATAAGGCTGTTTCTGGTGGTGATGGTGTCCACATCTCTTCCTCTTCACGCTCATCTACTGCCTGATCCAGCACTCTTCGCAGGGCACGCTCCAGGAAGAAAACAAACGTTATGATGTCGCTGATGGTGCCTTCGGTGCGACTGACCAGGTTTGTCGCCTCCTCAAAAGGACGCATGAGCCTACAGGCATTGCACATGAGCCTCCAGTAACGTGGCAAAAAAATTCCCAGCTCCGCAGATGATGTCCTAGCACCCCGGTCATACAAATATTCGTTGACGGCTTTTTCTTGTTGGAGAAGGCGGTCGAACATTAGGAGTGTTGAATTCCAATGTGTCGGGCTGTCACAAATCAAGCGCCTCACTGGCATGTTGTTTCGCCGCTGGATATCTGACAAGTGTGCCATGGCCATGTAGGAACTCCTGAAATGGCCACACACCTTCCTGGACTGCTTCAGGACATCCTGTAAGCCTGGGTACTTGAGCACAAAGCATTGTACAATCAGATTACACACATGTGTCAACTTGCCCAATCTCAATGCCGCCAACAAATTTGTTCCGTTGTCACAAACCACCTTGCCGATCTCAAGTTGGTGCGGAGTCAGCCACTGGTCCACCTGTGCGTTCAGGGCCGACAGGAGCCTTGGTGCAGTGTGACTCTCCGCTTTGAGGCAAGTCAACCCCAAGATGGCGTGACACTACCGTATCCGGGATGTGGAATAGCACCTGGGGAGCTGGGGGTGTCGGTGATGTGGAGCAAGACGTAGCACTGGAAGAGGACTCGGCCGAGGATGTTATGGAAGAGGATGGAGTAGGAGGAGTAGAGGAGGTGGCAGCAGGCCTGCCTGCAAGTCGTGGTGGTGTCACCAACTCCTCTGCAGAGCCACGCATTCCATGCTTAGCAGCCGTCACCAGGTTTACCCAATGCGCAGTGTAGGTGATATACCTGCCCTGACCATGCTTTGCAGACCAGGTGGTCAGATGGACCCTTGCCCCTGCACTGTGTGCCAGACATGCCATAATTTCCTTTTGCACAATGGAGTAAAGGTTGGGGATTGCCTTTTGTGCAAAATAATTTCGGCCGGGTACCTTCCGATGCGGTGTCCCAATGGCTACAAATTTTTTAAAGGCCTCAGACTCCACCAGCTTGTATGGTAAAAGCTGGCGTGCTAGCATTTGCGACAAGCCAGCTGTCAGACGCCGGGCTAGGGGGTGACACTGTCTTCTTGCGCTCAAACATCTCCTTGACAGACACCTGACTGTGGGCAGATTACATAGTTACATAGTTAGTATGGTTGAAAAAAGACATACGTTCATCAAGTTCAACCAGGGGATTGAAGGGAAGGATGTAAGGGGATAAGGGAAGGGATGTAGTTTTATAATTCTGCATAAGCATTAATGTTATTTTGTTCCAGGAATGTATCTAACCCTGCTTTAAAGCTGTTAATTGTTCCTGCTGTGACCAGTTCCTGAGGTAGACCGTTCCATAAATTCACAGTCCTCACGGTAAAGAAGGCGTGCCGCCCCTTTAGACTAAACCTTTTCTTCTCCAGACGGAGGGAGTGCCCCCTCGTCCTTTGGGGGGGTTTAACCTGGAACAGTTTTTCTCCATATTTTTTGTATGGGCCATTTATATACTTATATACGTTTATCATATCCCCCCTTAAACGTCTCTTCTCAAGACTAAACAATTGTAACTCCTTTAATCGCTCCTCATAGCTAAGATGTTCCATGCCCCATATTAGTTTAGTCGCGCGTCTCTGCACCCTTTCCCACTCCGCAGTGTCCCTTTTATGAACAGGCGACCAAAACTGAACAGCATATTCCAGGTGAGGCCGTACCAATGCTTTATAAAGGGGGAGTATTATGTCCCTGCCCCTCGAGTCCATGCCTCTTTTTATACATGACAATATCCTGCCGGCTTTGGAAGCAGCAGCCTGACATTGCATGCTATTCTGTAGTCTGTGATCTACAAGTACACCCAGATCCTTCTCTACCAGTGACTCTGCCAGTTTAATCCCCCCTAAGACATACGACGCATGCAGGTTATTAGTACCCAGATGCATAACTTTACATTTATCCACATTGAACCTCATTTGCCAAGTGGATGCCTAGACACTTAGTCTATCCAAGTCATCTTGTAACTTATGCACATCCTCTATAGACTGTACCGTGCTACAAAGCTTGGTGTCATCTGCAAAGATAGAAACAGAGCTGTTAATACCATCCTCTATATCATTGATAAATAAATTAAACAGCAGCAGGCCCAGTACTGAACCTTGGGGTACACCACTAATAACCGGGGACCAATCAGAGTACGAATCATTTACCACCACTCTCTGGGTACGATCCATGAGCCAGTGTTCAATCCAGTTACAAACTAAAGTTTCCAAGCCCAAGGACCTTAACTTACCTGTCAGATGTCTGTGAGGGACAGTATCAAACGCTTTGGCAAAATCCAGAAACACTATATCCACAGCCATTCCTCTGTCAAGGCTTCTACTCACCTCTTCATAAAAGCAAATTAGATTGGTTTGACAACTTCTATCCTTAGTAAACCCATGCTGGTTATCACTTATAATACTATTATCCCCTATGTATTCCTGTATGTAATCCCTTATAAGTCCTTCAAACAATTTACCCACAATGCACGTTAGACTTACCGGTCTATAATTGCCTGGCGAAGACCTAGAGCCCTTCTTGAAGATTGGTACCACATTAGCCTTGCGCCAGTCCCTTGGCACAATACCAGACACCAGAGAATCTCTAAATATCATGAACAAGGGTACAGATATTATGGAACTTACCTCTCTAAGAACTCTTGGGTGTAGTCCATCCGGCCCTGGAGATTTGCTTACATTTACTTTACTTAACTTACCTTGAACCATCTCTACATTAAGCCAGTTCAATACATTATATGATGTGTTACCAGCACTGACCTGACCAATGTCAGCTCCTTCTTCCATAGTATATACAGAACTAAAGAACCCATTCAGTAGCTCCGCCTTCTCTTGATCGCCCGTGACAACCTCCCCATTATCATTATTAAGGGGTCCTACATGCTCTGTCCTTGGTTTTTTTGTATTTATATATCTAAAAAAATATTTAGGATTAGTTTTGCTTTTTGCTGTTTTTATTACATTTTTACAGATTTTATTAAGCTCCTTGTACTGTTTAAATGTTATAGCTGACCCATCAGATTTGTATTTTTTGAAGGCTATTTTTTTGTTGTTTATTGCTCTTTTAACCTCATTTGTCAGCCATGCAGGATTTAGTTTTAATCGTTTATATTTGTTCCCCTTTGGTATATATTTAGCTGTATAGTTATTTAGAGTTGATTTAAAGATGTCCCATTTACCTTCTGTATCAGTATTTGACAACACCTCCCCCCAGTCTATGTCCTGTAGTGCAGCCCTCAGCCCAGGGAAATTTGCCTTTTTACATTCAATACTTTTTTATTATTAAGAAATTTTCGTTCAAGTGACACAAAATAAGTATCAAGATAAAACAAGCATCGAGACAGGCGCAGCTGTCTTATAGATAACGGCAGAAATTAAACAGTGGGACAGGCGCAGCTGTCATAGAAAAATGATAACATAGAACTCAACAAAATCAATGGGGTAAACCAAAGGGAGGACAAGTAGGTGTTGTGCAATATAAAAATCAAGTGTGCAATACCTGTACTAATGGAAATGAGTGTAGGTCTGGAATGGTGTACTTACGGAGAACGGTCTTGTGCCCATATAAAGATGTAATCAGATGGGGAATGTTAATGAGTTGGTATAATGAGGAGGTTTATTAAATGAGGTATGGGTATTGATTCATCGTCAAATCAAATATCCTTGCAATGTGTGGATGTAAACCAGACTGCCCATCTAGCAGAGAAGTGTTTCAGTCTCTGAGATCCCATAGCAATTATTTTCTCATAGGAATAAGTAGTGTTAAGCTTACCTATTAATGAGTCTAGTGATGGTGTGGCTGCAGTTTTCCAGCAGCTAGTAAGGAGTACCTTGGCTGTGATGCAAAAAATGCAAAAAAAGTCTCTATGTTGTGGGAGTATTTTATCTATGTTCAGAAATAATAGGACCAAGTCCGGGGACCATGGGAAGCGATATGGGAGGATGGAGAATAAAAGCTGTTTACAAGCGTTCCAGAAATGTGATATAAGGGGGCAGGACCATAAAATGTGGTATAATGAGCCTTTCTGACCGCAACCACGCCAGCAGAGCGGAGAAGAGTTTGGGTAAGCTAGCGAAATTTTGTCTGGAGTGAAATACCAGCGGAGGACCGTTTTATAGTAAGATTCTAAGTACGAAGAGCATTGTAGGGCCCTATTCGCACTTCGGAGGGACCTTTGCCAGTCTGGTAGTTCAATGGATCTATCTAAATCCCTATCCCACAATCGTAGTGGGTAACTTTTGACTAAATTGTCTGAATCCATGAGCATAGTGTAAAGTGGCCGGAGGCCTTTGCCTGTGGATTGAAAATATTTCAAGACTTGTGTGTGCAGGCCTATCGAGGGTGTTGTCAGACTAGAGAGGAAGTGGCGGATTCTAAGATATTTGTAAAAGTCAGATTTGTGTATGTTATATAGACCCTGGATGATGTCAAAGGGAAGGAGCACATTTTGTCTATAAAGAAGTCCCGCGTGTGTGATGCCTTGAGTTATCCAGTTGTGGAGAGGGATGTCAATTAGATGGGATTGGATTACCGATAGGGGTATATCATGGGGTCCTAATGTCCAAGGACAATTTAGTTTATTAAGGAAGGTACGCCATGCAGAGAAGGAGGCTGAAATAACTGGGTTGGAAACGTTGGGTGGGGGCAGCTTCCAAATAGGAAAAAGTAGTAAGTCCTGTAACGTACATGGGGAAACAGCTTGACGCTGAAATTTGCCTTTTTAAAGTTATATGTTTTTGCTTTCCCCGTCTGTCTTTGTTTTCTACATTTTAAGTCAAAAGTAACTATATTGTGGTCGCTATTACCAAGGTTTTCCCTCACAGTTACATTACCAACCAGCTCTGCGTTGTTGGAAATGATCAGATCCAACAAGGCATCACTTCTTGTTGGGTCCTCCACAAACTGGCCCATAAAATTATCCTGCAATAAATTTAGGAATTTTCTCCCCTTTGTAGTTTTAGCCAACCCCCGGCCCCAATCTATATCTGGATAGTTAAAATCTCCCATTATTACCACTGTACCTGCCCGGGCGGCCCTCTCTATTTGTTTATACAGCCGACCTTCTATCTCTTCAGTGATATTAGGGGGTCTGTAGATTACACCAAATATTATTTTTTCAGTATTTCCCTCCTTTTGTAATTCTACCCACAGTGATTCCACCTCCTCAGAATCATCACACACTATGGCATCGTTCACACTGACTCAGGAACTGCTCAAGGCGAGAGAGGGAGAGGCAGATGGTTGAGAGGGGGCAAGGATGGCAGCAGTGGTTGACCTGGCTGAAGATGCTGGACCAGGAGGAGGATGGCGGCTTTGACTTTGTGGGCTGCTTGTACTGACGTGTTGATCCCATAGGCGTTTGTGATGTGACATCATGCGCCTTCGCAAAGCAGTTGTGCCTAGGTGGGTGTTGGACTTCCCACGACTCAGTTTCTTCTGGCACAGGTTGCAAATGGCCTCGCTGTTGTCAGAGGCAGACACACAAAAAAAATGAAACACTGCTGAGCTCTGCGATGACGGCATTCTGGTGGTGGCAACAGCATGCGTTGATTGGCGTCCCGTCTGGCTGACCCCGGGTGCCGATGCATGTTGTCTGACTGACTCCTCTCTGTCTCCCCATCTGAACTTTCCCCCTCTTCTTCTCTTCTAGCGGGCACCCACGTGGAATCCACGGACACATCGTCATCATCAACACCTCCACCGCTATCTGACACCTCAAGAAAGGAAGCAGCAGCGGGTACAACATCATCATCACACCGTACGTCCATGTGTGTAATGCTGCCTGATGGAGACATATCCCTGTTAACTACATCCTCTGGCAATAATGGTTACGCATCACTCATGTCTTCAAACTGATGTGTAAATAACTCCTCTGACGGATCAAGTAAAGCTGCTGTGGTGCTAGTGTTGGTGGTGGCGGTGGCAGGCAGGCAAATGGTAGCATGAGAGGGGCCCGAAGCTAAGCTAGAGGAGGAGGACGGTTCGTCAAGGTTCCGAGCGGAAGCTGTAGTAGATTGGGTGTCTTGTCAACAAAGTCCTCAGAACTTTGGGGGTTCAGGGTACGTGGCCTCTGAACACTGGCCATTCTAGGGCCAAAGGGAATCCCAGCACCACGACGGCCACTGCGGAGTGGCCTTCCTCTGCCTGTAATTTTTTACAGTCTCATACCAAATGTGATTTGCACTAGGGTGACACAATTTGCCCTGCAGGCAAAAAAACTGGCAACTGTGACGTGAACTGAGAGTGACGACTGATTTTATTTAACAGCCAAAAAAGGTATTTTTTTTTATTTGCACAACTGTCACACCTAATGTGATTTGCACTAGGGTGACACAATTTGCCCTGCAGGCAAAAAAATGGCAACTGTGACGTGAACTGACATTGACGACTGATTTTATTTAACAGCTAAAAAAGTTTTTTTATTTTTTTATTTACACAACTGTCACACCTAATGTGGTTTGCACTAAGGTGACACAATTTGCCCTGCAGGCACAAAAAAATGGCAACTGTGTCGTGAACTGACAGTGACGACTGATTTTATTTAACAGCCAAAAAAGGTATTTTTTTTTATTTGCACAACCGTCACACCAAATGTGATTTGCACTAGTGACAATGAGCAAAAAAGCTTGCCAGCGGAGTTCCCCTTTTAAGCAGTGGTCCCTAACCAGGGTGCCTCCAGCTGTTGCAAAACACGCTGACTGATTTGAATACTGTAGTAGGTAGTTGCTTTAAAGAAAAAAAGCTTGCCAGCAGAATTCCCCTTTTATGCAGTGGTCCCCAACCAGGGTGCCTCCAGCTGTTGCAAAACACACGGACTGATATCTTTCAGCCCTTTGAATACTGTAGTAATTAGTTGCTTGAAGGAACTTAAGTTTGATTCTGGAGTACCCCTTTTAACCAGCGGTTCCCTCCCAACCGGGGTGCCTCCAGCTGTTGCAAGACTCACGGACTGATATCTTTCAGCCCTTTGAATACTGTAGTAGTTAGTTGCTTGAAGGAACTTAAGTTTGATTCTGGAATACCCCTTTTTACCAGCGGTTCCCTCCCAACCAGGACTGATATCTTTCAGCCCTAAAAAGGCTTTTTTGGGTGCTGACCTTAAAGCAGATGCTACACTAGTGCTTTAGAAGTAAACTGGACCCTGAATACACCACCTAGCAGCAACCTAGCTATCGCTTTCCCTATACAGCAGGAGCAGCTTCTCTGACCCTCCACTTCCTAAGCCTGCAGCACGCTGAATGAGGGTAAAATGGCGTCCGTGCAAGAGGTAGGAGGGTCTGGAAGGGAGGGACTGCTGCTGATTGGCTGTAATGTGTCTGCTGACTCTGACTCACAGGGTCAAAGTTTACTGCAATGTTAAAGTATAGGGGGCGGCGGATTGAATTTCACATATGTTCGCCCGGCGATGCTAACGCGATCATGCCAAATTTGCCGGCGAACAATTCGCGACATCTCTATTCCTCAGTTGTAGAATGAAGTTGTATCATATTTTCCTGTTCCTCCGATGAGCGAATGTCACTAGAACACACAATACTCATATTGTCTTCTAATGAAGGATCCTTTTCTTAAGGGAACGTATCTATCATTTTATTATTTTGAATGTCAGGTGGTACTCTGACAATTTCTGATCATAACGGAATTTTGTAATCTGGGACACAAGTAAACATAAGTATTTTTAAGCGTACTGTAGCACATTTTTCTGCCCTCATTAGTGCATACCACATACCTACATAAAAGTAGTGTACTATTTTGTACCAGTTAATCTTTCATATTCTATATTCTATATACTGTACTGTGAAAGGACAGCCAATAGTACACACCTGCTGCTGTTCTAGGCAAATACTGTTTTTAGCGAACTGAAGCATATTGTACTCCCCTCATATACGCAATAAGTATGTCAGGCCGAGTAGCGGAATTTCAATTACTAAATCCATGACATCAATTTCAAAATCTTAAATAAAAAAATATGAAATTTCAATGGTCTCGTCATGCTGCTGCTGACTCCAGGCTGTCATTCAGCCAATATATGGTTTAATGATGCTGCTGGGCCTGGGATTTAAAAAAAATTGTTATAGTAGCACTAGCTACCCAAAATTTTCAGTTTAAATTTCAAACTTCATCTTTTTTTCTTAGGGATTGTGAAGCCCTGGGGGGGTCTCCTCCTGCTTCAGCCAACTCCAAGCTGTGCCATTCAGACACTATATGGTCTCCTCCTACTGATGCCACCTCGTTGCTCTGTCATTGTGCTGTCATGTGACATGGGACTCCTTATAAGATTAGGTCCTTTGTACCCATACGCCGGGGCCCGGGACACTAAAACTTGGTAGTTCAAAGTTCCATTTCAAAATCCTCAATTTCAAAATTTTTGATTTCTATTTAAAATTCTTATATTTCAATGGTCTCCTCATGCTTCAGCCAACTCCAGACTGTGCCATTCAGGCAGTATATAGTTTACTGATGCTGCTGGGACTGGGTCTGGAAATAAAAATGTTGTTATGGTAGCACCTAGCTACCCTAAATTAAAGAATTAATTTTATAATCTTAGGGATTGTGGAGGCCTGGTGTCTTCTCATGCTGTTGCAAACTCCTGGCTGTGCCATTCAGACACTATATGGTCTCCTCATGCTGCCAACACCTCCACACTGTGTCACTCAGACACTATAGGGGACATTTATCAAGGGATTTAGAGCTCTTTTTTTGCTTACAAAAGTCGCACAAAAAGTCGCATTAGCACCTAAGCAATTTTTAGTTTGACTTTTGGCTGTAAGCAAAAAGCTACAAAAGAGCGTACGAAAGTAAATTTTATTTTTTTACTTTGCAGTGGTGAGGGATTTAACAAGAGCGAAAGTCGCAAAAACAGCCGCAAGCCCTCCAAAACAGCGTAAATGTAAGCCAGCTCCGGAGCTGGCGTAAAAAACGGCTTTGGAGATCACGGCTCCAGCGGGAAATATAATATTACAACTGTACACAGGAGACCGGGCTGGCATCACTCTGCATCCACCCAGGCTCCGTCTGATTCAAACCCTGCTACCCTAACATAATGACGGGGACACTGATTTACATCCCCCCCTTGTAGTGAGCCCTTACAGTGAGAGCATGCTGGGAGTTGCAGTCTTGTAGCAGGTAGCGGGAAGGAGATGTGCGATGGGCGGGTGGGAGACAAGAGGTGATGTAAATCAGTGTCCCCGTCATTATGTTAGGGTAGCGGGGTTAGAATCAGACGGAGCCCGGGCGGCTGCAGAGTGATGCCAGCCCGGGCTCCTTTTAACATAGCACAGAGCTGCAGAGTTTCTATATCCCGACTGTAATTTCATATTTCCCGCTGGGTCCCGTGATTGTCCGGAACTGAGCAGCCAATCACGGGACCCGGCGAGAAATTTGATGTGACAGTAGGGACTAAAAACTCTGCGGCTCCACTATATGTTAAAAGGAGCCCGGGCTGACATCACTGCAGCCGCCCGGGACTCCCGCAGCCGGGCGGGGAGATGTGTAGGAGCCGTCCTTGCCCTCCCTCAGCATGGCAGGGACGGCTCCTGCACATCTCCCCACCCCGCTGCTGAGTTGTGTCAGCCCAGGCTCCTTACCACGGCATTGCGGACTTTGCTGTAATTTCAAATTTCCAGCCGGGTTCTGTGTCACGGGACCCGGCCGAAAATATGAAATTACAGTGATTTTCTTATCACCCCCAGCAAGGGAGCGGAGTGCATTACCGCTTGCTTCCCTGGCTTGCACGACTACAACTCCCAGCATGCCAATGCTGGGAGTTGTAGTTGTGGGGCGGGTGACAGGTTTGTCACCTGCCCTCTGCTGCACAACTACAACTCCCAGCATGCCCTTACTGTAAGGGCATGCTGGGAGTTGTAGTTGTGGGGTGGGTGACAAGCTTGTCACCTGCCCCACAACTACAACACCCAGCATGTCCTTACTGTAAGGGGGGGGGGGGGGGGGCAGGTGACAAGCTTGTCACCCGTTCCGTGCCGCACAACTATAACTCACAGCATGTCCTTACTGTAAGGTCATGCTGGGAGTTGTAGTTGTGCGGCACGGGAGATGCATTGGCGGGTGACAATAAATGTATTAACCTATTTTTCTTTTCTTTTTTTCTTCTCATTTCAGATCCGTATATCCAGTGGATTCGGTGGACTGCGTCGATGACCAGCGTATTTTCCCTGGCAAACACATTTAAAAAAAAATTATTCCAAAAAAACACTCCCCCACAAGCCCTCGTTAACCATTTTATTAACATTAAACCAAAAAAAAGTTGGTAATTGTACTCCTCCGAATCTGAAGTAATCCACAGGATACATGGATCTGAAATGAGAATTAAAACAAAAAAAATTAGCAAGTACTTTTAGGGGGCAAAAAGTGATTAAAAAAATGCAATGAACACACACACACACAAACACACAAACACACAAACACACACACACATACATATATATATATATATATATATATATATATATATATATATATATAACCGAGTCTTGGGTCCAGACCCAGAAGCCTCCAAGGACATCGGAGCTTCTAACAAAGGCTTGGATTGTGTGCCCTCACTTTCAGAAGCCATAGAAAGCAGCAATTGCTCAGCTGCAGTAGGTGATGATATATGTTTCCTTTCTTGTCTCCTCTTCCTTTGATTGTTTTCCATTTTTTTAAGTTACAATAATTAGATAGCTTTTAAAAAGACAATTTGACATCACCCATGTGACTTTTTTAAGCAAAAAAAAAAAAGGAGCAGGTAAGCCAAAATACAAAAAAGCCTAGGAAAGCAACATTTATCAACAGGCTGAGACCTGTTGATAAATTTGGGGTACTTAAGCAAAAAAATAGTAAGGTAAAAATAACTAAAAAAAGGAATACATAAGCAAACATTGATAAATGTCCCCCTATATGGTCTCCTCATTCTTCATCCACCTTCAGGCTGTACCATTCAGACACTATATGGGCTCCTTATGCTTTCCCCCACCTCCAGGCTGTGTCATTCAGCCAATATGTAATTTTCTGATGCTACTGGGATTAGGATTTTAACTCCAAATATGTTATGGTAGCACTAGCTAACATAAATTCTTAATTGAGATTTCAAGCTTGATTTTTCAATGTAAGGGGTTATGAAACCCTCTTGGGTATTGCTGATTCCTGCTCCATACTGCTCCTGTGTCTTTCAGAAATTACTTGGCTTACTGATGCTTCTGGGCTTGGGCCTTACATTTTTAGATGTTTAGCACTAGCTAAATACATGCTTAATAGAAATTTCAACATTGATCTTTCAATGTAAGGGGTTATGAAACCCTCTGGTGTACTGCTGATGTCTGCTCCTGACTGTTCCTGTGTCTTTCAGGAACTACTTGGCTTACTGATGCTTGTGGGCTTGGGCATTAATTTTTTGGATGTTTATCACTAGCTAAATACATGCTTAATAGAAATATCAAATTGATCTTTCAATCTTAGAGGTTATGAAACCCTCTGGTGTACTGCTGATGCCTTCTCCTGACTGTGTTTCAGGAACTACTTGGCTTATTGATGCTTCTGGGCTTGGGCTTCACATTTTGGCATGTTTAGGATTGTGAAGGACTAGTGTCTACTCATACTGCTGCCAACTCCTGGCTGTGCCATTCAGACACTATATGGTCTCCTCATGCTGCGAACACCTCCACGCTGTGTCATTCAGCCACTATATGGTCTCCTCATGCTGCTTACACCTCCACGCTGTGTCATTCAGCCACCATGTGGTCTCCTCATGCTTAAGCCTCATCCAAGCTGTGTCATCCAGCCACTATATGGTCTCCTCATGCTGCCGCCACCTCCATGCTGTGTCATTCAGCCACTATATGGTCTCCTCATGCTGCCAACATCTCCATCCACACTGTGTCATTCAGCCACTATATGGTCTCCTCATGCTGCCAACACCTCCACGCTGTGTCATTCAGCCACTATATTGTCTCCTCAATCTGCCAACACCTCCATGCTGTGTCATTCAGCCACTATATGGTCTCCTCATGCTTCAGCCTCATCCAAGCTGTGTCATTCAGCCACTATATGGTCTCCTTATGCTGCCAACACCTCCCCGCTGTGTCATTCAGCCACTATATTGTCTCCTCATGCTGCAAACACCTCCACACTGTGTCATTCAGCCACTATATGGTCTCCTCATGCTTCAGTCTCACCCAAGCTGTGTCATTCAGCCACTATATTGCCTCCTCATGCTGCCAACACCTCCACGCCATGTCATTCAGCCACTAAATTGTCTCTTCATACTGCCAACACGTCCTAGCTGTGTCATTCAGCCACTATATGGTCTCCTCATGCTGCCAACACTCCACACTGTGTCATTGAGCCACTATATGGTCTCCTCATGCTGCCAACACCTCCACGCTGTGTCATTCAGCCACTATATGTTCTTCTCATGCGGCAAACAACTCCACGCTGTGTCATTCAGCCACTATATGGTCTCCTCATGCTGCCAACACCTCCACGCTGTGTCATTCAGCCACTATATGGTCTCCTCATGCGGCCAACACCTCCACGCTGTGTCATTTAGCCACTATATGCTCTCCTCATGCTGCCAACACCTCCACGCTGTGTCATTCAGCCACTATATGGTCTCCTCATGCTGCCAACATCTTCACGATATGTCATTCAGCCACTATATGGTCTCCTCATGCTGCCAACACCTCCACATTATGTCATTCAGCCACTATATGGTCTACTCATGCTGCCAACGCCTCCATGATATGTCATTCAGCCACTATATAGTCTCCTCATGCTGCCAACACCTCCACGCTGTGTCATTCAGCCACTATATGGTCTCTTCATGCTGCCAACACCTCCACGCTCTGTCATTCAGCCACCATATTGTCTCCTCATGCTGCCAACACCTCCACTCTGTGTCATTCAGCCACTATATAGTCTCCTCCTGCTGCCAACACCTCCACTCTGTGTCATTCAGCCACTCTATGATCTCCTCATGCTGCCAACACCTCCACTCTGTGTCATTCAGCCACTATATAGTCTCCTCATGCTGCCAACATCTCCATGCTGTGTCATTCAGCCACTATATAGTCTCCTCATGCTGCCAACACCTCCACTCTGTGTCATTCAGCCACTATATAGTCTCCTCATGCTGTCAACACCTCCGCGCTGTGTCATTCAGCCACTCTATGATCTCCTCATGCTGCCAACACCTCCACGCTGTGTCATTTAGCCACTATATAGTCTACTCATGCTGCCAACACCTCCACCATGTGTCATTCAGCCACTATATGGTCTCCTCATGCTGCCAAAACCTCCACACTGTGTCATTCAGGTACTATATGGTGTTATCATGCTGCCAACACCTCCACGCTGGGTAATTCAGCCAAAATATGGTCTCCTCATACTGATGCCACCTCCAGGCTCTGTCATTGTGCCGCTCTGTGGCAGTGATTCTAAAAGTGAAGCCAGTAATCTGCATTTAATTCTGAATAACAGTATTATTTCACTACCCCAGCACACTCCATATGCGTGTTGGAACACAACAAAGTGTTCTACACCCCTATTAAGGCTCTCTGTAGGCCAGAAATAGCCATTTTTAATATAGATTAGCTGCAAATAAATTCTGATTGAACCACATTTTTTCGAAAAATTTGGCCAATTTGCCGAATCAAGTTTTTCAAAAGTTCGCTCATCTCTTGATGTAGAAATATGTATCAGAGATCAATAGTTGATATTTAAGGGATCTCATAAACTTACCTCCACAAACACTCCCCATATTACAAAAGCCCTGTCTTATGGGCAAAATACTTAACCATATTAGTCACCTAGTGATGCTACAGAAGGAAGCACCCCTATATTTTTTTGTTTAGTAGCCATTGTGTAGTGTTGGTCAGGGCCGGATTAAGAGCATCATGGGCCTGGTGCTGAAGATTTTGATGGGCCTTTTTTATAGAAATATATAAAATGAAAATGCAACACAAAGAAATTTCGTGCAACACAAATAAAGTGCATTCGTCACATGTTTTAAGCACATTAAATTACCAGGATAGATGAATATATGATAGTGTATGGAAAATTTGCATATCTTTATAGAATATGTTCTTCAGCTATAAAAACAAAGAAACAAAAAACCTCACTTTTATGGGGGCCCAGAGTGTCAAAGAAGTGTGGTAAAGGGTCCGCTATACTCCCAGACTGTAACATCTATCTGATGTAAAGTCCCATCCACTGCTTCTTTGGTTAGCACCAGGGCTTGCTTGCCAGCAACGTGTTGACATCCTGTGCATGCAACATGAATGGGGATTGGGGTTCACAAGCTGCAAGTCTGAATTCAAACCTGTCAGACTGCGCATCCATTGCAATCCCCATTCACAGCGCATAGGGGATGCATGTGTCAAAGAAGGTGCGGAGAAGTGTTGTGGCCTTGTAGCACAGCACACCCTAGCCACACCTCTTTGACACTTAATGCACCCCTACAAAAAATGTTTTCGTTTAGCAAAATAAAGGATCAAACAACATCTATGAAGATATGCAAAGTATCAAACATATTTTTTTCATATGCATAAAACATACGACAGATGCACTTTAAACAATTTTAATTACCAATAAAGTGCCATAACAGACACCTTACAGAAAAGATCTCTGCAATTATCCGGCACCCTTGGCCCCTCTATGCAAATACTCTATGGGTATGTTCACATGACAGAATGTCCGTTAGGAATTCCACATTAATATCCCACAGCAGCAGAGTCCCATTGATTTAAATCACATGGCATGTTTCTTGTGCAAAAATTCAGATTCTGGCATCCGCAGAAAGAATACACTCGTCTATTCTTCTTGCGGATACCGCATGGAAATGCACTGCTGTCTATTACATGGTGCATTCCCAAACAGTCCTAGTGCCCTCCGGTTTATCAAATGTGCGGAATGTCAAAACTTGTTTTCCATTGTTTGCAAGTGTGAACCTCGCCTATCTATAGTGCCCAAATGGTTATAATGCCATATCTTTGTGGGACTCACAGGCAATATCTTCTCTCATTAGAGTTGTCCTCTTGTATTCTTTTTTTCCCTCTAGCTCGGACCTATGTGACGATTCCTTCCAGACGTATATCGTTTCTGCAGAATCAGTAGGGAAACATTTTAGGCGCAGCAATTACCCAGCACCACATAAAGTAGTACATCTATAAGAAGATATGTCATTCAGAAACAAGGAAAAGGTCTTCACACCTAGCTTTTTCATGCTCCTGAATGTCATATCTGTTTATAATAGCTGAGCTGATATAAATAGATATGCCATTCAGGAGCATGAAAATGCTAAATGGGAAATTGTCACCTGGCTTTTCTGTGTTCCTGAATTGCATATCTGCTTATAGGCACATCTGTCTTATAGCAGATCTATTATGAGCAGATTTGCAATTCAGGAGCATGGAAAAGCCAGGTGAAAAATTGTTACCAAGCTTTTTCATGCTCCTGAATGCCATTGCTGTTTTCCACCTCCAGAGATGTTTGCTGCATCTCCAATTATACTTTGCAATGACTTCACTTATTTACCATGAAATCTACAGTGAAACACAAACAAATACTAGTGGGTGAAAATAAAAATAAAAATAAATGCAATTTAGCATTTTTTTTGGTGGCTTTCTACACAGTGCACTTTTTGCAAACGGTGACATATTGGGAGAGATTTATCAGAACCTGTATAGCGGAAGAGAGGTGCAGTTGCCCATAGCAACCAATCAGATCACTTCTTTCTTTTTTCAGAGGTCTTTATAAAAATGAAAGAAGCCATCTGACTGGTTACATAGTTACATAGTTACATAGTTAGTATGGTTGAAAAAAGACATACGTCCATCAAGTCCAACCAGGGAATTGAAGTGAAGGGTGTAACGGGATAAGGGAAAGGGATGTAGTTTTATATTTCTTCATAAGCATTAATGTTTTTTTGTTCCAGGAATGTATCTAACCCTGTTTTAAAGCTGTTAATTGTTCCTGCTGTGACCAGTTCCTGAGGTAGACCGTTCCATAAATTCACAGTCCTCACGGTAAAGAAGGCGTGTCGCACCTTTAGACTAAACCTTTTCTTCTCCAGACGGCGGGAGTGCCCCCTCGTCCTTTGGGGGGGGTTTAACCTGAAACAGTTTTTCTCCATATTTTTTGTATGGGCCATTTATATACTTATATACGTTTATCATATCCCCCTTAAACGTCTCTTCTCAAGATTAAACAATTGTAACTCCTTTAATCGCTCCTCATAGCTAAGATGTTCCACGGCCCATATTAGTTTAGTCGCGCGTCTCTGCACCCTTTCCAACTCCGCAGTGGCCCTTTTATGGACTGGTGACCAAAACTGAACAGCATATTCCAGGTGAGGCCGTACCAATGCTTTATAAAGGGGGAGTTGCTATGGGCAACTGCACCACGCTGCCTTGACACAGGTTTTACTAAATAGCTGAGCTATTATAAACAGAAATGCCATTCAGGAGCATGAAAAAGCTAGGTGAGAAATGATCACCTAGCATTTCTGTGTTCCTGAATGCCATTGCTGCTTATAGCCTATAAGGATAACTTTCTCTAAATTATAGGCAAATCTGTCTATAATAGCTTAAAGGAGTAGTCCAGTGGTGACTCAGTGGTGAGCAACTTATCCCCTATCCTAAGGATAGGGAATAAGTTGCAGATCGCGGGTGGTCCGACCGCTGGGGCCCCCTGCGAACTCCTGTATGGAGCCCCGACAGCCCGCGGGAAGGGGGCGTGTCGACCTCCGCACGAGGCGGCGGCCGACACGCCCCCTCAATACAACTCTATGGCAGAGCCGAAGCGCTGCCTTCGGCAATCTTCGGATCTCCCATAGTGATGTATTGAGGGGGCAAGTCGGCCGCCGCCTCGTGCGGGGGTCGACACCCGCTATCTAGGTGGAGAGCCGGGGCCCCGTACAGAGAGATCGCAGGGGGCCCCAGCGGTTGGACTCCCCGCAATCTCAAACTTATCCCTATCCTTAGGATAGGGGATAAGTTTTTCACCACTGGACTACCCCTTTAACTAATATAAGAAAGAGCAATACGGAGCAGAGAAAAGCTGGGTGACAATTTCTCACCTAGTTTTTTCATGCTCCTGAATGGCATATCTGCTAATAATAGCTCCTATAATAGCTGATGTATTATAAGCAGATATACCATTCAGGAGCATGAAAAAGCTTGTCACCTAGCTTTTCTGGGCTCCTGAATGGCATATCTGCTTATCATAGCTCATCTATTATGTACAGATTTGACTAAAAGTTATAGGTAAATCTATTTATAATAGCTGAGCTATGATAAGCAGATATGTAATTCAGAAGCCCAGAAAAGCTAGGTTACAATTTCTCACCTAGTTTGTCTATGCTCCTAAATGGCATGTCTGCTAATAATAGTTGAGCTTTTAGAAGAAGAAATGCCATTCAGGAGCATGAAAAAAGCTAGGTTAGAAATTGTCCCCTAGCTTTTCTGGGCTTCTGAATGGCATATCTGCTTATCATAGCTAAGCTATTATAGACAGATTTGACTAAAAGTTATAGGTAAATCTATCTATAAGCTGGGTTCGGAACTCTCACCTCACACCGGCCCTCTTTTCTGTAAATCTAGCTGTTGCGGGCGGCCTTTGCGGGCCTCTTCCTGTACTGGGTGAAGGTTCCAGCTGTACTGAAACTGAACTCCAATTTGCTTCACCTTACTTCTGTGGAAGAGCTGCAGCCTGCAAGTGTAGGACCGGTCACCTTCCAAGAGGGGTCGGTAATTGTAGACGACTGTATGTAGCAGGAAAACGTTTGCAATGGCGCTGCTTTCATACGATCACTTCAAACTCCGCATCACAGAATATATTGAATTAAAATGGGTTTTATTGTTGCATTAAAACAAATAAAACTTTTTGCACACTGTCCTGTGTTTTATTTGTTTTAATGCAACAATAAAACCCATTTAAATTCAATCTATTCTGTGATGCGGAGTTTGAAGTGATCGTGTGAAAGCAGCGCCATTGCAAACGTTTTCCTGCCACATACAATCAGTTATATACATGTTTGACCTTTTACCATAATTCTATCGATAATCATGAGACTGCTGAAAAGATATTTCTGCAGAACAGGAAGTACAAGGTTAAAATTAGGTTTATTGTTAAAACTGCAAGATTTCAGGAGTAGTTTATAATATAGATAGTAAAAATGGAAAATAAGAAAAAAACACTAACAATTCTTATGACTCAAGATCACAGTGGTTCTCAGGAGTGAGACCCGGAGCAATCTAAACATAAAAACCTGATTTATGGTGTATTCACACTTACAGTATCCTGAGTGTATTATATGTGCAGGGTCTAGAGCTGCAGATTTTACATTGCTGAGTTCAATGCGAACTAAATGGCTAAACACAGCTTCAAATCTGCAGCTTCAAATCCTGCATATCAAAAATGCACAAGATACTGTGTGTGTGTTCATACACCTTAAAACAATAAGTCATTCTCTTTGAATATTTTGAATTAAAGGGGTTATCAAGAGAGCACTGTGGTCAGACAGAAACGAAATTCAAAAAGAAGAAAACTTCCTGTGGAGCAAATAGCATCTGATAAATACTGGAAGGATTAAGATTTTTTAATAGAAATAATTTACAAATTTGTTTAACTTTCTGGCACCAATTGATTTAAAAAATTTTTTTTCCAGCGGAGTACCCCTTTAAGTAAATAGTCCAACTCTTTCAATTTTACCAGGTTTTCCTTTATCTTTATTCTTGTTTAGAATATTTATGCAAACCTTAAAGGGGTATTCCAGGAAAAAACTTTTTCATATATATCAACTGGCTCCAGAAAGTTAAACAGATTTGTAAATTACTTCTATTAAAAAATCTTAATCCTTTCAGTACTTATGAGCTTCTGAAGTTTAGGTTGTTCTTTTCTGTCTAAGTAATCTCTGATGACACGTGTCTCGGGAACTGCCCAGTTTAGAAGAGGTTTGCTATGGGGATTTGCTTCTAAACTGGGCGGTTCCCGAGACATGTGTCATCAGTAATTATTTAGACAGAAAAGAACAACCCTAACTTCAGAAGCTCATAAGTACTGAAAGGATTAAGAATTTTTAATAGAAGTAATTTACAAATCTGTTTAACATTCTGGAGCCAGTTGATATATATAAAAAAAAAAATTCCTGGAATACCCCTTTAAGGTTTGCATAAATATTCTAAACAAGAATAAAGATAAAGGAAAACCTGGTAAAATTGAAAGAGTTGGACTATTTACTTAAAGGGGTACTCCGCTGGAAAAAATTTTTTTTAAATCAACTGGTGCCAGAAAGTTAAAAAATTTGTAAATTATTTCTATTAAAAAATCTTAATCCTTCCAGTATTTATCAGATGCTATTTGCTCCACAGGAAGTTTTCTTCTTTTTGAATTTCGTTTCTGTCTGACCACAGTGCTCTCTGCTGACAACTCTGTCCATATAAGGAAATGTGCAGAGTACAAGCAAATCCCCATAGCAAACCTCTCCTGCTCTGGACAGTTCCTGCTATGGACAGAGGTGTCAGCAAAGAGCACTGTGCTCAGACTGAAAAGAACTCCAGAGCACTGTGGTCAGACAAAAAGGTAATTTAAAAAGAAAATAACTTCCTGTGGAGCAAATACCAGCTGATAAGTACTGGAAGGATGAAGATTTTTAAATAGAAGTAATTTACAAATCTGTTTAATTTTCTGGCACCAGTTGATAAAAAAAAATGTTTTCCAGCGGAGTACCACTTTAAACTTTGGTATATAGCTGGGTGTACAAGGGCAAGACTACTGCTATGAACCGAGCTGGGAGGCTGAAATGATGCAGAGATGTATTATGTTCTCAAAATGACAATATGTAACCCTTGGTTACTGGAATTTTTATTACAAGCAACAAATATGTAATCAATCTTCTTAATAAGTGACGAGGACAATAACTTGCACCTCTTTTCACCATGTGTGTGTAAACTGCGCTGTAAGTATGTCCTTGATAAGTTAATATTTAATATTTTTAGTCAGTCCCATAAACATAAAAAGTCATCCCATACTGCTTATGTAGCTAATAGACGCAGCAGGAAGTACTTTTCCTTTGTGTGTTGGTTTTTACATGTGTACAAATTGCTATAAACTCTCCCGGCAGCACTACTTTAGGAATTTTCTTGAAGGAATACTGATTAACTATGTATTAAAGTAGACAACTGGCTGTCATCTATTATACAGTACAATAAGGGAGATTTATCAAAACCTGTGCAGAGGAAAAGTTGCCCATAGCAACCAATCAGATCGCTTCTTTATTTTCCAGAGGCCTTGTTAAAAATGAAAGAAGGTTGCTATGGGCAACTGGGCAACTTTTCCTCTGGACAGGTTTTGATAAAACTCCCCCAATGTGTAGAGTCAGGAGTGAAAGCTGTAAGCTGAATGAGGCTCAGCTGACAGTGATCTAAAGTGTATAGACAGCTTTATGCTATGTACAAAGACCACTGGAAACATTACAGCGGTGGTTATGGCTCTTTTCTATTTTATAGCATTCATACCGACCAACTTTTGCTCAGAGCAAAGAGGGACAAGCCACACCCCCTAACCACACCCAGCCAACCTTGTAACCACTCCCTTAACCACGCCCCTACCCACCCCTGCACATGGGAATGGGAATACCTATTTAACAACAACAATATTGTCAGTCTGTCATCTGAGTTAGGAGGATCTCCGATACACAGGTGACAGAGTGACAACAAACATAATTTGCACGACAGATCATATAAATGGTCACATACCGTTATATAAGGTGACTTCTTTGCTGATCGGAGTTCTTTACTTTCCTTTTTCTGCGCCATCCAGCTGAGGCTATCATGATGAATTTTTATGGTGACCATTATTTCCGCAGAACCTGCAGGAGAAAAACATTTTAGCTATAGTGCCCCAAACTGTAATAGACCACCCCCCACCCACACCTTTAGGTAGTAGCTGCTTTGTAGGTATCAGTCCCCCTCCATCTGTAGGTAGCAGACTCCTTGTAGATAAATGTTCCCCCCCTCTTTGTAGTAAATAGATGGCCTCCTGTAAGTAGCAGACCCCAGAAGATAAATGCCTCCCCCCCTTGTAGGTAGCAGACCCCCTGTAAACAGATGACCACCTGTAGTTAGCAGACCCTCCCCCTGAAGGGCCAGATGTTGCAGAACTACAACTCCCAGCATGCCTGGACTGTCTGGGCATGCTGGGAGTTGTAGTTTTGAAACATCTGGAGGGCCATCTCCAAACTGTGGCCCTCCAGATGTTGCAAAACTACAACTCTCAGCATGCTCAAACAGCCTTTTCCACTCACTTTACTGCTGCAGCCCTCCGCCGGTCACCCCCCCCCCCCAGTGGACCCCCATATTTGAGTGCTCCATTGCTGGTACAGGTCGGGACCTACTTCTATGGGCCATAGCCCTAAGCAGTAGGTCCCTCGATCGGAGGAGCAGTGGAGCACAGGAGCTGTAGAGTAGATACCTGCGGCGGATGCTGTGGGGCCAGACTCCTCCTCACGGTCCTGTCCTCGATGTGTCTATCCGCTGCGTATCCTGACATGGGGCAGGATGATGACGTAGCACCGGACGTGTCTGTGCATGGCACGTCCTGCTACGCTTCCTCCTGGCTGCCACTACTCTAAGGTGGTAGCGGCAGCCAGCCCAAGCGGACCTCCATTGGACATTAAATGTGAGTACACTAATGGCTGCTCAAAATAAAACAGGACATGAAGGGGCCATTCTGGGACAGCGGGACATGACCCCAAAAACAGTAATGTCCCGCCGAATTGGGGACGGTTGGGAGGTATGTAGCATTTCCTCCCTTTTACTTTCTTTATTAAAATCTTAAAACATGCCTTTAAAGTTGTGCACTGTTCTTTTCCAATATATTTTTTTGAAATACAGAACCTCAAAGTTTACTGGCAAAACCTATAGAGTAAGCAGTCACCACTGACATAATATCTATAGGAAGTGCTTGAAAAAGGCTGCATGTCTGCAGCCAAAATGTTGCCTTGTGCACCCTGATGGAATAAACTACTTTCACAGTGTTTTCACCTTTACCCCGGAGTGCTGCAGTATTCTTTGCATTTCTATAGGAAGTGCAGAGATATCAAGCACACCAGGGCAATTACCCTTTAGTCACATCAGGAGACACCAGTAATATAAATGTGCCATGGTAGACAGGAGCCCTGATACAGATTTTGCATTGGGACCCCTCCAGCAGACACCTCTTCAGACATTGATGTTAGCTCATGGCCTCTCATGGGTCCTGTCAACTGCATTCTGGTTCTTGGAAATTCCCTTCCCCACAGGAACTGTCCCCCTCAATAATTTACTGGCTGCAGTCGTGTCCTGCCTCAGTCAATGATTTGTTTTCTGAAAGCCACGGTGGTGCTAGGAAAACACCTTATCACTTCGTGATGCCAGGGCACCGTTAGCCTATATACGGTCCAAGGTTGGAGACACCTTATTTTGGGCCAAACACGGGGAGTAAAGGAACACATCGACATCATGTTACAGATAACTGTCTTTACTGAGCAGGGTGCAGATGGTATTACACAGACAGTAAGGTGCAGAGTGGAGAGGATGCAGTGTAACCTCTTGGGAGCCCTGTTGGCTTGCTGGGACTTGTGGTGCTTTCACCCAATAGATTAATTCTGACTTGAGAGAATTGAAGATTGATCAAGGTAGCTAGGGTTCTGTCAAGGTCCTGTAGCTTCCTCTGCCAGGGCATGAACTTCCACTGTGTGGCTGATCCTTGCAGAATGACCAGATGAGATAGATTTGAGCTGGGCCTCTCCTTAGGGCTTCTCCACACACCTCACACCTATACCACACTTTTGCTCTGCTCCCAGCTCTAGGCTGAAGTGGGGCAACTCCTCCACCACTACACTATATGGACAAGAATTTAGGGGTTCCCATTGGCAAGCAGGGTTACATGGCTTCACATTGCTCCTCTCATAAAGGTATAACACATATAAATAATATATATAGAAATAACATAAAATGATAATAATGAAAATATATTATCTTTTGATAAACTGTGAAAACTCAATAGAAACCATAATTAGTCTCTCAGTGGGTCCAGCACCCGTGCCGCAGGTCTTCCTGAGAAAGTCTGAAGCCACAGGACAGCCTTTGGTTCTGGGACACCACAGTTTAACAGGGCTGTTCTTGTGGGGATGGATAATCGTCAGGAACCAGAAAGCAGCTGAAAGGACTGGGATATGGGAGCATCAATGTGGCCGCTGTGAGAGATCGTGGTAGGTGAGTACCGGTCATCATGTAATCATTCAGGGGAGTAGCAGCTGAATAGTATTTGTAAGGACCACACAAAATGTTAATACAAGCATAGCTCTACAGGCACTCCAGGGTTGTTGTTTTCTTTTTTTTGCCTATATTAACCATACTCGCTATCATCAGTCATACAGCTCCTTTTGTTTCATTCCAATGCAGCTTTTTATACTCCTCTAATGTGGTCAAGTGATCACAAGTCTGACTCTCCAGATCTTCCTGTGCCTAATAGTTACAACAGGATGTCAGACTCTGACTTCCTGGGGACTAAAGGATTACACATCTACTTCCTGATTCCCTCCTACTAGCTCCCAAACTCCTCTCCACCCCTTCCAGCCCAATCTGCTATCTCCATTGGATCAAGATATATAGTAGTTATACACCTTCCATTATGCAGTGTTCACACATTGCGCTTTTTGTTGCCTCTTTCTGTTCTTGCTGTGATTTTTTTCAACTCATGCTAAACATGGTTGTTACGCCTAGCGCTCCGGGTCCCCGCTCCTCCCCGGAGCGCTTACGGCGTCTCTCTCTCCGCAGCGCCCCGGTCGGTCCCGCTGACCGGGAGCGCTGCACTGTCTTGGCCATCGGGGATGCGATTCGCACAGCGGGACGCGCCCGCTCGCGAATCGCATCCCAGGTCACTTACCCGTCCCGGTCCCCCGCTGTCATGTGCTGGCGCGCGCGGCTCCGCTCTCTAGGGCGCGCGCGCGCCAGCTCCCTGAGACTTAAAGGGCCAGTGCACCAATGATTGGTGCCTGGCCCAATTAGCTTAATTGGCTTCCACCTGCTCTCAGACTATATCTGATCTCTGCCCCTGCACTCCCCTGCCGGATCTTGTTGCCTTAGAGCCTAGTGAAAGCGTTACTGTGTTTGTCCATACTGTGTACTTGACCTCCTGCTATTGCCTTATTGACTACGATTCTTGCTGCCTGCCCCGACCTTCTGCTACGTCCGACCTTGCTTCTGTCTACTCCCTTGTACCGCGCCTATCTTCAGCAGTCAGAGAGGTTGAGCCGTTGCTACTGGATACGACCTGGTCACTACCGCCGCAGCAAGACCATCCCGCTTTGCGGCGGGCTCTGGTGAACACCAGTAGTGACTTAGAACCGGTCCACTAGCACGGTCCACGCCAATCCCTCTCTGGCACAGAGGATCCACCTCCTGCCAGCCGGCATCGTGACAGTAGATCCGGCCATGGATCCCGCTGAAGTTCCTCTGCCAGTTGTCGCCAACCTCACTACGCTGGTCGCCCAGCAAGCTCGACAGATCGCCCAACAAGAGCACCAGCTGTCGTACTTGACCACCATGACTCAGCAACTTCAGTCGCAGCTACAGCAGCTTCAGTCTCAGCTACTGCAATTTCAGTCACAGCTACAGCAGCAACAACCTTCTCCTCCGCCAGCTCCTGCACCTCTTCCGCAGCGAGTGGCCACTCCTCGCCTCCGCTTGTCCCTGCCGGACAAATTTGATGGGGACTCTAAGTTTTGCCGTGGCTTTCTTTAACAATGTTCCCTGCACTTGGAGATGATGTCGGACCAGTTTCCTACTGAAAGGTCTAAGGTGGCTTTCGTATTCAGTCTTCTGTCTGGGAAAGCTCTGTCATGGGCCACACCGCTCTGGGACCGCGATGACCCCGTCACTGCCTCTGTACACTCCTTCTTCTCGGAAATTCGAAGTGTCTTTGAGGAACCTGCCCGAGCCTCTTCTGCTGAGACTGCCCTGCTGAACCTGGTCCAGGGTAATTCTTCCGTTGGCGAGTACGCCATACAATTCCGTACTCTTGCTTCTGAACTATCCTGGAATAATGAGGCCCTCTGCGCGACCTTTAAAAAAGGCCTATCCAGCAACATTAAAGATGTTCTGGCCGCACGAGAAATTCCTGCTAACCTGCATGAACTCATTCATCTAGCCACTCGCATTGACATGCGTTTTTCTGAGAGACATCAAGAGCTCCGCCAGGAAAAAGACTTAGATCTCTGGGCACCTCTCCCACAGTCTCCGTTGCAATCTACGCCTAGGCCTCCCGCCGAGGAGGCCATGCAAGTGGATCGGTCTCGCCTGACCCAGGAGGAGAGGAATCGCCGTAGGGAAGAAAATCTTTGTCTGTACTGTGCCAGTACCGAACATTTCTTGGTGGATTGCCCTATCCGTCCTCCACGTCTGGGAAACGCACGCTCGCACCCAGCTCTCGTGGGGGTGGCGTCTCTTGATTCAAAGTCGGCTTCTCCACGTCTCACGGTGCCCGTGCGGATTTCTCCTTCAGCCAACTCCTCCCTCTCAGCCGTGGCCTGCTTGGACTCTGGTGCCTCTGGGAATTTTATTCGGGATTCCTTGGTGAATAAATTCCGCATCCCAGTGACCCGTCTCGTCAAGCCACTCTACATTTCCGCGGTCAACGGAGTCAGGTTGGATTGCACCGTGCGTTACCGCACGGAGCCCCTCCTAATGTGCATCGGACCTCATCACGAAAAAATTGAGTTTTTGGTCCTCTCCAATTGCACTTCCGAAATTCTCCTTGGACTACCCTGGCTTCAACACCATTCTCCTACCCTGGATTGGTCCACAGGGGAGATCAAGAGCTGGGGTACCTCTTGTTTCAAGGACTGCCTTAAACCGGTTCCCAGTACTCCCTGCCGTGACCCTGTGGTTCCCCCTGTAACCGGTCTCCCTAAGGTCTTTATGGACTCTGCCTGCCATAAGAAGTGCCTCTCCCCCCCTCCCAGTCCAGTCAGGCAAGCCTCGGTGCCTCCTCATGGCCCCCGTCCTGGTGTCACACTGCCCCGTGCCTGGCCTCGCCCTCTGCCCTCCCTCCCCATTCCCACTCCTGCTGTACTGCCTGCCTTTGAGGAAACCCTCCATTCTTTCCCGGTGTCCTCATCCCAGGGGAGGCAGTTACCGGACAAAGAGAAGGGGAGACCTAAGGGGGGGGGTACTGTTACGCCTAGCGCTCCGGGTCCCCGCTCCTCCCCGGAGCGCTTACGGCGTCTCTCTCTCCGCAGCGCCCCGGTCGGTCCCGCTGACCGGGAGCGCTGCACTGTCTTGGCCGTCGGGGATGCGATTCGCACAGCGGGACGCGCCCGCTCGCGAATCGCATCCCAGGTCACTTACCCGTCCCGGTCCCCCGCTGTCATGTGCTGGCGCGCGCGGCTCCGCTCTCTAGGGCGCGCGCGCGCCAGCTCCCTGAGACTTAAAGGGCCAGTGCACCAATGATTGGTGCCTGGCCCAATTAGCTTAATTGGCTTCCACCTGCTCCCAGACTATATCTGATCTCTGCCCCTGCACTCCCCTGCCGGATCTTGTTGCCTTAGAGCCTAGTGAAAGCGTTACTGTGTTTGTCCATACTGTGTACTTGACCTCCTGCTATTGCCTTATTGACTACGATTCTTGCTGCCTGCCCCGACCTTCTGCTACGTCCGACCTTGCTTCTGTCTACTCCCTTGTACCGCGCCTATCTTCAGCAGTCAGAGAGGTTGAGCCGTTGCTAGTGGATACGACCTGGTCACTACCGCCGCAGCAAGACCATCCCGCTTTGCGGCGGGCTCTGGTGAACACCAGTAGTGACTTAGAACCCGTCCACTAGCACGTTCCACGCCAATCCCTCTCTGGCACAGAGGATCCACCTCCTGCCAGCCGGCATCGTGACAATGGTGTGGTGGTTCTAGGGAGATAATCCTATCTGCAGTTCCACTTATTGTGGCAAATCCTGCTGACTACACCAATTGTGGTTTTAGAATTAGAGTAAAACAAATATTCCCCTCTCCCAACCATGTGCTTTCTTTGTTAGAGTCCCCAAAATGGCCACCAACTATATGAAACGGAAGCAGGAAGTACAGGCTAAATTTATAGGACCTAAATATGTTTGTAAACACCCAGAGACACTGATTAAGTTTTGTACAACTATGAAATAATTGTACAAGTTATTTTGGCAGAAATGTCTTGTACCAGCAGTGTTTCCCACCAAATCAACAATCACTCGGTAACCAGCAAATTTGATAACATTTAATAAAACATTAATTAGCTAAACCAAATAAGACATACATACAAGCATTAATACAATAGTACATACTCTATGTTTAGCAAACTAGCATGAATATACCCAAGTGATGCATGAATATTTAGTGTAGAAAAGATACAATCAATATACTTATCCATCCTAGGCTAAGGAGCAGAAGATGCTCCCCTCTCAAAGGAAGACAGAGGGCCATATGATTTCCAGTGAAATCCCCTAATGCCTCAACCCTTTAGCTTAGTGTCCGCCTACTCTCCTCACATGAAGTGGAAAAACAGGTTCTTTAGCCACACCTACTGTGGCTGTATGTGAAACTAAGCTTTAGACCGTGGGGGCAGGGAAATTTATACTAAATGGGATATAATGGATGTAAAAACACATCATTTCAATATCCATAACACATGGAGATACTATGGTAAAAAAATAAAAATAAAAAGTTATAAGAATAAGTAAAATGCAATAAAAATGAGGGGGAAAAAAGCAGTTTAACCCCTTAAGGACTCAGCCCATTTGGGCCATAAGGACTCTTTTTCCTCCTTGCCTTCAAAAAATCATAACTCTTTTATATTTTCATCCACAGACTAGTATGAGGGCTTGTTTTTTGTGCGACCAGTTGTTCGTTGTAATGAACGGACTTTACAATAAAATATATGGTGCAACCCAAAAAAATACTATTTGTGCGGGGAAATTAAAAAGAAAACCACAATTTTGCAAATTTTGGAAGGTTTTGTTTTCACGCCATACCATTTACGGTAAAAATTACATGTTTTCTTTATTCTTTGGGTCAATGCAATTAAAATGAAACCCATGATAACATACTTTTCTATTACTGTTGCGCTTATAAAGAATCGCAAACTGTTTAACCAAATTAGTACGTTTAAAATCCCCCTATTTTGAAGACCTATAACTTTTTCATTTTTTCGTATAAGCGGTGGTATGAGGGCTCATTTTTTGTGCTGTGATCTGTACTTTTTATTGATACATTATTTGCTTTTATAAAACTTTTAATAAATTTTTTATACATTTTTTGGGGAATAAAATGTTATTAAAAAAAAGCAGCTATTTTGGACTTTTTTTTTCCGTTCACGCCGTTCACCGTATGGTATCATTAACATTTTATTTTAATAGTTGGGATATTTACGCATGTGGCGATCCCAAATATGTATATAAAAAAAAATTTTAACACTATTTGAGGGTGCAATAGGGAAAATGGGACAATTTAGGTTTTTATTGGGGGAGGGTGATTTTCAATTTTTTTTAAAACTTAAAAAAAAAAAACTTTTTTACTTTTATTTTTACACTTTAATAGTCCCCATAGGGGACTTCATAGCAATCATTCGATTGCTAATACTGTTCAGTGCTATGCATAGGACATAGAACTGATCAGTATTATCGGTCATCTTCTGCTCTGGTCTGCTCGATCGCAGACCAGTGCAGAAGACCCATGGAAGGCAGCGGAGGCAGGCGAGGGGACCTCCGGCTGCCATTCTGGATGATTTGATCCCCACGGCAGCACTGAGGGCGATCCCATCATCCATTTTAGTGTCCACATTGCTGCGGATGCCGTGATCTGTATTGATCACGGCATCTGAGGGGTTAATGACGAACATCCGCGCGATTGCGGATGTCCACCATTACCGGCGGGTCCCTGGCTGCTATCAGCAGCCGGGACCTGCCGCCCATGACCCGAGCATAGTTCCCATGCTTGCGGTTATGCATAGGACGTAAATGTACGTCCTGGTGCGTTAAGTACCAGCTCACCAGGACGTACATTTATGTCCTGCGTCACTAAGGGGTTAAATTAAAGGGGTACTTCGGTGGAAAACTTTTTTTTTTTTATCAACTGGTGCCAGAAAGTTAAACAGATTTGTAAATTAGAAGAACAATGCAAAAAAGGCCAGCAAGTAGAAGCATAAAACTTGACTTTTATTCAGGAATCTTCCATATTAAAAACCTTCAGGTGGCAGACAAACATTGACATGTAAAAAAGTACAAAAATATTGTACATGTAGAAAAAGAGAGAGGTCCCAAGCAATAACTAACGTGTTTCTGATCTATTGATCCTTACTCATAGCTCCTGCGTCATTAAGTTTTTTTTTTAATCAACTGGTGCCAGAAAGTTAAACAGATTTGTAAATTACTTCTATTTAAAAAATCTTAATCCTTCCAGTACTTATCAGCTGCTGAATACTACAGCTACTTTTCTTTTTGGAACACTGAGCTCTCTGCTGACATCATGACCACACTGCTCTCTGCTGACACCTCTGTCCATTGTAAGAACTGTCCAGAGTAGGAGAAAATCACCATAGAAATCATATGCTGCTCTGGACAGTTCCTAAAATGGACAGAGATGTCAGCAGAGAGCACTGTGGTCATGATGTCAGCAGAGAGTACTGTGTTCCAAAAAGAAAATAATTTCCTCTGTAGTATTCCGCAGCTACTACGTACTGGAAGGATTAAGATTTTTTAGAGAAGTAATTTACAATTATGTTCATCTTTCTGGCACCAGTTGATAGAAAAGGAAAAAAAAGTTTTCCACCGGAGTACCCTTTGAACACAGTCTAAAGATGTCAAATCTTCATAAAACACCTCAATTGTGATTGTAGGTCAAACCACTTTTGCCCCATGGCAATATTTTTCTAAAAAAAACCCCTCCTTTTGAATAAGAAAATGCTTTAGAGCTGCACTGTATGAATTGACCTTATCCCACTACGAGTCTAATCAGTTCACCTGGGTGATCTCCAGCACTGACCGGGTTTATTAATCAAATGATCCTTGCTGCATTACAGAACCCACGTAATTGTGTGTTAGTAAAACAAAATGAAGCATTTCCCATGCCTGCCACTTCAGCAAAAAAGAGGTAGGCAAAATGCATACACAAAATTGTCCACATTACTCTCTAAGCCTAGGATTACACATGTCCGGTGTCCGGCATAGGTAAACCCAGCCTAATTTTGACACAACTGATGCCGCAACTGATGACAAAGGACATCACTTGTTTAGCATCTGATGTCCAGTGTTTCTGAACACTGAATAGGGGAGCAAGATGCGTTCCCCTGTCCGGTGCCGGTAAGTTGAGTCCAATTATCCAGCATCCAAACTGAGACACAGGATGAATGTGAACTGTTCTAGCATTAGTTTTCCTCCAGCACAGGGAAAAGATGTCGGACAATGCAAACATGTAAAAGATAGAATATGCTATCACTATTATAAGTAATAATAGCCTATGCTGCACTACATTAGAAAAAAAATAATAATCCCAGAAGCCTTCTTTAACCTCTTCAGGATACGGCATAGGGCGTATCCATGTGCCCGTGGGAATTCCGGTCCCCACCACTCACCAGGCGGGGACCGGACAGGGTTGACTGCTGATATCTATCAGCAGGCACCCCTTGCAAACCCCTGGGGTTCAGACCTGCGATTTGCGGTTCTTCCGGGTGACCCAGTGACCTGGAAGAAAAGGGTGAATGGGGCTGTCTGAGACAGCCCCGTTCACCCTTACCCAGCAGGAGTAAGTTGGCATGGGTGCCGCCTCACTATCATGTGATTGATCGGTCGGAATGACCAAATAATCACGGACCTGCTGGGTGGCGATCGGGATGGCGAAGATGGTGGCGATCGGTGCCAGCAGGGGTCTCCAACCTTCCCCTCGTCCGGCGGGGGTCACCTCAGGATCGGTGGCGACGGTCCAGGCGGCAGGAGCGGTGGCAGCAGCAGCGATGGTCCCAACGGTACAGGCAGCAGGAAACAGCAGGAGGTAAGGCCTGTTCCCCTCCTGCTGTTGCTTAGCAACAACTCGCAGCATGCACAGCCAAAGGGCATGCTGATAGTTGTAGTTCTGTAACAGCAGGAGTTCCAACTACAACTCCTAGCATGCATTTTGGTAGTTTGTGCATGCTGGGGGTAAGTGGTTATGCAACAACTGGAGGCATATTTTTTCTATGAAAAAGTGTGCATCCAGCTGTTGCATAACTACAACTCCCAGCATGCACAGACTACCAAAGTGCATGTTGTAAGTTGTAGCAGTGTACATGCTGGGAGTTGTAGTTTTGCAACAGCTGGAGGAACACTGGTTGCGAAACACCGAGTTAAGTAACAAACTCTGTGTTTCGCAACCAATGTGCCTCCAGCTGTTGCATAACTACAACTCCCAGCATGTATGGTCTGTCAGTACAGGCTGGGAGTTGTAGTTTTGCAACACCTGGAGGTTTTCTCCCCCCATGTGAATGTACAGGGTACATTCACACGGATGGGTTTACAGCAAGTTATCCTCTGCAAGTTTGAGATGTGGCAAATTTTCCGCCGCAGCTCAAATTCCCAGTGAGAAACTCATTGTAAACCTCTGCCCATGTGAATGTACCCTAAAAACACTAAACTACAACTACACCAAATAAAAAGTAAAACACTACATATACACATACCCCTGCACAGTCCCCCCCCCCCCCCCCCAATGAAATAAACCAAAAAACGTCTTGTATGACACTGTTCCCAAAACGGAGCCTCCAGCTGTTGAAAAACAACAACTCCCAGTATTGCCTGACAGCTATTGACTGTCCAGGCATGCTGGGAGTTTTGCAACAACTGGAGACACCCTGTTTGGGAAACACTGCCTTAGGGTATTTTTGTGGTGGATACAAATCCCCAATTTAGGCCTCAAATGCTCTCTCTCACTTCAGAGCCCTGTCGTATTTCAAGGAAACTGTTAAGGGCCACATATGGGTATCTCCATACTCAGGAGAAATTGCGTTACGAATCTTGGGGGGCTTTTTCTTCTTTTACCCCTTATGAAAAGGTAAAGTTGGGGGCTACACCAGCATGTTCTTGTAAAAAAAAAAAAATTACATTAGCATGCTGGTGTTGCCCCATACTTTTAATTTTCACAAGCGATAAAAGGAAAAAAAAGACCCCCAACATTTTTTACGCAATTTCCCCTGAGTACAGAACTACCCCTTATGCGGGCGTAAAATGCTCTGCAGGCGCACAACATGGCTCAGGAATGAGAGCGTGCCATGTACATTTGAGGTCTAAATTGGTGATTTGCACAGGGGTGGCTGATTTTACAGCGGTTCTGACATAAACGCAAAACAATAAATACCCAGATGTAACTCCATTTTGGAAACTAAACCCCTCAAGGAATGTAACAGGGGTATAGTGAGCCTTAAAACCCCAGAGGTGTTTGACAATTTTTCATTAAAGTTGGATGTGAAAATGAAAAAAAAAAAAAAATTCACAAAAATGCTGGTATTACCCTACATTTTTCATTTTCACAAGGGAGAATAGGAAAAAAGCCCCTCAAAATTTGTAGCCCTCTTCTTCTGAATAAGAGCATACCCCATATGTGGGTGTAAAGTGCTCTGCGGGTGCACTACAATGCTCAGATGAGAAGGAGCGCCAAGAGAATGTGTCCAAAATTGAAGACCATGTGTGTTTACAAAGCCCCCATAGTGCCAGAACAGTGGACCTCCCCCCCACATGTGACCCCATTTTGGAAACTACACCCCTCATGGAATGTAATAAGGGGTACAGTGAGCATTTATGCCCCACAGGTGTCTGACAGATTTTTGGAACAGTGGTCTGAGAAAATTTATATTTTTCATTTCAACAGCCCACTGTTCCAAAAATCTGTCAAACGCCAGTGGGGTGTAAATACTCACTGCATCCCTTATTAAATTCTGTGAGGGGTGTAGTTTCCAAAATGGGGTCACATGTAGGGGCTGAATGACACAGCATGGAGGTGGCGGCAGCATGAGGAGACCATATAGTGGCTGAATGACACAGCGTGGAGGTGTTGGCAGAATGAGGAGACCATATAGTGGCTGAATGACCAAACTTGGATGTGGCTGAAGCATGAGGAGACCATATAGTGGCTGAATGACACAGCGTGGCGGTGTTGGCAGCATGAGGAGACCATATAGTGGCTGAATGACACAGTGTGGAGGTGTTAGCAGCATGAGGAGACCATATAGTGGCTGAATGACACAGTGTGGAGGTGTTAGCAACATGAGGAGACCATATAGTGGCTGAATGCCCAAACTTGGATGTGGCTGAAGCATGAGGAGACCATATAGTGGCTGAATGACACAGCGTGAAGGTGTTGGCAGCATGAGGAGACCATATAGTGGCTTAATGACACAGTATGGAGGCGTTGGTCACATGAAGAGACCATATAGTGGCTGAATGACACAGCGTGGAGGTGTTGGTAGCATGAGGAGACCATATAGTGGCTGAATGACACAGCTTGGATCAGGCTGAAGCATGAGGAGACCATGTAGTTGCTGAATGACACAGCATGGAGGTGTTTGCAGCATGTGGAGACCAAATAGTGGCTAAATGACACAGCGTGGAGGTGGTAGCAGCATGAGGAGACCATATAGTGGCTGAATGACAAAGCGTGGATGTGGTTGAAGCATGAGGAGACCATATAGTGGCTGAGTGACACAGTGTGGATGTATTGGCAGCATGTGGAGACCATATAGTGGCTGAATGACACAGCGTGGAGGTGTTGACAGCATGAGGAGACCATAAAGTGGCTGAATGACACAGCGTGGAGGTGGTGGCGGCATGAGGAGACCGTATCGAGGTGGTGGCAGTCAAAGAACTGCCCCCCCCCGCCTCCTGGGATGCATTCAGTCCTGCTGTGTACACTGCTTCATCCTAACATCACTGGTCGTACTTCATGATGTGAATGGAAGGGGAGGGGGAGGGGCAGGACACACTGCAGACCTGCTCCTGTGAAGAGAAGGGGGGAGAGGCAGAAACACATTGCAGACAGTGAATAGAGGATTTACTTGTTTAAAAATAAGTGTCCCTGCATGTGTGTGTGTGAATATATGTGTATGTGTGTATATGAGTGTGTCTATCTAATGTGTATGTGTAAGAGTATGTGAAGCCAGGGTGTGTGTGTCATAAAGGGGGACTACAAGCATATGCCTCCAGCTGTTGCAAAACTAAAACTCCCAGCATGCCTGCACAGCCAAATGATGTGTGGTCATAAAGGGAGCTGTAGTTTTGCAACAGCTGGAGGCACTCTGGTTGGGAAGCACTGGAATGAGCAGAGTGAGGGAGGGGAGGAGGGGGAGTGATTATCACAGTGAGTACCCGCCAACCTGCATCTGGTGGACAAAATTAAAGCTAATTCTGAGAGAAATTCAGGTCACAGACACATACAAAGTACACGTACGTGATCAGGATGAGATACTGAGCAACATGATATGATTACTTGTATGTATTAGAAGTCATACAAAACCAGATGAAAATAACCCACGGACTCAAATGTGCAAAAAACTAAGTAGGTGCCATAAAATATAACTTTTAATTAGATGATATTAAAATACACCAAAATAATAAAGGGTAGTGTATTTAATGTGATACCAACCCAAAACAAAAATACAAAGGAAGGGGGGGAAACACAAAATGCAGCTCCCCTAACTCACATAAAGATCCTTATCTCTGTACACCAAGATAACACCAATATCAACCCCTTTTATATATATATATATATATATATATATATATATATATATATATATATATACCCAACGCATTTGTGTTCTATCAGATCTTCATCAGGGGTAATCTGGAGGGCACAGGTATTATACCACAAAAAAACACAATATAGATGACCGGTGTCAGATTAGGTAAATGGAGAAACCGCATTAAGACAGCAGCAGGCCCAATTGCTTAGAAATACTAAAATTAGCACAACTAATAAGAATTAGGTTATTAGAACTTCAGAATTGTAACAAATAACCCCTTGCAGGCATGATAACCTGAAAATGGATGATACCAATATAGCAGGGGATACCAAAGAGCTCTTCATACACCATATGGATCATAGAGGCTCAGGTTATACTAAGGGGCCATCTAGCTGCTGCTGAATCAGAGGCTGGGTGCCAAGTAGACTCTGCAGTGGCAGAGTGCCCGTACAATGCCGGGTGCGCATCTATTTAAAAGTTATATTTTATGGCACCTACTTAGTTTTTTTTGCAATACTGAGCAACATATAACAGTTTTTTTTTTTTTGAGTGCTCTGACAGGTATGCTTTAAGTTTAAAAGATGAATTTTGAAATGTAACCCCTTTGCGTAGAACGCCGCTTATATACCACCCGACACCCCGGGACCCCATTTGTTTAACCCGATCAGCGATCGGGTGTGCAGGGGCGGCGGGTGTGTGGCGGGTGCGTGGCGGGTGTGTGGCGGGTGCGTGGCGGGATCGACGGGTTCGGCGGGTGCGTGGAGGTCCGGCGGCGGTGTCCACGATGACGGGGCAAGTGCCTTCCCCCTTACAAGTTGCAAAGCTACAACTACCAGCATGTCCAGACAGTCTGGGCATGCTGGGAATTTTAGTTTTGCGACATCTGGAGGACCACAGTTTGGAGATAACTGTGTAGTGGGAGGAAAGGAGGAAAGGAAATATTACCATCACACTGTAACTGACCAAGTCCTCTATACTTAAACTGATATTAACAATAATGGCACTATAAAAGGAGGAGTATTATCACTATACATATTACCTTCATACTGTTACTGGCCAAATCCTGTATACTGCGACCAATATTACCAATTATACCAGTATACAAAGAGGAATATTATCACCATACATATTACCATCATAGTGATACTGACACTGTTCCAAAGATCTGACAGACACCAGTGGGGGGTAAATGCTCACTGTACCCCTTGTTACGTTTCTCAAGGGGTCTCGTTTCCAAAATGGTATGCCATGTGGGCGTTATTTTGCTGTCCTGGCACCATAGGGGCTTCCTAAATGCGACATGCCCCCTGAGCAAAATTTGCTCTCAAATAGCCAAATATGACTCCTTCTCTTCTGAGCATTGTAGTTCGCCCGTAGTGCGCTTCAGGTCAACTTATGGGGAACCTCCATACTCAGAAGAGATGGGGTTACAAATTTTTGGGGGTATTTTCTGCTATTAACCCTTTCAAAAATGTGAAATTTAGGGGGAAACACACATTTTAGTGAAAAAAAAATATTTTTTTTTACGTATGCAAAAGTCGTGAAACCCCTGTGGGGTATTAAGGCTCACTTTATTCCTTGTTACGTTCCTCAAGGGGTCTAGTTTCCAAAATGGTATGCCATGTGGGTATTTTTTGCTGTCCTGGCACCAAAGGATCTTCCTAAATGCGACATGCCCCCGAGCAAAATTTGCTCTCAAAAAGTCAAATATGACTCCTTCTCTTCTGAGCATTGTAGTTCGCCCGTAGTGCACTTCAGGTCAACTTATGGGGTATCTGCATACTCAGAAGAGATGGGGTTACAAATTTTGGGGGGTATTTTCTGCTATTAACCCTTGCAAAAATGTGAAATTTGGGGGGAAACACACATTTTAGTGATTTTTTTTTACATATGCAAAAGTCGTGAAACACCTGTGGGGTATTAAGGCTCACTTTATTCCTTGTTACATTCCTCAAGGGGTCTAGTTTCCCAAATGGTATGCCATGTGTTTTTTTTTCCTGTTCTGGCACCATAGGGGCTTCCTAAATGCAACATACCCCCCAAAAACCATTTCAGAAAAACGAACTCTCCAAAATCCCCTTGTCGCTCCTTTGCTTCTGAGCCCTCTACTGCGCCCGCCGAGCACTTTACATAGACATATGAGGTATGTGCTTACTCGAGAGAAATTGGGCTACAAATATAAGTAAACATTTTCTCCTTTTACCCCTTTTAAAATTCAAAAATTGGGTCTACAAGAACATGCGAGTGTAAAAAATTAAGATTGCAAATTTTCTCCTTCACTTTGCTGCAATTCCTGTGAAACACCTAAAGGGTTAAAATGCTGACTGAATGTCATTTTGAATACTTTGGGGGGTGCAGTTTTCATAATGGGGTCATTTGTGGGGTATTTCTAAGATGAAGACCCTTCAAATCCACTTCAAACCTGAACTGGTCCCTGAAAAATTGTGATTTTGGAAATTTTGTGAAAAATTGGAAAATTGCTGCTGAACTTTGAAGCCTTCTGGTGTCTTCCAAATGTAAAAACATGTCAATTTTATGATGCAAACATAAAGTGAACATATTGTTTATGTGAATAAAAAAAAAAAAATTGGAATATCCATTTTCCTTACAAGCAGAGAGCTTCAAAGTTAGAAAAATGCAAAATTTTCTAATTTTTCATAAAAATTTTGGGATTTTTCACCAAGAAAGGATGAAAGTTATCAAAAAAAAATACCACTATGTTAAAGTAGAATATGTCACGAAAAAACTATCTCGGAATCAGAATGATAACTAAAAGCATTCCAGAGTTATTAATGTTTAAAATGACAGTGGTCAGATGTTCAAAAAATGTCCGGGTCCGAAGGTGCAAAATGGCTGGGTCCTTAAGGGGTTAAAGTGCTGCTTTATACAGCAACTCACATGTGACATCTTCTCTGATCAGCGTTGTTCGTCTGGTCTGGACCGTCCTGACCATTTCTTCCAGCCACAACTCTTCACCATTAAACCTGCAAAACCAATCTATTAGGCTCTGCACTTTACCAGCATTAGCCTCCAGTTTCCCCTTTTACAAGTGAAGAGGAATACAGGAGCGTATAGGTGTAAAGGGGTAACAGAGGGGGTGTACATGGGAGACAGGTGTGTAGAGGAGTATACGGCGGAGACAGAGGGCTGTACATGGGTGACAAAGGGGTGTACATGGGAGACAGGTGTGTAGAGGAGTATATGGGGGTGACAGAGGGGTGTAGGGGGTGATAGAGGGGTTTACAATGGTGGCAGAGGGGTGTAGAGGGATGTACATGGGTAACAGAGGGGTGTACATGGGTGACAGAGGGGTGTAGAGGAGTTTACATGGGTGGCAGAGGGGTGTAGAGGAGTGTACATGGGTGACAGAGGGGTGTAGAGGAGTGTACATGGGTGACAGAGGGGTGTAGAAGAGTGTACATGGGTGACAGAGGGGTGTAGAGGAGTGAACATGGGTGGCAGAGTGGTGTAGAGGAGTGGACATGGGTGACAGAGGGGTGTAGATGAATGGACATGGGTGACAGAGGGGTGTAGTGGAGTGTACATGGGTGGCAGAGGGGTGTAGAGGAGTGGACATGGGTGGCAGAGGGGTGTAGAGGGGTGGTAGAAGGGTGTAAAGGGGTGTACATGGGTCACAGAGGGGTGTAGAAGACTGTACATGAGTGACAGGTGTAAAGGGGTGACAGGGGTGGACAGGAGTGACAAGGTGGTAACAGGGGTGACTAAGGGACAGAGGGGTGTACATGGGTGACAAGTATGTGGTCAGAGGGGTGGACAATGGGGGGTGAACATGGGTGACACGAGGATGGACAAGGATAACAGAGTGGTGGACAAGGGTGACAAGCAGTTAAAAGAGGGGGGACAGGAGTAACAAAGAAGGGTGGACTGTGGTGACAGAGGTGTTAATGGGGGGTGGACATAGGTGACAGATGTAGACAGGGGGGTGATCAGAGGGATGGACAGGGGGGGTGAACATGTGTGACAGGGAATGGACAGGGGTGACAGAGGGGTGGCCAAGGTGGACATGGATGACAAGGGGGATAAAAGAGGGGGGACAGAGGGGTGAATAGGGGGGTAGACATGGGTGACAGGGATGGACAGGGGGTGGACAAGGTGGACATGAATGACAGGAGGATAGATATGGGTGAGGGAGGGGGGATGGACATGGGTGAGGGAGGGGGGATGGACATGGGTGAGGGAGGGGGGGGATGGACATGGGTTAGGGGGGGGGATGGACATGGGTGAGGGAGGGGGGGATGGACATGGGTGAGGGAGGGGGGATGGACATGGGTAAGGGAGGGGGGGATGGACATAGTACAGTACTTTAAGAAAGCCATTTTTCTTCTCCGTTCTTCCCCTCTCCTGCAGGGCACCGACTCAAGGCTCTGGCAGGACAATCATTCACTGCGCCACAGGGGGGAGGGGGACGATGTGGTATGGGTTACTACACCGGCCCGGCGCAGCTTCCGCATACTTCCCCTCTCTGGGCCGCAGGGGGAAGCTAAGGGAGGCTGGGGGACGTAGGGGTACGCAAAGGTCTAGAACTGCGGCCCCTGAATGTGACTCCTCCACCACCATGTGACTGATCAAATGACGGTGACATCATCGCAGGTCCTGTTACAGAGGCGCCGGGGAGGGAAATTAAAAAATAATCACGGTTGGGAATCACTGCGCTCTGGATGCGCAGGTACTTGGTTAAGTGGCGGGGCTGGGAGCCTACAGCTCATAGCTCTGCCTCTGTGGCCGCTTCACACAAGGTCCTGACTTAGTGTCAGCAGCTTGTGTGAGTGAGTAGCCACTGTGTGGCTGCACACAGGCCGGCCCCTGCCGGCCCACTGTGCGGTCGGCCTACCGGGGATTTTCCCGGTATCCCGCTAGGCCAGTCCGGCCCTGGAAACACCTAAAAGGTTAACAAACATTCTGAATACTTTCAATACTTTGATGGGTGTATTTTATATAATGGGGTCATTTATGGGTATTTCTCACAGAAAGGTCTCTAAAATCCACTTTAAACTGAACTGGTCACTGAAAAATTCAGATTTTGAAATTTCCATGAAAAACTGGAAAGTTGCTGCTTAACTTTGAAGCCCTTTAATGTCTTTAACCCCTTAACCCGATAACGACCACGGACGAGTATAGACGTCCAGGTTGGCGGGCGTTCCCGCACCTGGACGTCTATACTCGTCCATTATTCTCGTGGGTGCTGCCCAGTGCACCCACGAGATCGCGGCAGGGATTCGGCTGTATCACACAGCTGGGACCCTGCTGCACTGCCAGGACCGAAGTAAACTTCGGTCCCGGCAGTTTTAACCCTTACAGCCGCGGTCGGAAGTGACCGCGGGCTGTAAGTGTTATGACAGAGGGAGGGAGCTCCCTCTGCCTCCTCTGCAGCACCCCGCATCGCGATCGCGGGGTGCTGCGTGTAATACGCGGCTGGCCGGGACCCTGCCGCACTGCCGGGAGTGAAGTTCACTTCACTCCCGGCAGTTTAACCCTTACAGCCGCGGTCAGAAGTGACCGCGCGCTGTAAGGAGTTCTGACAGAGGGAGGGGGCTCCCTCTGTCTCCTCTGCAGCACCCCGCAGCGCAATCGCGGGGTGCTGCTGCATACCTGGGCAGCCGGGGGTCCTACAAAGACCCCCAGGTCTGCCCTGGGTATTGCCTGAAAGGACGCGCCAGAGGCACATCCTAATATGCTGCCTGCTAGTGAAAACTGGCAGGCAGCATATAACTGCAATGCTTTGGAATACTAAGTATTCCAAAGCATTAAAAAGTGTAAAAATAAATAAATAAATAAAATAAAAGTGTAAAAATAAATAAAAATGTAATAAAAGTGTAAAATAAATAAATAAAAATATGTATATATATATATATATATATATATATATATATATATATATATTTTATTTTTATTTTTTTTAATACATTTATTAAATGAATCTAATTTAAAAAAATGCATAATGTGTAGGATCGCATTGGCGGACATCCACAGCATGTAATATGCTGCGGATTTCCACCATGTGATCCTACACATTATGCAGCAGTCACGGTAATGAGCTCCCTGCTGCGGCTGGGTAGCTTTGTGTGTCCACTCATAGCGGCGGATTTCCCGCCAGCAGTCATGCGCGGACATACTGAGCTACCCAGCCGCAGCAGTGATGGATATATTCGCCATGAGCGGGTGCTTATTCCCGCAACATGGCGGATATATCCATCAGGAGCCTTAATTGTCACAGACAGACGCGTTATACTGCCAGCCGACCAAGGACCAATCAGAGTGGTCCCTGGTCCAGCCAATAACTTGTAGGGGTGCGGTATATAAATGGGGTCACTTGTGGGGGTGGGGGTACTGTTCTGCCCTGAAAGCCAAATGGCGCTCCTCTCCTTCTGAGTCCTACCACGCGGCCAAGGAACCATATATGGCCAAAGCGGGGGTATTTCCGAACATGGGACAAGCAGCTAAATACAATATAGGGTGCATTTCTTACAATATCAGAAGTGATGTACAAAAAATATGCCCCCCAAATGATGCATTTGTGAAAAATTGCTAATTTCGAATTTTTAACACTGACTTTGTAATAATTCCTGCCAAAAAACTATGGTGTTAAAATACTCACTGTACCCCCTAGCGAATACCTTGAGGGGTCTAGTTTTTAAAATGGGGTCATTTGGGGGGTGTTCCTATGTTCTTCTACCTTTTCATTTCTGCAAACCTTGCATAGCACACAAAAAAAGATGTACTTTTCAAATTTTCAAAATTTTCAAAATTTCAAGTTAAATTGTTAGGCTTCTAACGAATTTAAAATGTTAATTAAAAACTAAAAAATTATGGCAAAATAAAGTAGACATCTGAAAGTATAAGTTTCATAAACTATTTGGTCAGTATGTATAAATATATGCAACCTATTAGTGTTAAAATTTCGTATTTTTTTGTAAAAATTTCATGATTTTTTGCTTTGTAAAAAAAAACTACAAATGATATCGGCTTACTTTTACTATGTACATGAAGGACAACTTGTGACAAAAAAACAATGTCAGAATTATCGTGATTGGCAAAACGTTACCAGAGTTATTCTCTAATAAAGACAGACATCCCCGATTTGAAAAAACAGGCCTGGTCTTTCAGGGGCGTAAAGGTTTATTTGCATTGGTCCTTAAGGGGTTAAGGACTCAGGGTTTTTCCGTTTTTGCACTTTCGTTTTTTCCTCCTTACCTTTTAAAAATCATAACCCTTTCAATTTTCCACCTAAAAATCCATATTATGGCTTATTTTTTGCATCACCAATTCTAATTTGCAGTGACATCAGTCATTTTACCCAAAAATTCACGACGAAACGGAAAAAAAAATCATTGTGCGACAAAATCGAAGAAAAAACGCCATTTTGTAATTTTTGGGGGCTTCCGTTTCTATGCAGTGCATATTTCGGTAAAAATGACATCTTATCATTATTCTGTAGGTCCATATGGTTAAAATGATACCCTACTTATATAGGTTTGATTTTGTCGTACTTCTGGAAAAAATCATAGCTACATGCAGGAAAATTTATACGTTTAAAAATGTCCTCTTCTGACCCCTATAACTTTTTTATTTTTCCACGTACAGGGTGGTATGAGGGCTCATTTTTTGCGCTGTGATCTGAAGTTTTTATTGGTACTGAAGTTTGTTTTGATCGGACTTTTTGATCACTTTTTTTTCATTTTTTAATGGTATAAAAGTGACCAGAATACGCTTTTTTGGACCTTGGAATTTTTTTGCGCGTACGCCATTGACCGTGCGGTTTAATTAATTATATATTTTTATAGTTTGGACATTTACGCATGCGGCGATACCACATATGTTTATTTTTATTTTTATTTACACTGTTTTATTTTTTTTATTGGAAAAGGGGGGTGATTCAAACTTTTATTAGGGAAGGGGTTAAATGACCTTTATTAACACTTTTTTTTTACTTTGTTTTTGCAGTGTTACAGGTCACACACTGATCTCTCATCCTGATCACAGGCGTGTATTAACACGCCTGTGATCAGTGTTATCGGCGCTTAACTGCTCCTGCCTGGATCTCAGGCACGGAGCAGTCATTCGTCGATCGGACACTGAGGAGGCAGGTAAGGGCCCTCCCGGTGTCCTGTAAGCTGTTCGGGACGCCGCGTTTTCCCCACGGCGGTCCCGAACAGCTCGACTGACTATCCGGGATACTTTCACTTTCGCTTTAGAAGCGGCGGTCAGCTTTGACCGCCGCTTCTAAAGGGTTAATACCGCACATCGCCACGATCAGCAATGTGTGGTATTAGCCGCGGGTCCCGGCCGTTGATGAGCGCCGGGACCGACGCGATGCGATGCAAGGTCGCAGCGCGACCCCGCTTCATATCGCGGGAGCCGGCGCAGGGTGTAAATATACGTCCTGCGTCGTTAAAGGGTTAAAAAGTTTTAAAAAATTCAACTTTATGATGCCAACATAAAGTAGACATATTGTATATGTGAATCAATATATAATGTATTTGCTATGTCCAAAAGAGAGAGTTTCAAAGTAAAAAATATGCAAAATGTTAAAATTTTTCATGAATTTTTGTAAGTTTTCACCAAGAAATGATGCAACTATCGCCGAAAATATACCACTAACATAAAGTATATACACACAAGAGAAAAAGGAGTCATTTCACCAATTCATATAAATAATATATTTCTTTATTAAGTAGCATAAAAACAAGAGAGGAAACAATCCTCAAGGGGAGAAGAAACAAGTGGCAAAAAACAAAAAGGTCTCACTCCGAGCCCCTCCAGTGACCCTTATAACAATATACAATTATGAAATATTGCTGTCCCCAGTAAAGTGCATATGCATAAATCAAGTAACAGGATACCTATATGTGCAATGATGCAAAACAGTACTAAAGTGCAACAGTATTACATAGTAAAAGATAGCACTATCCAGTGTCCCATAAGAAAAGTCAAAAACAGCACCACAAGGTATATATGCAAGATTAGGGGGTATACATACAGGAAATATCTCAAGTAGGGAGGAGGAGATCGGAGCGACACCACTCCATTAACATAAAGTAGAATATGTCACAGAAAAAACACAATCTTGGAATCAAAGTCATAAGTTAAAGCATCCAAGAGTTATTAATGCTTAAAGTGACAGAGGTCAGATTTGCAAAAAACGGCAGCGTCCGGGGTACTCCGGTGAAAAACTTTTTTTTTAAATCAACTGGTGCCAGAAAGTTAAACCGATTTGTATATTACTTCTATAAAAAAAATCTTAATCCTTCCAGTACTTATAAGCTGCTGAATACTACAGAAAAAAGGATTTTCTTTTTGGAGCTCTCTGCTGACATCATGACCACAGTGCAGAGTAGAAGAAAATCCCCACAGCAAACATATGCTGCTCTGGACAGTTCCTAAAATGGACAGCGATGTCAGCCGAGAGCACTGTGGCCATGATGTCAGCAGAGAGCTCTGTGTTCCAAAAAAATATATAATTACCTCTGTAGTATTCAGCAGCTAATAAGTACTGAAAGGATTAAGAATTTTTTTCTAATAGAAGTCATTTACTCATCTGTTTAACCTTCTGGCACCAGTTGATTTAAAAAAAAAAAGTTTTCCACGGGAGTACCTTCTTTAATACAAATTCACTGTAAAAAGGGGGAAAAGGGGGAAACAGTACATGGGGCCCAATATGCCAGTTTTATCATAAGGCACACTCTGTAAATATATGCATTTTTTCTATTCAAAATTGAAAAGGTCCTATTGAAAAGTAAAATTAATTCAGAGGGAAAAAAAACACAATACAAAAAAAGCACTCGTATGGCTATGCAGATAGACAAAGAGAGTTATGGCTTTTAGAAGGTGAGAAGTACAGAATGAAAATTCAAAAATGAAAATAATTTATATTACATAAAGGTGTTAAATGTTTCCATTTCTTAATAATATCACTTGTAGTTGACATGATCAAAGAGGGAAGACATTTTACGAACTGATGGCAACATTGCTAGGGTTGGTGTCAAGGGTGCAGTAGAAAATGGTGTTACCTCATACACACCCCAAGTAATTTTGTAGACTTTATTCTGTCATGATGGATGCCTGCAGTGTAGCACGTTGCAGATTTTTTTTTTACAGTATAATAATCAAACATACAAATTGCCAAGTAAGAAGAAAGCACTAAAGAAGTTTATACCTTGTAAGAGTACAGCTCCCAGTATGATATAAGCAGTGGAAAGGGGATGCTGGGAGTTGTGGTTTTATCCATTATTACTGCAGAACTGACTACAGCTCTGATGGTAAATAGTGAGGCAGAATACACAATATCAGAGACTACAGGTGACGTCTTCTCTACAGTCTTTTCTTATCTTATTCAGCTGGTACATGTCGCCGTGCTTGTTTAAGCTAAATCTTCTCTCTGCAGAACGTGATGCCCAGATGGCATTGCCTCCTCATTTTGTCAGAGGATTCTGATCCTCTATATCACAAAGATAATGAATATAATACTGCCACACACTGTGCCCTCTGAATATATTACTGCCACACACTGTACGCTCTGAATATAATACTGCCACACACTGTACCCTCTGAATATAATACTACCACACACTGTACCCTCTGAATATAATACTACCACACACTGTACCCTCTGAATATAATACTACCACACACTGTACCCTCTGAATATAATACTGCCACACACAATACCTTCTGAATAAAATACTACCACAGACTGTACTCTCTGAATATAATACTACCACACACTTTGCTCTCTGAATACAATAGTACCACACACTGTACCCTGTGAATATAATACTACCTCATACTGCGTCCTCTGAATATAATCATGCAATACATTGCACCTTCTGAATACAATACGACAACATATTGATAGGCATAAAAACTGTGCCACCCCAGAAATTACTTTTAATATACACCACACCTCTGAAATGCAAAACACTCTGTGCCCCTCACATAATAATAATGCCCATGTCCTATGCCTCTGAACTAATAATAATGCCCCCTGTCCTGTGGCCCCACATAATAATAATGCCCATGTCCTACTGTACCCTTTGTACTGTACAGGGTTAATATGCAGAGTAATGTCACAATATAGGGATATTACACACAGTGATGTCACAGTACAGGGATATTACACACTGTGATGTCACAGTACAGGGATACTGGACATAGGGATGTCACAGTACAGGGATATTGGACACAGTGATGTCACAGTACAGATATAATAAGCAGTGATGTCACAGAACAGGGATAATACATACAGTGATGTCCATAGGCATGCACACAGGGTGTGCCTGGTCTGCCCAACCGCCCCATGCAGCACGCAGAACAGGCGCCGATGACGTCACTTATCAGCGCCTGCACTGTGGAGAGGAGAAGACGCGGGCCCTGCTGCTGAGGAGATTGCTGGGATATCAGGTGAGCATCACTTTTTTTATTTTTTTTTAACCCTGCCTATATCTATGAGGAAGAGGGGGGGGGGGGGTAACTCTGCCTGTTCTTATGGGGAAAGGGGGAGGGGGGTAACTCTGCCTATACCTATGGGGAAAGGGGGGGTAACTCTGCCTATACCTATGGGGAAAAGGGAGTTTAACTCTGCCTATACCTACAGGGAATGGGGGGGGGGGGAGCTAACTCTGCTGCTTATACCTAAGGAGAAATGGGGGGTTAACTCTGTTCCTATTCCTATTGGGAAGGGGGGTTAACTCTGCTGCTTATACCTATGGGGAAGGGGGGTTAAGTCTGCTGCTTATACCTATGGTGAAGGGTGGGGGGCTAACTCTGTTGCGTATGTGTATTTATGTGTATATATATATATATATATATATATATATATATATCCAAATGTATCAATAGAGTACAAAAAGTTTTCCGCACTCACCGCACTGTATACAACTCTATTTTTAGACGGCTGTCACCCCCCCTCCCATAGACTTGCATTGAGGGGACGGGGCGTGACGTCACACGGGGGTGGAGTCGTCACGTCACGGACTTCCGTTCCGATGGTCGGGACCCAGACCCTCCAGCGCTTCTGGAGCAGAAACATGCTATATTGCGGGGGTCCCCAGCAGCATGACCCCCGCGATCAGACATCTTATCCCCTATCCTTTGTCTAGGGGTGGAGTACCACTTTAAGGCAGTTAACGTTGTAGGCTTCATTCAGTGACCTTTAGGCATACACATGCATGCACAATTTTTTTTTTCTCAGATAACCTCCTGTCATTACAACAGATTTGCTGGCAGAGTTCTATATAGCGGAGCCAGACAGCAATGTGAACATAGACTTACTTGCTATGGCAGGCATGTCAAGAAGAGTTCTTCTTACCTGTAATTATGTAAAATAGGGGTGTCTTCGGTAACATAAAGCAAGCATGTATATGCCTTTAAGAGCAGAGCATATAAGGAGAGGAAACAGTAAGTGATGTATGTCTAGCTGTGAGTTAGAAGGATAAAGATCTGTGTGGAAGTTTTTATAAAAGTAATTTAGCTAGGTTCACACTACAGAATTTTTAAGCATAATTCTGCTTCAAAATCATGCTTGGGAATTGCTAACAATGTCGATTCTGCTGCACAATGCAGACAATATGGAATTTCAACAGTGGACATTCCGCCTCTGCCGACAAAAGAATCCTGCTCTGCTCATTATTTTGGTGGAATCCAATCACAATGCATTGCCATCTATGGGGATGGCAATGCCCGCACAGTCCTAATGCCATTTGATTCAGTCAGCGTCTGGCACACTCGGAATCTCCAGTCGGAATTTGTCTGGCCAGAGATTCCTTAGTGTGAACCCTGCCTTACTGTTCGATTTCACTCCTGATTGCTTATATTTCATGAATATTTCCCAAACACTTATAGTCAGCAGCAATACTTAAAATGAATGATCGGTATTGAGGGGAAATGTGATGTCCACCCATTATATGACCACCAGGCTGAACTGGTTACACAAGGCATGACGGCCCTGTAGATTTTGCTATTTTCTGCTATTTGTTCAGAATGTCATGTTCGACATTTTAAGCCCATATACTTTGTTATTCAAAAGCTTGAACTGTTTGTACTTATGGTCCTACAGTTGGCATTGGACTGAAGACTGATAATAATCCCTCTCCAATCAATAACACTGGAGATCTGGTAGGAATGGAAGGTGGAGACAAGCTGAATTAGAAGTGTCCTTCAAGAAATGAACAGTAGGCCTTCATCGGGAAAATACATAAAGGCATGCCACCAACAATCTCCTATTCTTCTGAAGTTTTATTATTATGTTTTATAGATAACACTTTTAACCTAGTTCTTTTTTCACGAGGCTACTGAAATTGTATTGTTACATAAACAAGAATTGTTATTCATAAATCTGGCTCCTGAGCCACTGTATATAATATTTTCACAAATCCTTTGGTTTATATCTTTGCTATTTGTATTTTTTACTAACAAAGGTGTGAAAAAATGAAATTTTTTAAAGAGAGGAACAACTTTTAAAAGAGAGGATTTTTTCCCCCGAATAGAGCATCTGTCAGTGCCCTTTATTTTAATGAATAGCTGGTTTTATCTGGAAGGTTTTATGATTATATTTCATACAGATCTTACACAAAGAGCTGTAAATGCTCACGGCGCAGTCTATCAACTTCATACTGGGTAGCAATTTAATCTTACTAGACCAGGTATCAAGCTATCACTATCCTTCACTCCTTAAAAGTAACGAAACTCGCCAAGCTTGTGAAACGGAAATAAATGAGCTTTTGTACATCTCAGCTGTAAGTTTGCCACATTGACTTTTGATGTTCCTTTGCATTGTTTGGCAGGTCTTTAAGACAAAGAGCAATCATTGTCAGCTTCTACCCAAATGCGGTTCATATACATTTTGGAGTTTTGGATTTATTTTTAGGAAGCTCATAAAAGTTTGTTACATATAATGTTATATCAATATGACTAAAAGTCCATAAATAACTGTTAGTAGGAAATATAAGTCTTTTGATTTTTACTTTTTTTGTCCATAATTTAAAGGATGTCACTAGCTTTGGCTTTTGTAGCTACATGTTGTTTTAAAGTGAGTAGATTCTAAACATGATGTCTCATGATCTACAGGAACCATGGTCTACAGACTGTTACCTGTTACACTTTTTGTGGGGGGAACTGGAATAGCAGTATCATTTGAGTAGCAGTGAGCTGAAGGGTATTTTCCCTCCATTCTATATCCATATGACATTTCTTAAAAAGACCAAAAAGACCTTTATCTATGTTTGCTTCATGGGACACTTTTTCCGGTATTGTTGGCATAGATTGCATAGTTTGTTACATAGTTAGTACGGTTGAAAAAAGACATACGTCCATCAAGTCCAACCAGGGGATTGAAGGGAAGGATGTAAGGGGATAAGGGAAAGGGATGTAGTTTTATAATTCTGCATAAGCTTTAATGTTATTTTGTTCCAGGAATGTATCTAACCCTGTTTTAAAGCTGTTAATTGTTCCTGCTGTGACCAGTTCCTGAGGTAGACCGTTCCATAAATTCACAGTCCTCACGGTAAAGAAGGCGTGCCGCCCCTTTAGACTAAACCTTTTCTTCTCCAGACGGAGGGAGTGCCCCCTCGTCCTTTGGGGGGGTTTAACCTGGAACAGTTTTTCTCCATATTTTTTGTATGGGCCATTAATATACTTATATACGTTTATCATATCCCCCCTTAAACGTCTCTTCTCAAGACTAAACAATTGTAACTCCTTTAATCGCTCCTCATAGCTAAGATGTTCCATGCCCCATATTAGTTTGGTCGCGCGTCTCTGCACCCTTTCCAACTCTGCAGTGTCCCTTTTATGAACAGGCGACCAAAACTGAACAGCATATTCCAGGTGAGGCCGTACCAATGCTTTATAAAGGGGGAGTATTATGTCCCTGTCCCTTGAGTCCATGCCTCTTTTGATACATGACAATATCCTGCTGGCTTTGGAAGCAGCAGCCTGACATTGCATGCTATTCTGTAGTCTGTGATCTACAAGTACACCCAGATCCTTCTCTACCAGTGACTCTGCCAGTTTAATCCCCCCTAAGACATACGACGCATGCAGGTTATTAGTACCCAGATGCATAACTTTACATTTATCCACATTGAACCTCATTTGCCAAATGGATGCCCAGACACTTAGTCTATCCAAGTCATCTTGTAACTTATGCACATCCTCTATAGACTGTACCGTGCTACAAAGCTTGGTGTCATCTGCAAAGATAGAAACAGAGCTGTTAATACCATCCTCTATATCATTGATAAATAAATTAAACAGCAGCGGGCCCAGTACTGAACCTTGGGGTACACCACTAATAACCGGGGACCAATCAGAGTACGAATCATTGACCACCACTCTCTGGGTACGATCCATGAGCCAGTGTTCAATCCAGTTACAAACTAAAGTTTCCAAGCCCAAGGACCTTAACTTACCTGTCAGATGTCTGTGAGGGACAGTATCAAATGCTTTGGCAAAATCCAGAAACACTATATCCACAGCCATTCCTCTGTCAAGGCTTCTACTCACCTCTTCATAAAAGCAAATTAGATTGGTTTGACAACTTCTATCCTTAGTAAACCCATGCTGGCTATCACTTATAATACTATTATCCCCTATGTATTCCTGTATGTAATCCCTTATAAGTCCTTCAAACAATTTACCCACAATGCACGTTAGACTTACCGGTCTATAATTGCCTGGCGAAGACCTAGAGCCCTTCTTGAAGATAGGTACCACATTAGCCTTGCGCCAGTCCCTTGGCACAATACCAGACACCAGAGAATCTCTAAATATCATGAACAAGGGTACAGATATTACTGGACTTACCTCTCTAAGAACTCTTGGGTGTAGTCCATCCGGCCCTGGAGATTTGCTTACATTTACTTTACTTAACTTACCTTGTACCATCTCTACATTAAGCCAGTTCAGTACATTATATGATGTGTTACCAGCACTGACCTGGCCAATGTCAGCTCCTTCTTCCATAGTATATACAGAACTAAAGAACCCATTCAGTAGCTCCGCCTTCTCTTGATCGCCCGTGACAACCTCCCCATTATCATTATTAAGGGGTCCTACATGCTCTGTCCTTGGTTTTTTTGTATTTATATATCTAAAAAAATATTTAGGATTAGTTTTGCTTTCTTCGGCCACCTGTCTCTCATTTTGAATTTTTGCTGTTTTTATTACATTTTTACAGATTTTATTAAGCTCCTTGTACTGTTTAAATGTTATAGCTGACCCATCAGATTTGTATTTTTTGAAGGCTATTTTTTTGTTGTTTATTGCTCTTTTAACCTCATTTGTCAGCCATGTAGGATTTAGTTTTAATCGTTTATATTTGTTCCCCTTTGGTATATATTTAGCTGTATAGTTATTTAGAGTTGATTTAAAGATGTCCCATTTACCTTCTGTATCAGTATTTGAGAACACCTCCCCCCAGTCTATGTCCTGTAGTGCAGCCCTCAGCCCAGGGAAATTTGCCTTTTTAAAGTTATATGTTTTTGCTTTCCCCGTCTGTCTTTGTTTTCTACATTTTAAGTCAAAAGTAACTATATTGTGGTCGCTATTACCAAGGTTTTCCCGCACAGTTACATTACCAACCAGCTCTGCGTTGTTGGAAATGATCAGATCCAACAAGGCATCACTTCTTGTTGGGTCCTCCACAAACTGGCCCATAAAATTATCCTGCAATAAATTTAGGAATTTTCTCCCCTTTGTAGTTTTAGCCAACCCCCGGCCCCAATCTATATCTGGATAGTTAAAATCTCCCATTATTACCACTGTACCTGCCCGGGCGGCCCTCTCTATTTGTTTATACAGCCGACCTTCTATCTCTTCAGTGATATTAGGGGGTCTGTAAATTACACCAAATATTATTTTTTCAGTATTTCCCTCCTTTTGTAATTCTACCCACAGTGATTCCACCTCCTCAGAATCATCACACACTATGGCATCGTTCACATTGACTTTCATACCACTTCTTACATACAGACAGACTCCACCACCTTTTCTGTTCATTCTATCCTTGCGAAACAATGTAAACCCCTGCAGATTAACAGCCCAGTCATGCGAGGAGTCCAGCCATGTCTCAGTGACCCCAACTATATCAATATGTTCCTCCAGTATCAAGGCCTCAAGCTCCCCCATTTTATTTGCTAGGCTTCTGGCATTTGTGAACATACACTTTACATTTCCATTAAGTTTTACACATATAGTCTCACTAATGGGATTTTCAGAGTTATTGGGGTTAATGTCATTTTTTGAGTTATAAGGGCTAATTGTACTATTTAAGTTATTGGGGCTAATGGGATTTTTTGAGTTATTGGGTCTAACGTTATTATTTAAGTTATTGGGGCTAATGGGATTTTTTGCGTTATTGCGTCTAACGTTGTTATTTAAGTTATTGGGGCTAATGGTATTTTTTGAGTTAATGGGGCTTATTGTAGTTATTGAGTTATTGGGGCTAATGGAATTTTTTGAATTATTGGGATTACAATTTTTCGGGCTACATTTATTTTTACAGCTGGTTTGTAACGCATGAATCTCCTTATCCACTGTTCTTAACCTCCCCCCACAGGACTCCTCTCCACCCGCCATTATGTCCTGACCCCTCTCTAACCTATCCATCCCACTGTCTGCTTTCTTTGCTTTATTATCCTCCCCCCACTCACCTAGTTTAAATACTCAGCCACCCCTTCCAGGATTCTCTCCCCCAGCACAGCAGACCCCCTTCCATTCAGGTGCAAATTATCCGTAGAATAGAGTTTGTACCCCAATGAAAAGTCAGCCCAGTGCTCTAAAAACCCAAACCCTTCCCCCTCACACCACGACTTAAGCCATGCATTTAACTCCCTAAGCTCCCGCTGTCTTTCCTGCGATGCGCATGGCACAGGAAGTATTCCCGAGAACACAACCTTAGAGGTCCTTCCCTTCAGCTTGGCACCTGTTATACTGTGTTGAGTTGCAATATGGCTACTAGGGAGATCTGCTTCACCAGGGTCATTTAAAAATCCTGCAGCAGGGGCAGACTGACTGGCCGGTCCGATCGGACGTCATCTGAGGGGCCTGTAGGTTTAAGGGCCCACCGCTCCTGAGGAACCAGGACACTTGTCCCGGATCCCCAGCGGACAGCACTGCCTTCTCCTGTATATGCGATACACACACACATACAGGAGAAGGCGTCCCCTCTGTGTGAGCCGTATCTGCGACTTCCACAGAGAAGACGTGACCTCTGCCTCCACGCAGCGCAGGTGCTGATGACATCACTCATTGGCGCCTGCACTGTGGAGGAAAGAAGACGCGGGCCCTGCTGCACTCTGGAGGAGAAGATCGCTGCGTGTGACACATACAGGTGAGCATCATTTATTGTTTTCAACCTGGGAAGGGGGGGATGGGGGAAAACCCGGCTGCATACACCTACCTACACTGACTAGAAGGGGAGGGTGAACTCTAACTCTGTTGCCTACACCTACTTGGGGGGGGGGGCTCTAACTCTGCTGCCTACACCTACTGGGAGTGGGGGGGAAACTCTGCGGCCTGCACCCACTGGGGGGGGACTCTAGCTCTGCTGTCTTCACACCCCAGTCACCACACAGGCTTACATGTAGACATAATACAATGACCAGTATTTATGTTCTGCATGTGGCACCATATACAAATGAAACGCCCACTGGGCATGTCAGACTAAAATCACTAATAACAGGCTTACAATCATTACTTGAGCATATATACATGTCCATGTCATAAATTACAGTGCCTCATATAAAGATCACTATCAAAAGTGTGAGTGTAAGTTTCAGCATTTTTAAAGAAAAGAATTATGGGAGGGAACCCTCGTCGCGAATGTGCCTGCATGCACTGAGCCCGATACTATAGCATCTGGCCGCAGGCACTAAAAAGAAAAAATGTTAGTGATGACTATTTGATTGTGGACTATATAGGACTAATACTGATTGTCAGTCCGTTATTTGTGATTTTAGTCTTTTATGTCCAATCGCAAATGAAAAAAGCTTTCAAGTTTTTTTATACATTATTTTTTATTTATTTATTTATATAGCGCCTACAGATTCCGCAGCGCTTAGTTGGAGTGCTGGCTTTCCCCTCTGCTAGAGGATGAACTTCTACAGCCGTATACATAGGCTGCCAGCCCAAAACCTTAGCCAGGCCAAAATTTTCTCTCTGTCACCACTATGCCTTGCAATCTTAATAACAAACCTCTGGTAGTCGACAGGATAGCAAGGTGCTGTCCTCTGTTACCTGCTGCACGTCATTGACGACGTGTGCAAAAGGTAACAGAGGAAAGCGCCTTGCTATCCTGTCGACCACCGGAGGATTGTTCTTAAGATTGCATTGCTTTGGACGTGGAAAGGCTGCAGTCACTGGTTACTTCTTGCTTTTATCCATGGTTTCACTTCGTGGAGTGTAACCTCTTGGGGTAAGCGTTCAATTGTCTTAACCCCCCCTTCCCCCACTGCAGCCCTTGGATAATACACTACGGAGCGCTGTCTATCCTTTGTTTCACCACTATGCTTTGCACTAGTATGCATGGACCACTACGCCAGCTGCCACTTATACTTGAAACCTGGTGGTCTCCTGCATTGATTTTCTAAGGAGACTGTTAAAAGGGTTTAAAACAGGGTATGTTAGACAACATCCTCAAAAGTGGCCCAAAGACAATGTGGCTGTCCACACCCACTATTTGTTTTAACACTCTATTAACTGAATACTTGAAATGCTGTTATTATAATGAAAATTTGAAAAGACAACAAGATATTTTTAAAAGTCATCTACTATACCTAAAATATATTTTAAGAATATGAAGTTAAACCACCAAATTTTCAGTGTTATGTGTCTAGCATTTGTAGCTATCATGAAATTAATGTGATATGTGAAAGCATTTAGGGGAATTTTTAACAGAAGCCAAGCTACAGTCATCAGTATGCCTTGTACAAACATCATAAATAGCACTAGAATAACAAAGAATTCAAAACTTTTATATGGGCATCCCAAATGAATAAAATAAGCACACAGGGCTGAATGTCTGTTGAATTTAATCATATAATTTACTGAAATAAGTAAAACTTTTTGTTTCCATTTGTCCAACCCTTGCAATCAGCAGCAATCCAGGGGTAAGACCACTAAGGGATAGAACCTGTCAGCTGTCTGGACTTTGCAGTGCCACAGCTGGTCACAGTCAAGTAGGCTCTAGGGAACCAGGTTATGTTTGGGCTACTCCAGCTATGTGTGAGACCTCAGTAATGGTGTAGCAAGGATTCCTCAGTACATTCAGATAGGAATGGTCCACTGTCTTTGCATCTTTAAAGTGGTTTCCACTTGTAAGTTATTATTCTTTGCAGCATCAATAGCCAAGTACGTAACTAGGCCCAGCCTGGGACCCACTGGGTCCTAGCTACACAATGGGGTCTTTTCCCCACAGACCTCAATAATCCTCATTCTCTCTTTTCCCTCTTTCCTCATTAGAATTCTATTTAGTAATGAACAAAGGTTTCATCGTAAGTGGAACAAACAGCTACACTGACCCAGGTAAGGTTCATCCTATGTGGCTGAGCCCATTTATGGAGTAATTACCGAGCAATATATCCACAAATTGTGAATATTACTAAGAATAAAATGTAACCTTTCATATGTCACAAAAAATTGCAGTCCAAAAGATAGCAAAGTATACACACACAAAAAAATAAACAAATACACACAAAAAATGGCTCAATGACTTAGAGCCAAGTAGATGATAAGGAGAGATCAGGGAGAAAAACAGGTTTCCCCCTATTTTCTTCTTATCATCTACTGGGATTTGGGTCTTTGGGACATTTTTTGTGTGTATTTGTGTTATTTTCTGTGTATGTATTTTTTGTATCATTTCTCTATTTTATATAACATATCAAAGGTTAATGGGGTATTTCACTGTCCCAGCATACAGAACACTTTATTTTGAACGCTGGGTGCAGACTGCTGGGGTTGTGATGTCACGGCCGAGCCACTCTTGATGTCACACCATGCCCCCTCAATGCAAGTCTATGGCAGGGGGCGCTGCAGCTGACATGTGCCCTCCTGTAGACTTGATTGAGGAGGCATCGCGTGACATCATGTGGGGTGTGGTCATGATGTCACAACCCCCCATAGCCCGCACCCAACATTCAGAACAAAGTGTTCCAAACTCTGGGCAGTGGAGTACCCCTTTAAGTTTTATACTTAGCAATTAGTCCTAGTTTGTGGATATAATAGGGGAGATTTATGAAAAACTGTCCAGAGGAAAAGTTGCCCAGTTACCCATAGCAACCAATCAGCTCTCTTGTTTCATTTTTAACAAGGCCTCTGCAAAATGAAAGAAGCAATCTGATTGGTTGCTATGGGCAACTGGGCAACTGTTCCTCTGCACAGGTTTTGATAAATCTCCCCCATAGTTCTTGGTGATTACTTAGTAATGGACAAAGCAAACAATGACCTGTTTAATTCCATTATTTTTTCAGGGGCTCTAAGCTCCAAGATTATCCAAGAGCTCTAAGGCCTAAACTATTGTCACGATGCCGGCTGGCAGGAGGTGGATCCTCTGTGCCAGAGAGGGATTGGCGTGGACCGTGCTAGTGGACCGGTTCTAAGTCACTACTGGTTTTCACCAGAGCCCGCCGCAAAGCGGGATGGACTTGCTGCGGCGGTAGTGACCAGGTCGTATCCACTAGCAACGGCTCAACCTCTCTGACTGCTGAAGATAGGCGCGGTACAAGGGAGTAGGCAGAAACAAGGTCGGACGTAGCAGAAGGTCGGGGCAGGCAGCAAGGATCGTAGTCAGGGGCAACGGCAGGAGGTCTGGAACACAGGCTAGGAACACACAAGGAAACGCTTTCACCGGCACAATGGCAACAAGATCCGGCGAGGGAGTGCAGGGGAAGTGAGGTATACATAGGGAGTGCACAGGTGAACACACTGATTAGAACCACTTGCGCCAATCAGCGGCGCAGTGGCCCTTTAAATCGCAGAGACCCGGCGCGCGCGCGCCCTAGGGAGCGGGGCCGCGCGCGCCGGGACAGGACCGACGGAGAGCGAGTCAGGTACGGGAGCCGGGGTGCGCATCGCGAGCGGGCGCCACCCGCATCGCGAATCGCATCCCGGCTGGAGGCGGTATCGCAGCGCACCGGGTCAGTGGATCTGACCGGAGCGCTGCAGCAGCGAGAGTGTAGCGAGCGCTCCGGGGAGGAGCGGGGACCCGGAGCGCTCGGCGTAACAGTACCCCCCCCCTTGGGTCTCCCCCTCTTCTTAGAGCCTGAGAACCTGAGGAGCAGACTTTTGTCTAGGATATTGTCCTCAGGTTCCCAGGATCTCTCTTCAGGACCACAACCCTCCCAATCGACCAAAAAAAAAGTTTTCCCTCTGACCTTCTTGGAGGCCAGTATCTCCTTTACGGAGAAGATGTCCGAGGAGCCGGAAACAGGAGTGGGAGAAACAAGTTTGGGAGAGAAACGGTTGATGATGAGTGGTTTAAGAAGAGAAACATGAAAGGCATTAGGAATAAGAAGAGAAGGAGGAAGAAGAAGTTTGTAAGAGACAGGATTAATCTGGCACAAAATTTTGAAAGGACCAAGATAGCGTGGTCACAATTTGTAGCTAGGGACACGGAAGCGGACATATTTAGCGGAGAGCCATACCTTGTCTCCAGGAGAAAAAATGGGGGGAGCTCTTCTTTTCTTATCAGCAAACTTCTTCATGCGTGATGAAGCCTGTAAGAGAGAATTTTGGGTCTCTTTCCATATGGTGGAAAGATCACGAGATATTTCATCCACAGCGGGCAAACCAGAGGGCAAGGGAGTAGGGAGGGGGGGAAGAGGGTGACGGCCGTACACCACGAAAAATGGGGATTTGGAGGAAGATTCAGAGACTCTGAAGTTATACGAGAATTCGGCCCATGGTAGAAGATCTGCCCAGTCATCCTGGCGGGAGGAAACAAAATGCCGTAAATAATCACCCAGGACCTGGTTAATTCTTTCTACTTGCCCATTGGATTGAGGATGATAGGCAGAAGAAAAGTTTAATTTAATCTTGAGTTGTTTACAGAGAGCCCTCCAGAATTTTGACACGAATTGGACGCCTCTGTCCGAGACGATCTGCGTGGGCAACCCGTGAAGACGAAAAATATGTAAAAAAAAATTTTTTGCCAACTGAGGCGCTGAAGGAAGACCAGGAAGAGGGATGAAATGTGCCATCTTGGAGAATCGATCAACGACCACCCAAACAACAGTGTTGCCACGGGATGGGGGTAAGTCTGTAATAAAGTCCATACCAATCAGAGACCAAGGCTGTTCGGGGACAGGCAGAGGATGAAGAAGACCAGCGGGCTTCTGGCGAGGAGTCTTATCCCGGGCACAGACAGTGCAGGCTCGCACAAAATCCACAACATCCGTCTCCAGAGTCGGCCACCAATAGAAACGAGAGATGAGTTGCACGGATTTCTTGATGCCCGCATGACCTGCGAGATGGGAGGAGTGACCCCATTTGAGGATTCCGAGGCGTTGGCGTGGAGAGACGAAGGTCTTCCCTGGAGGAGTTTGCCTGATGGAGGCTGGAGAAGTGGAGATCAGGCAGTCAGGAGGAATGATGTGTTGCGGAGAGAGCTCTACTTCCGAGGCATCCGAGGAACGAGAGAGAGCATCGGCCCTAATGTTCTTATCGGCAGGCCGAAAGTGAATTTCAAAATTAAATCGGGCAAAGAACAGAGACCACCTGGCCTGGCGAGGATTCAGCCGTTGGGCAGACTGGAGATAGGAGAGGTTCTTGTGATCGGTGTAAATAATAACTGGAAATCTTGATCCCTCCAGCAGATGCCTCCATTCCTTAAGTGCTAATTTAATGGCTAGTAGCTCTCGATCCCCGATGGAGTAGTTCCTCTCCGCCGGAGATAAGGTCCTAGAAAAAAACCCACAAGTAACAGCATGCCCGGAAGAATTTTTTTGTAGAAGGACCGCTCCAGCTCCTACTGAGGAGGCATCAACCTCCAATAGGAAGGGTTTAGATGGGTCAGGTCTGGAGAGCACGGGAGCCGAAGAAAAGGCAGACTTGAGCTGTTTAAAGGCGTCTTCCGCTTGAGGAGGCCATGACTTAGGATTGGCATTCTTTTTGGTTAAAGCCACGATAGGAGCCACAATGGTAGAAAAATGTGGAATAAATTGTCTGTAATAATTGGCGAACCCCAAAAAACGTTGGATAGCACGGAGTCCGGAGGGGCGTGGCCAATCTAAGACGGCAGAGAGTTTGTCTGGATCCATCTGTAGTCCCTGGCCAGAGACCAAGTATCCTAGGAAAGGAAGAGATTGACATTCAAACAGACATTTCTCCATTTTGGCATAAAGTTGATTGTCACGAAGTCTCTGAAGAACCATGCGGACATGCTGGCGGTGTTCTTCTAGGTTGGCAGAAAAAATCAGGATATCGTCCAGATACACAACAACACAGGAATATAAGAGATCACGAAAAATTTCATTAACAAAGTCTTGGAAGACGGCAGGGGCGTTGCACAGGCCAAAGGGCATGACCAGATACTCAAAGTGTCCATCTCTAGTGTTAAATGCCGTTTTCCATTCATCCCCCTCTCTGATGCGGATGAGATTATAAGCACCTCTTAAGTCCAGTTTGGTAAAGATGTGGGCACCTTGGAGGCGATCAAAGAGTTCAGAGATGAGAGGTAGGGGGTAGCGGTTCTTTACCGTGATTTTATTAAGACCACGGTAGTCAATGCAAGGACGTAGGGAGCCATCTTTTTTGGACACAAAGAAAAATCCGGCTCCGGCAGGAGAGGAGGATTTGCGGATAAAGCCCTTTTTTAAATTCTCCTTGATGTACTCAGACATAGCAAGAGTCTCTGGGGCAGAGAGAGGATAAATTCTGCCCCGAGGTGGAGTAGTGCCCGGGAGGAGGTCAATAGGACAGTCATAAGGCCTGTGAGGAGGTAGAGTCTCAGCTTGTTTTTTGCAAAAAACATCCGCAAAGTCCATATAGGCCTTAGGGAGACCGGTTACAGGGGGAACCACAGGGTCACGGCAAGGAGAACTGGCAACCGGTTTAAGGCAGTTCTTGAAACAAGAGGAACCCCAACTCTTGATCTCCCCAGTGGACCAATCCAGGGTTGGGGAATGGTGTTGAAGCCAGGGTAGTCCGAGGAGAATTTCGGAAGTGCAATTGGGGAGGACCAAAAACTCAATTTTCTCGTGATGAGGTCCGATGCACATTAGGAGGGGCTCCGTGCGGAAACGTATGGTACAGTCCAATCTTTCATTGTTAACACAATTGATGTAGAGGGGTCTGGCGAGACTGGTCACTGGGATGTTGAACCTGTTGATGAGAGAGGCTAAAATAAAATTTCCTGCAGATCCGGAATTCAAGAAGGCCATAGTAGAGAAGGAGAAGGTAGAGGCAGATATCCGCACAGGCACAGTAAGACGTGGAGAAGCAGAGTTGACATCAAGGACTGTCTCACCTTTGTGCGGAGTCAGCGTACGTCTTTCCAGGCGGGGAGGACGGATAGGACAATCCTTCAGGAAGTGTTCGGTACCGGCACAGTACAGGCAGAGATTCTCCATGCGGCGTCGTGTCCTCTCTTGAGGTGTCAGGCGAGACCGGTCGACCTGCATAGCCTCCACGGCGGGAGGCACAGGAACGGATTGCAGGGGACCAGAGGAGAGAGGAGCCGGGGAGAAAAAACGCCTCGTGCGAACAAAGTCCATATCCTGGCGGAGCTCCTGACGCCTTTCTGAAAAACGCATGTCAATGCGAGTGGCTAGATGAATGAGTTCATGTAGGTTAGCAGGGATTTCTCGTGCGGCCAGAACATCTTTAATGTTGCTGGATAGGCCTTTTTTAAAGGTCGCGCAGAGGGCCTCATTATTCCAGGATAGTTCAGAAGCAAGAGTACGGAATTGTACGGCGTACTCGCCAACGGAAGAATTACCCTGGACCAGGTTCAACAGGGCAGTCTCAGCAGAAGAGGCTCGGGCAGGTTCCTCAAAGACACTTCGAATTTCCGAGAAGAAGGAGTGTACAGAGGCAGTGACGGGGTCATTGCGGTCCCAGAGCGGTGTGGCCCATGACAGAGCTTTTCCAGATAGAAGGCTGACTACGAAAGCCACCTTAGACCTTTCAGTAGGAAACTGGTCCGACATCATCTCCAAGTGCAGGGAACATTGAGAAAGAAAGCCACGGCAAAATTTAGAGTCCCCATCAAATTTATCCGGCAGGGATAGTCGTAGGCCTGAAGCGGCCACTGGCTGCGGAGGAGGTGCAGGAGCTGGCGGAGGAGATGATTGCTGAAGCTGTGGTAGTAGCTGCTGTAGCATCACGGTCAGTTGAGACAGCTGGTGGCCTTGTTGCGCTATCTGTTGTGACTGCTGGGCGACCACCGTGGTGAGGTCGGCGACAACTGGCAGAGGGACTTCAGCGGGATCCATGGCCGGATCTACTGTCACGATGCCGGCTGGCAGGAGGTGGATCCTCTGTGCCAGAGAGGGATTGGCGTGGACCGTGCTAGTGGACCGGTTCTAAGTCACTACTGGTTTTCACCAGAGCCCGCCGCAAAGCGGGATGGACTTGCTGCGGCGGTAGTGACCAGGTCGTATCCACTAGCAACGGCTCAACCTTTCTGACTGCTGAAGATAGGCGCGGTACAAGGGAGTAGGCAGAAGCAAGGTCGGACGTAGCAGAAGGTCGGGGCAGGCAGCAAGGATCGTAGTCAGGGGCAACGGCAGGAGGTCTGGAACACAGGCTAGGAACACACAAGGAAACGCTTTCACTGGCACAATGGCAACAAGATCCGGCGAGGGAGTGCAGGGGAAGTGAGGTATACATAGGGAGTGCACAGGTGAACACACTGATTAGAACCACTTGCGCCAATCAGCGGCGCAGTGGCCCTTTAAATCGCAGAGACCCGGCGCGCACGCGCCCTAGGGAGCGGGGCCGCGCGCGCCGGGACAGGACCGACGGAGAGCGAGTCAGGTACGGGAGCCGGGGTGCGCATCGCGAGCGGGCGCCACCCGCATCGCGAATCGCATCCCGGCTGGAGGCGGTATCGCAGCGCACCGGGTCAGTGGATCTGACCGGAGCGCTGCAGCAGCGAGAGTGTAGCGAGCGCTCCGGGGAGGAGCGGGGACCCGGAGCGCTCGGCGTAACAACTATGCAGGAGATAGGCTGTCCCATTTACTTCCTCTCACTAAGGCTACATTCACATCTTAATTTGCAATAAAATTTTGTATCAGTTTTTTTTTTTTTTTTTTTAAATGGTATTCAAAAAAACTGACACAACTGTACAAATTGGATGCTCAATGCGGATTGCATTGACTACAATGTTATAAAAACCAAATATGGCAATGTTAACACGTAGGGGTTTACAGTCTTACCGTCTTTAATAAGTATATAGAGACATTAACTGTGCAAACATCAAACATCTGGATGGAGAAGAAAAGGGAAAGTGAATGATTCTAATCAGAGAAGACGTCCCCTTTAAGTCAAAAAGCTGTAATCACATGTATAGTATACAGATTAATTGTTTGGCTGTGATATACAAATATATGGTGAATGGGTAATATTGGTCTTAGCATAGTGTTTCATTCAGTAGCAGCATAATGGTATTATTTAGTCACTATTGTGTAATGGTAGTGTTCCTGATCTTGTATTACTTGGCCTTACATGGGGGAATTCTGGTTATATTAGTCTTTGTATAATGGTTTACTGTAGTATATGAATGTGTTTTTGGTGTCATATTTCAGCATTTGGGGCCCTTCTTTTAATTTGGCCCAGGCCACAGATACTATAAGTGGCCCCGGCAGAGGCACATCATTAATTAACAGCTAAGCTTTTCTTACACTATGGAATCTTCCTAAATAATGGTTGAAAATGGTACAATGGCCCTCATTTACTATTGCAAACCTGACATGTTTTGTCAGGTTGTGTGCCTGATTCTGTCGCATTGCAAAAGAAATATTGTCTGCGCCAGATTTTGCGCCATAATTTGTGCCAGAATTGAAAAAACCCGACTAACTCTCCATTTTGCTAAGAAAACCCCAAAAAAGGGGTGGGAAGCCGTGAAAAGGGGGCGTGGTCTCTGAAAAGGGGCATGTTCCCGACAATTTCACAAAAAACCAACATATTTACTAAGGTTTCCACGGAAAATGTGGTGGATTTGCGCTGAGGAAAACCAGACAGATCAGAGCATGTGTAAAAAAAAGCAAAGTGTAGGGAAAGGGGAACATGTAGGGAAACCTTAGTAAATGCCGTGGAAAATAAATTTTAGGGAATTAAAACCCACAAAGAAACCTACACAACACTCTTAGTAAATAAGGGCCAATATGTCAGTAGATTTGTTTATGAATTGAAATTAAAATGTATATTATTACCAATTTAACATTTATAATCTTCATATGTAATTTACAAAGATAGGTAATAGTAGAACAACAAAAATAACCTCTATGTGGCGCTACTGGTTCCGTGGATGGGTGTAATAAACCAATTCCGGAGTTGACTAGGTATAAAAGCTTGAAGGTTTATTGCATGAAGATAAAAATAATAAAACAAATACAAGACAGGATTGTATTCATTCTGTCTTGTATTGGTTTTATTGTTTTTCTCTTCATGCAATAAACCTTCAAGCTGTTATACCTATTCAACTCCGGATTTGGTTTATTACACCCATCCACGGAACTAGCAGCGCCATGCAGAGTTTTTTTGATTATTCTACTACTACCTGCCTTTCTCCAGGAGACGGTTTCCCCTCATCTGCACCTTCAGGCCTAGCAGCGGTTCAAGTTTAATACTTGCTCCTTTGTGAGCAGCTATGACCTAAGGGGCCTGCACGCCCCGCATCATCTTCTTCCCCTCTCCCTTGTTTAACCACCCATACGGTATCACACGAGGCGCCTCCTCCGGTCTCTTGCTTTTTTCTTCCTCATACAAATTTACAGCCCTTCAAAATGTACTGGATTTTTCATTTATATTCCGAAAGAACATAACACTAAAGATCACAGTTTAGTAACTGTAATTGTTTATGTTTACTAAAAGTAGTGTCATATCATATGTATTGTGTCTGTAAAATGTCATACTTTACTCATTATAACTCATACAGTAGACTGGAATAAACCACTCATATTGAGCGTAAATCATTGTTTGAAAAGCAATGGAAGAAAAGCACAATGAAAATTCAAAAGTACTTTCACTATAAAAACTTTCATATGTATAATTTATCAACTGTCTCCTACATCTAAGCAAATTAGTGCTTAAAGAAAAGCCTTTTCATTCCTATCCACAGTAGATGCTGTGCATTTAAATTATTTACTCACTTCCAAAATTCATTAGACAACTCACACATAAAGCAGACATTCTATACACAACTAAATAATACATAAAAAAAAAAAATCCAGTGGAAAGCTATGTTGCTATTTTAAAACAAAATACTCATTTTTGGATGTTGCCTCTGTTTCAATTAAACAAAGTATTACTAACCTCTTAATATTTCATTTCAGCTATTTGTCGACTTTAAACCATAGACCATAGGGGGAGATTTAGCAAAACCTGTCTAGAGGAAAAGTTGCTGAGTTGCCCATAGCAACCAATCAGATTGCTTCTTTAATTTTTGAAAAGGACTCTGAAAAATGAAAGAAGTGATCTGATTGGTTGCTATGGGCAACTCAGCAATTTTTTCCTCTAAACAGGTTTTGATAAATCTCCCCCATAATGTATAATGGCTCACTTTATTGTATGTATGCTTATAGCTGGAGGAAAAGAAGACAATGAGGAAACACAGAAGACCTTAACTGAGGGCAATATTTTAGTATACAGTGCAGAAGAGAACAAGAACAAATCAGGTGTGTGCTCAACTTTTTCAATTGTGCTGATAGGTACAACTCAATAAAATTGCTTTGTGGTCTACTACATCAAAAGTAATACCCTCAAAGCTTTGGTTCAATTGCAACATTCTTCCTGTTGATGTTTAGAAAATCTATGCAAATGTTAAAGAAATGCATCTTTTGTTGGCCCTGTCTATGGTCCCCTGAAATTGCAAGCTGAAGATTGTATGTAATAAATAAAATTGGTTCCTCATCTCAAAGTGATGGTGCACAATGTCTACATCAAGTACAAATACAGTGGACAAAACAGTATCTATCTATTGTGGAACAATATATATGGATTTTGACACAGTTGTGGTTGCAGAAAAGCATACAAATGTGGTTAATCTGTGTCCTGGCAACCTGTGGTTTCAACATCCTCACTAGAGATGAGCAAATCGAAGCTGACAAACCCGAATTCATTACGAATTTAATGAAAAATTTGATTTGCAACAAATGCGAATAGAGCCGCGATTTTATCGTGCAAATCGCTTCATTAAACTCCATTTACTGCGGTCCAGGCTCCAGGGCATCTAAAATGGCGGATCCACATGTCAGTACATGGGGCAAGGAACGCTGGGAATGCGGGAAGGCAAGGCGGGAAGGGAAGTAGGCAGGATGACCCTGAATCACATGCAGGAAAAAGCCTATCAGCAGCCAGTCACCCCTGTGATGTCACAGCCCTATATATTCAGAAGCCATTTTGCGGCTCGTCATATTCATTACACTGCAGACAAATAGGATGGACATCACTGTGTATGTGTTACACAGAAAAGCTCATTCCAGCAGCGTTTCACATTCTAGTCACATCAGTGTTCTGGTGGATAGAGAACAATGTTTGTTTCTTCAGCATTGTATTACAGAGAGGGGCACATAGCTGTGTGTTACCTCATACATTTCAACAAGCTGCCTTAACTTCATAAACCTTAGCAGAGGAGGCAGGAATAATTTTTCAGCGCAATTCTGTCTTTGTTCCACAACAAATCATCTGCTGGTTATACAAGTCTGTAGAAGGTTTAATACCCAGCAGTCCATTCCTAATAGTCTTTGACAGAGTGCAATTTTGTGTTTAGTACACAGCTTTTTTGTGCTGCAGCACTGTTGTGTACTGCTGGTGTTGTGCAAAAATACTTATTTTAAGCGTACTGTACCACATTTTTCTGCCCTCATAAGTGCATCCACATACCAACATCTAAGTAGTGTATCTGTTAATCTGTCAAGGGCCTAGATACTGTGAAAGTCCAGGAAAAAGTAATCACCGGCTAGTGTTTTACTAAAATATGTATTTTTTTAAGCAAACTGTACCGCATTTTTCTGCCCTCATAAGTGCATACCACATACCTACATCTAAGTAGTGTACTATTTTATGCCTGTTAATCTGTCAAGGGCCTAGATACTGTGAAAGTCCAGGCAAAAATAATCACCAGCTGGTGTTTTACTAAAATACATTTTTATAACTCCTTAAGGACACATGACGTACTGGAACGTCATGTGTCCGCTCCCGATCTATAACGCATGGCCCGATCATAGCGGGTCAGGCCCGACCTCTAACAACGGCTGGGGCCCGTGGCTAATAGCGCGCGGCATTGATCGTGGTGCCGCACGCTATTAACCCTATTAACGCTATTCACTTCTAAAGTGAAAGTGAAAGTATGCCGGTTAGGTCAGTGGGCTGTTCGGGATAGCCGCGGCAAAATCGCGGCATCCCGAACAGCTTACAGGACAGCTGGAGGGTCCCTACCTGCCTCCTCGCTGTCCGATCGCCGAATGACTGCTCAGTGCCTGAGATCCAGGCATGAGCAGTCAAGTGGCAGAATCATCGATCACTGGTTTCCTATGAGAAACCAGTGATCAATGTAAAAGATCAGTGTGTGCAGTGTTATAGGTCCCTATGGGAGCTATAATACTGCAAAAAAAAGAGGAAAAAAAAGTTAATAAACATCAATTAACCCCTCCCTTATTAAAAGTTTGAATCACCCCCCTTTTCCCATTAAAAAAAAACACAGTGTAAATAAAAATAAGAGTAAACATATATGGTATCGCCGCGTGCGGAAATGTCCGAATTATAAAAATATATTGTTAATTAAACCGCACAGTCAATGGCGTACGCACAAAAAAAAAAACAAAGTCCAAAATAGTGCATTTTTGGTCACTTTTTATCCTATCAATGCAAAAATGGTAATCTGAAAAACTTCAGATCACAGAGCAAAAAATGAGCCCTCAAACCGCCCCATACGCAGAAAAATAAAAAAGTTATAGGGGTCAGAAGATGACAATTTTAAACGTATTAATTTTCCTGCATGAAGTTATGATTTTTTCCAGAAGTACGACAAAATCAAATCTATATAAGTAGGGTATAATTTTAACCGTATGGACCTACAGAATAAAGATCAGGTGTCATTTTTACCGAAAAATGTACTGCGTAGAAACGGAAGTCCCCAAAATTTACAAAATGGCGTTTTTTCTTCAATTTTGTCGCACAATGATTTTTTTTCCGTTTCACCGTAGATTTTTGGGTAAAATGACTGATGTCACTGCAAAGAAGAATTGGTGGTGCAAACAATAAGCCATCATATGTATTTTTAGGTGCAAAATTTAAAGGGTTATGATTTTTAAAAGGCAAGGAGCAAAAAACGAAAATGCAAAAACGGAAAAAACCCCGGTCCTTAAGGGGTTAAGCGTACTGTACCACATTTTTCTGCCTTCATAAGTGCATACCCCATACCTACATCTAAGTAGCATACTATTTTTCGCCTGTTAATCTGTCAAGGGCCTAGATACTGCTAAAGGACAGACAAAAGTAATCACCGGCTAGTGTTTTACTCAAATATTTATTGAAGCGTACAGTAGCGCATTTTTCTGCTCTCATAAGCGCATACCACAAACCTACATCTAAGTAGGGTACTATTTTGTACCTGTTAATCTGTCAAGAGCCTAGATACTTTAAAAGTCCAGGCAAATGTAATCACCAGCTGGTGTTTTACTAAAATTAAAATTTAAAGTTTTTAAGAGTACTGTACCACATTTTTCTGCCCTCATAAGTGCATACCACTCACCTACATCTAAGTGGTGTACTATTTTGTATCTGTTAATCTGTCAAGGGCCTACATACCGTGAAAAGACAGCCAAAAGTAATCACAGGCTGGTGTTTTACTCAAATAGTTTTTGAAGGGTACAGTAGCGCATTTTTCTGCCCACATAAGTGCATACCACATACCTACCTCTAAGTACTGTACTTTTTAAACCTGTTAATCTGTCAAGGGCATAGATACTGTGAAAGTCCAAGCAAAAGTAAGTACCAGCTGGTGTTTTACTAAAATACGTTTTTTAAGCATGCTGTACCGCATTTTCCTGCCCTCATAAGTGTATACCACATATCTACTTTAAATAGTGTACTGTTTTGTAACTGTTAATCTGTCAAGGGCCTACATACTGTGAAAGGACTGCCAAAAGTAATCACCGGCTGGTGTTTTACTCCAATACATTTATTAAGCGTACTGTAGCACATTTTTCTGCCCTCATAAGTGCATACCACATACCAACATCTAAGTAGTGTACTATTTTAAACCTGTTAATCTGTTAAGGGCCTAGATACTGTGAAAGTCCAGGAAAAAGTAATCCTCGGCTGGTGTTTTTACTCAGATACTTTTAAGTGTACTGTAGCACATTTTTCTGCCCGCATAAGTGCATACCACATACGTACATCTAAGAAGTGTACTATTTTGTGCCTGTTAATCTGTCAAGGGCCTACATACTGTGAAAGGACAGCTAAAAGTAATCACTGGCTGGTGTTTTACTCCAATACGTTAATTAAGCGCAATTATCTGCCCCGATAAGTGCATACCACATGCCTACATCTAAGTAGTGTACTGTTTTAAACCTGTTAATCTGTCAAGGGCCTAGAGACTGTGAAAGTCCATGCAAAAATACTCAACACCTGGTGTTCTACCCAAATACTATTTTAAGTGTATCATGGACAAAGAGATGTGTGAACATTGGAGCACTAACCTCGGACACCAGGTAATTTCTTGCGAAGATGCTTTATTTCATGTTGCTGTATACAAGGTAGCAGGGAGGTGGACAGATGACAAGCATGCGTGTGGATGCAGCCGATGGGCGACGGTCCGTTATCGCGCCTTAGTGCTTCGTCTTGAGTAGAGATGAGCGAACCAAAGCTGACGACCTCGAATTCATTACGAATTTCATGAAAAATTTGATTTGCAACAAATGCGAATATCGCCGCTATTCGATTGCTTGAATCGCTTCATTAAACTTCATTTTACAGCGTTCCAGGCTATTGGAGACCTAAAATGGTGGATCCACATGTGAGTACATGGGGCAGGGGATTATGGAAGGGTGGGAAAAAGCAGAGGGAATGAAGGTAGGCGAGCTGACCCTGAATTACATGTGAGATGCAGCCTATCAGTGTTCACTGACCCCTGTGATGTCACAGCCCCTATATAATCGGCCGCCATCTTGCCTCTCTTCATTTCATCTATGCACTCAGATAGAGAGGACGGGACTGCGTGTGTGAATAGCTCATACCACAGTGTACCACTGCAACTGCTAGTCACATCAGCATTAGGGAAAGACAGGACTGCAGTGCTGTTATGTTCTCACTGGGGAAGATCTTACGATATATATAAACCTCCAAATCACGTTATTGAGCATTGCAGCAGAGCGGGGCAGATAGCTGTCAGCTGCCTCATACAGATCTCCAAGCTGCCTGAACTTTCTGAAGAATCTTATCTCCTCATTTTTCAGCCCAATTGAGTTTTTTTTTTTTTTTTTGCTTCACAAATCTTCTGCTGCTCAGAATTGTGTGACAGAGTGCAATTTAGGGTTTAATCCTTCTATTTTTGTTTTTTTTGTGGTGCTGTACTGTTGGGCCCTGCTGCTGTTCAGAAATACGTGATTGTTCAGTGGACTGTAGTGCATTTGTACCATTTTGTACCTGTTAATCCATCAAGGTGCTCCATACCCGCAAAGTCCAAACAATAGTATTCACCGGCTGGTGTTTTTAAAAAATACAGAGTTTTTTTCTGCCTATAGTTGCGCATATTACTGCCCTCATCAGTGCATACCGCATAGGTACATTCAAGTATTGTACCATTTAGTACCTGTTAATCTGTCAAGGTGCTCCATACCGTCAAGGTCCAAACAATAGTATTCACCGGCTGGTGTTTTAAAAAAAATACAGAGTTTTTTCTGCCTTTAGTTGCGCATCTTACTGCCCTCATCAGTGCATACCGCATAGGTACATCCAAGTAGTGTACCATCTTGTACCTGTTAATCTACATACTGTGAAAGGACAGCCGTAAGTAATCACCTGCTGCTGTTCTAGACAAATACTGTTTAAAGAGTAGTGTAGCGTATTGTAATACACTCATAAACGCAAAAGAATGTCAGGCAGAGAAGTGCCAGGGCGTGCACAGAGGAGTGGCAGAGGCCTAAATACTTTATGCAGAGTTGGCAGCAGACTTGCGGCGAGTGGCAGCAGGAGTTGTAGCGAGAAGCCTGAGCTCCCGTTATCTGCCAGCGGTCGTGTCTCCACCAGCAACCCATCTGCCGTCGTCGATTGGTTAACACGCTCATCCGCATCATCACAAGTGACATCTGACACCCACAGTCAACAGTCGGTGGGTTCCTCAGACACAACCCTCAGTTGGCATGGCCCGGGAACAGTCCCTGTCCTCCCATTGCCTTTGTCCTATGCTGTTCTCTCTCCTAAAGAAGTATCTTATGCTGTGAGTTAAGCTCCACTATTTACTGAGGACGATTTAATAGAGTACAGTCAGCAGCTACTGCCCAGCCAAGAAGGGGAGGAGACATGCGCCGTTTGCTCCGCTAGGCGGCCAATAGTGATGCAGAGAGTGACGTGGGAGGCAGTGTTGCAAGTGTTCAGGGTCCTGAAGCAGACACTGATGGAGAACCTAAGGAGGACATCAGTGATATGCACACACCTGTTGATGATGATGAAGCCGATCGCAATTGGGAGCCGGGTGCAGAAGGGGCTTCATCATCATCAGGAGAAGAGAGTTGCAGGTTGCCCTTGAGGCAGCAAGACGGTAGCAGGGTTGGAAGTCAGCGTGGTGGCAGGAGTGGAAATTCAGGAGCCAAACGTGCCCGGGGGAGACCACCTGCTTCGCAGCAGCCTACCTTTCGGGGAGGTAGTGGAACAGGGGTTCCTGGAGACGGCGCCAGTAGCAGTCAATTAGTGCGGACTGCGGGTGGGAAAATCAGCTAGTCGGCGGTGTGGAAGTTTTTCATAAGGCATCCGGAGGAGGTTCACGTAGCCACATGCAAGACCTGTCGGCACAAGGTGAAGCGTGGCCAGGGTCCCAATGTCAGCACCATGGCTCTGCGTCAACACATGCTTCGCCACCATAAAGCGGCCTGAGAGAACCGTGGCTCCAATGTAGTGGTCCAGCCTGCTGCATCACCCAGTGGCCATCCGCTCCCTCCTTCATCCAGCCAAGGCTCCACCACCTCAGCCGAAGGGAACTGTGTGTCAAATCCTCCTTCTGTCGCTCCTGCTTCTCCCGCTTTTAGTCAGCCATTCCGCCAACAATCCATCGGCGAAGCCATGTCCAAGAGACAACAGTATGCGCCCACTCATCCAACGGCGCCGAAGTTGAATGTGCTCCTGTCCAAGTTCCTGGTGTTACAGTCCCTCCCTTTTCAAGTGGTGAGCTCTGCATCTTTCAGAGAATTGATGGCTTGTGCCGAGCCGAGGTGGAGAGTCCCAAGCCGTCATTTCTTTGCGCAGAAGGCAGTACCAGCCCTGCATAAGTTTGTACAAGAGAAGGTGGGCCAGTCCTTGAGCTTGTCGGTGTGTTCAAAAGTGCACGGCAGCGCCGAAATGTGGAGCTGTAACTATGGGCAGGGACAACACTTGTCTTTTACGGCCCACTGGGTAAATGTGGTTCCTGCACAGCCACAACAGCAACTTGGACAGGTCACACCGCTTCCTCCTCCTCCATTCTCTCGCTCCCAGGCAGTTGGTCCTGTTACAGTGTGCGACACCGCCTCCTCATCCTCCACCGTGTCCTCGGCCTCCTATGCACGTCCAAATCTCGGTGGCCCTTCATCGTACCATGTGTGTAGGGCACAGCGGTGTCAAGCTGTTCTTCACATGGTTTGCCTCTGCGAACGGAGTCACACAGGGGAGGAACTTCTAAAGTTCATTTGTAAAGAAATCCGAGTATGGCTTACTCCACGAAATCTGGAAATGGGAACCATGGTGACCGACAATGGGAAGAACATCGTGTCCGCGCTGCGACAAGGAAGTGTGAAACATGCGCCCTGCATGGCACGCGTGTTGAATTTGGTTGTCAAGCACTTCCTCAAGTCTTCACCTTATTTGCAAAACATCCTGAAAATGGCAAGGAAACTGTGCATGCACTTCAGCCACTCGTACACCGCCAAGCACACCTTCCTTGAGCTGCAGCGTCAGAACGGTATCCCACAACATAGTCTTATTTGTGACGTTGCCACACGTTGGAATTCCGCCCTCCATATGTTGGACAGACTATACGAACAAAGAAAAGCCATCACTGATTTCTTGATGATCCAAGCAGATAGGAGTACTCCCCTGTGTAACTTCAATGTGAACCAGTGGCAGTTCATACGTGACACTTGCAGTTTGCTGAGGCCCTTTGAGGAAGCCACATTATTTGTAAGTTGCTTGGATTACGCCATGAACGACGTAATTCCACTCCTACATTTCCTAAAACAAATGATTGAAACCATGGCTGGTCACGGCAATGGAGACGTTGCGCCTACATCTCAAAGCTACATGAGCCCTGTGGGGGCTGAACTGGAGGAGGAGGATGATGAGGGGCAGAGCGGTGCACAGTTTAGTTTGGATGAGATGGCCGGTGTTTCTAGTCATCGGACAGGAGAGGAAGAGCAGGAGCAGCCAGAGGAGCTGGAGGGTTATGAGGAAGGCGAGACAGAGGACCCAGACACACCGTAGCAGTATGCAGTGGAGATGGAGGCAGGTAGTCCTTCCGAGTCACTGGCGCAAATGGCACGATGAATGCTCAGTTGCTTGCGTAGTGACCCCCGAATTGTCAAAATTCGTCAGCGGGATGACTTCTGGATCTCCACCTTATTAGACCCTCGCTACCGTCCCAGAATGGGGGTCTTTTTTACTCCCACTGAGAGGGAGGACAAACTGACCTACTACAGAGAAATTCTATGTAGTCTGTTGGCCGATGCCTATCGGCCACATGGTCCATCCGCTCACAGGTCTGACTCGGGCGGCAGTCTGCGCTCACCTTCCACTGCCATGGCTGCTGGGGAGGTGTGGCAGGAGCAGTACCAGCTCAATCAGCAGCAGCCTGAGTCTAAAGTCGCTGATGAGTAGCTTTCTTCACCCGCATAGTGAAGCAACTCATCAGCAGCAGGTAGACATGGAGCAAGACCTGAACCAGCAGGTGGTAGCATACTTTGACATGACCATGCCAACAACCATTGAAGATCGGCTGGACTTCTGGGCAGCCAAACTTGACTTATATCTGCAACTAGAAGAGTTTGCCATGGAAAAGCTGTCTACCCGGCCAGTAGTGTGCCTTCAGAGCGGGTGTTTAGTGCGGCCGGGGTCATAGTCACCCCAAGAAGAACTCTTCTGTCCACTAAAAATGTGGAGAGACTGACGTTTGTCAAGATGAATGAGGGATGGATCAGCCAGGATTTCCAGCCACCAATGCCAGATGCCTCATAGTAGATTGACCATGCTGCTACACCAACATTTCCCAATTGTGGTTGGTTATGAAACCCTCTTGGGTTATCAATTAGGGTTATGAAACCCTCTTTGGTACTGCCATTGCCTACTCCTGGCTCATCCTGTGTCTTTCAGGAACTACTTGCCTCACTGATACTTCTGGCCTTGGGCCTTTAATTTTTGAAAGTTTAGCAGTAGCTAATACATGCTTAATGCAAATTTCAACATTGATCTTTAAATGTAAGGGGTTATGAAACCCTCTTGGGTACTGTGAATGCCTGCCCCTGACTCATCCTGTGTCTTTCAGGAACTACTTGCCTCACTGACACTTCTGGCCTTGGGCCTTTAATTTTTGGAAGTTTAGCAGTAGCTAATACATGCTTAATGCAAATTTCAACAATGATCTTTAAATTCTCAGCGCTCTGCCAGGGCCTTCTCCTACCCGGCCGGGGACGATCCGAGGACGTCACTAAACCATCCAATCGGTAATAGAGACATGCGGTGTGTACAAAGGGCAGGAACTTAATGAACCCGAGCTTTTGACCCGCACTTAGTTGTGATTCTTCTTTCCTGGCAAATAATTGCAATCCCTGATCCCTATCGTGAATGGGGTTCAGCGGGTTACCCGCACCTGTTGGTGAAAGATAGACACGCTGGTCTGTTCAGTGTAGCGCGCGTGCAGCCCCGGACATCTGAGAGCATAACACACCTGTTATTGCTCAATCTCGCGATTGATCGTGCAATGTAAGGGGTTATTAAGGCCTCTTGGGTACTGCTGATGCCTACTCCTGACTGCTTCTGTTTCTTTCAGGAACTCCTTGACTTCATGATGCTTCTGGGCTTGAGCCTTTAACCCCTTAAGGACAATGGACGTACTCCTACGCCCCCGTTTCCGAGTCCTTAAGGACCGAAGACGTAGGAGTACGTCCTGTCCATTCCCGGCCCCCCGTCGCTAGCCGGAGGGGAGCCGGTGCCCGATGCCTGCTGATATCGATCAGCAGGCATCGCGGCATATCGCCCAGGGGGGTCATGATGACCCCTCATGTCAGCGTTGGCCGCAGATCGCTGGACAATTCAGCCCAGCGATCTGCGGCGATTCCGGGTCAATCGAGTCTCCAGTGACCCGGTGACCTGGAATTACTGGCTGATTGGGGCCGTCTCTGACTGATCCGAACAGCCATAGCCAGCAGGGGTGAGTTGGCAGTGCCACCTCACGATCGCCCTGATTTGTCGGCCGGTTTACCGGCCGACCAATCAGGGCACCTGCTGCGGATGTCATTCCCGCAACCCGATCCGCCCCTCTTCCGGAGGATGTGATCGGGTGCGGGAAGAGGACCCCGGCAGCTGGGGACCCCGATCCCCGGCGTCCCTGTTGGGATTAGGGCCCCAGGAGAGGCGGCGGCGAGGGACTGACCTGCAGCGTTGATCAGCAGTTGGGTGAGTGACAGCCTCCTGCTGTTGCTTAGCAACAGCTCCCAGCATGCAAAAAGGGCATGCTGGGAGCTGTAGTTATGGAACAGCAGGAGGCAGACCACAACAACTCCCAGCATTCCCTTATGGGCATGCTGGGACTTATAGTTTTGCAACAGCTGGAGGCACATTTTTTCTATGGAAAAGTGTACCTTCAGCTGTTGTATAACTACAACTCCCAGCTTGCACAATCAGCTAAAGTGCCTGCTGGGAGTTGTAGTGGTGCATCTGCTGGTTGCATAACTACAACTCCCAGCATGCCCGTTGGCTGTCGGTGACTGCTGACAGTTGTAGTTTTGCAACAGCTGAAGGCACACTGGTTGTGAAACACTGTGTTAAGTAGCAAACCAGTGTGTCTCCAGATGTTGCATAGCTACAATCCCCAGCCAAAGTAGTATGCCTCCAGCTGTTGCATAACTACAAGTCCCAGCATGCCCTTCCACTGTCTGTACATGCTGGGGGTTGTAGCTTTTGCAACAGCTGAAGGCACACTGGTTGCAAAACACTGAGTTTGTTACCAAACTCGGTGTTTCACAACCAGTGAGCCTCCAGCTGTTGCAAAACTACAACTCCCAGCATGCACTGATACACTGATAGACCGTACATGCTGGGAGTTGTAGTTTTGCAACAGCTGGATGTTTCCCCCCCCCCCCCCCCCCAATGTGAATGTACAGGGTACACTCACATGGGCGGTGGTTTACAGTAAGTATCCGGCTGCAAGTTTGAGCTGCGGCAAATTTTCTGCCGCAGCTCAAACTGCCAGCGAGAAACTACTGTGAATCCCCGCCCATGCGACTGTACCCTAAAAACACTACACTACACTAACACACAATAAAATAAAAAGTAAAAAACGCTACATATACACATATCCCTACACAGTCTGGTACTCCACTGTTTCCAAAACGGAGCCTCAAGCTGTTGCAAAACAACTACTCCTAGTATTGCCAGATAGCCACTGACTGTCCAGGCATGCTGGGAGTTTTACAACAGCTGGAGGCACCCTGTTTGGGAATCACTGGCGTAGAATACCCCTATGTCCACCCCTATGCAAGTCCCTAATTTAGGCCTCAAATGCGCATGGCGCTCTCTCTTGAAAACACCTGTGGGGTATTAAGGTTCACATTACCCCTTGTTACGTTCCCCGAGGGGTTTAGTTTCCAAAATGGTATGCCTTGTGTTTTTTTTTTTGCTGTTCTGGCATCATAGGGGCTTCCTAAATGCGGCATGCCCCAGAGCAAAATTTGCTTTCAAAAAGCCAAATGTCACTCCTTCTCTTCTGAGAACTGTAGTGTGCCAGCAGAGGACTTTTCACCCCCATATGGGGTGTTTTCTGAATCGGGAGAAATTGGGCTTCAAATTATGGGGGGTATTTTCTGCTTTTACCCTTTTTAAAAATGTTAAATTTTTATCATAGGTATCAATTTTCTCATAGGTAGCACCCGCTATCCAAAAGTCTTCTTCATAAATTTCTACAATTGTTGTGTTTTTTGGGGGGATTGTGAAGCCCTAGTGTGTACTCATGCATCAGCCAACTCCAGGCTGTGTCATTCAGGCAATATATAGGTAGCACCCGCTGTCCTAAATATTCTTAAATTCTTATTTTAAATGTTTGCTTTTTCTTTGGGATTCTGAAGCCCTGGTGTGTACTCAATGCTGCTTCCTGCTACACTCTGATAGCCCGTTGGTCCTGTGACAGTGTGCTACTCCGCCTCCAGATCCTCCACTGTGTCTTAAGCCCCCGCTGTGTCTTAAGCCCCCACTGTGTCTTAAGCCCCCACTGTGTCTTAAGCCCCCACTGCCCAGAAAAGTCTCAGTGGCCCTTCAGCATACCATGTGTGCAGGTCATGGCGGTGTCACGCTGTTCTTCACATGGTTTGCCTTGACGAGAAGTCTTGGAAGCAATGGCCGGTCAGGGCAACGGAGACGTTGCGCCTACACCTTACGGTCACATGAGCCCTGTGGGGGCTTGTTGGATTTGGTCCGTCGTACCCACACGCTGGGGTCCAGGACACTCAAAGGTTGTTTTAAATTTCAAATCAAAAAATGAAGGCGCTACTGGGCCTGGGTCTGGGAATTTCCAATTTTCTAATAGGTAGCACCCGCTATCCAAAATCTTTTTCAAAAATTTCTAAAATTGTGTTTTTTGGGAGGAATTGTGAAGCCCTGCTGTGTACTCGTGAATCAGCCAACTCCAAGCTGTGTCATTCAGGCAATATATGCTTTACTGATGTTGCTGTGGGGGCTTGTTGGATTTGGTCCTTCGTACCCACACAATGGGGTCCGGGACACTCAAAGTTTGTTTTAATTTTCAAATAAAAAAATGATGGCGCTGCTGGGCCTGGGTCTGGGAATTTCAAATTTTTTCATAGGTAGCACCTGCTATCCAAAATCTTTTTCAAAAATTTCAAAAATTGTGGTGTTTTTGGGGGGGGAATTGTGAAGCCCTGCTGTGTACTCATGAATCAGCCAACTCCAGGCTGTGTCATTCAGGCAATATATGCTTTACTAATGTTGCTGTGGGGGCTTGTTGGATTTGGTCCTTCGTACCCACACAATGGGGTCCGGGACACTCAAAGTTTGTTTTAATTTTCAAATCAAAAAATGATGGCGCTGCTGGGCCTGGGAATTTCAAATTTTCTCATAGGTAGCACCCGCTATCCAAATTTTTTTTCAAAAATTTCTAAAATGGTGGTGGTTTTTTTTTTGGGGGGGGGGGAATTGTGAAGCCCTGCTGTGTACTCGTGAATCAGCCAACTCCAGGCTGTGTCATTCAGGCAATATATGCTTTACTGATGTTGCTGTCGGGGCTTGTTGTATTTGGTCCTTCGTACCCACACGATGGGGTTCGGGACACTCAAAGTTTGTTTTAATTTTCAAAAAAAAAATTATGGCGCTGCTGGGCCTGGGGCTGGGAATTTCAAATGTTCTCATAGGTAGCATCCCGCTATCCAAAATCTTCGGTTTACATTTCTTAATTCATCTTTTAATCTTAGGAATTGTGAAGGCCTAGTGCCTACTCATGCTGCTGGCAACTCCGGGCTGTGTCATTCATCCACTATATGGTCTCCTCATGCTGCCAACACCTCCACGCTGTGCCATTCAGACACTATACGGTGTCCTCATGCTTCAGCCTCATCCAAGCTGTGTCATTCAGCCACTATATGGTCTCCTCATGCTGCCAACACCTCCATGCTGTGTCATTCAGCCACTATATGGTCTCCTCATGCTGCCAACACCTCCACGCTGTGTCATTCAGTCACTATATGTTCTCCTGACACTGATGCCACCACCAGGCTCTGTCATTGTGCTGCTGTGCGGCAGTGATTCTAAAAGCGATGTCGATAATCTGCATGTTATTCTGAATAACAGTATTATTTCACTACCCCAGCACACTCCATATGCGTTTTAGAACACAGCAAAGTGTTCTATACCCCTAGAGAGGCTGTATGTAGGCTAGAAATAGCCTTTTTTTTAATATAGATTCCCCGCAAAAAACTTTTTCGGAAAATTCGGCGAACCGGCCGAATCTAATTTTTGAAAAGTTTGCTCATCTCTAATTAATTGTTTTAAAATATGTTTTATATGTGTCCACAGAATTAGAGACACATATTTGTCTTCAAATTTGGTGTTTCACACCAATTGTCCACAGTGTATATGACCCATTGTTTTCCTCCATATATGAAGCAAACTCAACTAATGCAAATGTATCATTTAAAAAAAAATATATCACTTAATATTAAAAACCTAGCAAAAAAATATGTGAGGGTGTAAAAAAATTGTTTGTATTTTGCCTTGTAACTCTAGTAAGTGCTTGAGGTGTAACATATACTAAAAACAGAATAGAATAAACAAAATAGAATGAAATGGAGCTAACATTTTATAAGTTCAACATAGTTGAAGATTTAAATGTGAAACCTTTTAGTTTAAAGACATGTTGGTTAACAGTGGACTGATAAGAAACCTGATCATACCTGATAAAGACTGCATGTGCACTTTGCCCTCTCAGAGGGAGTGTCATGACAGTGCAGAGCACTTTCTCCCACTTGTAGTGAAACCTATTCTATAAATGTGTCCCCCTTTCATACATTAACTAGCTGGAGCAGGATTGAGACGTCTCAGTTTTAGCTGTTGGAAGTTGACATCTCTACACTCCTCTGGTAAGCAAGACGAGTAAACATCCATGAATGTATTTTAAATAGTATAGTATGACATGTTAGAAAATATGATTTTACTAAAAAAAAAATATTTATGCCTGGGACAAACTTCCAGCAATTGTGGTTTGGAAATCAACAGTAATTAAAGCATATTCGGGATAAACATGTAAAAGGAAATAATATTAGGGCAAACTAGAGGGATGCATGCACTATGTGATCTTTTGCTGCTTGTTGTTTCCTTCTAACTATAATGTAATTCAAAATGTTTATGAATTAAGATAGCTAGAATATAATTTCATTTATGTAGATGAATGAGTCCAGTTGATATTTATGTATTCCTTTAATAGTGCAAGCGAAGAGATCCAGCACACATCATTTTAATTACAGTTCAACACAACTCTGTAGACTAATGTGATACTTGTCTGGAATCTTAATTTGTTTCTGCAGATACTTAAAAAGAAAAGAAATGAAGCTACAGTACACAAGAAGATGTTATTATAAATAACTATATCATTTATACCTTCACTTCCTTGTTTGACCTTGATGGACATTTGTCTTTTTCAACTATACTATGACTACAACCAATATTACACAATACTTGAAAAGCACAATTTTTTACTGTTAACCAGCTCAGGTCCAGGGTGTCAGGGAGTTAAGAATCAGACATGGTTTAGCCTATAAAGGCAGTAAATATTATGTTCTTTTTTTATCCCCTGCAGGTAATATAAGCTGTGTTTCTTTAACTCAGCCCTATTATATGAGATACAACTCCGCTGTTTGCCTCTGTTATGTTAAAACATGTTATATGAATGTTGAAGTGCCCTGTGTGGAAAGCCCCTTTCTGCTTTAAGAACATTATGGGGTGATGGGCCACTGGGCTTTGCAGTGCTGTCAGAGACCATGATGTTGGCTGACAGTGAGGATGATTTGTCTTTCTGGTCGGAGGAGAACATTAGAAATAGAGTGGGCCTCATTTAGACAAGCACTGAGTGGTGCCGATGCACCTCATCATTTCATGAAGGAGTATATATTTTTCTTTCTTGTGTCATCTAAGAAGCCTGCTATTGATCTATTGCTTATGAGAAGCCTGGATTTAGTGAGGACTTCCACTATTAACCCCTTAAGGACTCAGCATTTTTCAGTTTTTGCATTTTAGTTTTTTCCTCCCTACCTTTTAAAATTCATAACAATTCCATTAAATTTTCACCAAAAAATCCATATGATGGCTTATTTTTTGTGCCACCAATGACATTACTTTGTAATGACATAAATCATTTTACCCAAAAAGCTATAGCGAAAAAAAAAATAATCATTGTGCGACAAAATTGAAGAAACAATGCCATTTTGTAATTTTGGGGGCTTACGTTTCTACGTAGTAAATTTTTCGGTAAAAATGACACCTCATCTTAATTCTGTAAGTCCACACAATTAAAATGATACCCTACATATATAGATTTAATTTTGTCTTACTTCTGGAAAAAATCATAACTTCATGCACAAAAATGTATGTTTAAAAATGTCCTCTTCTGACCCCTATAACTTTAAATTTTTTCTTCATACGAGGATGTATGAGGGCTCATTTTTTGCACCGTGATCTGAAGTTTTTATTGGTTCCATTTTTGTTTTGATCAGACATTTTGATTGCTTTTTATAAATTTTTCTATGGTATGAAAAGTGACCAAAAATATGCTATTTTGGACTTTGAATTTTTTTTTACATTGACCGTGCAGTTTAATTAACAATACATTTTTATAGTTCCGACATTGACACATGCGGCGATACCACATATGTTTATATTTCATTTTATTTACATAGTTTTTTTTATGTGAAAAGGGGGGTGATTCAAACTTTTATTAGGGAAGGGGATAAATCACATTTATTAACTTTTTTTTTACAATGTTATAGCCCCCATAGGGGACTATAGCATGCATTACATTGATTGCAGGCACTGATCAATGCTATGCCATAGCATTACATTGATCAGTGTTATCGGCGGTCGATTGCTCAAGCCGGGATCACCAATCCGACGAGGAGGAGAAGGTAAGGGACCCTCCTCGTGCGTCCTAGCTGATCGGGATACCCCGGTTTCCCCAGAGCAGCCGGGAATGCTTTTTTAAAGCATCGCCACATCTAAATTTAAAAAAAAAGCATCAGCATGACTGAGCAGCAGAAATGCTTTTTTTTTATTTAGATGCTGTGATCAACTTTGATCGCCACGTTTAAAGGGTTAAAACCGGACATCACTGTGATCAGTGATGTCCGGTATTAGATTGTGTCCCGGTTACTGTTAGCCATCACAACCGCCTTGCGTCCTTAAGGAGTTAAATGCCAGGAACAATTAAAGCTGATAGAGATCATAGTACAAATCTTGCCTTTGTTAAAATGATAAAATATGCAATATAACAAACAATAGTGGAATCCTGGGGCTTGGTAAAATACACAGTCTGGGATCTGGAGCCAACATAGAATAGCTGGAGTCAGAATATATTGGGAGCAGCATAGTCAGAAGTCAGAACCAGTATCAGGAACCAGAGTGGTTGTCAGCCAGGCCAGGTTGATACACAGAATCACAAACAGGAACAACAAGAATGAGCTTGGAGATTAGAGACCGCAGAAGGAAAGAGGCACTGCATAGCATGGGCCTAGCAGGAAAAAGGGCTGGCTAATTAGCAGGAAATGATAAGCTGCTTGATAGCATCAGCAGAGGGTTGATAGCTGCTGAGAAGCAAGTAGATAAGCAGAGAATGGCAAAGACCCTGACAGTAAATCAGTCAGTGTGCAGCAAGGTCCTGAGAGTGATATAAGACCTGCAGTGTGGGTCATCTATATTACCATTGGAGGCTTGTATTATGAGAGTAACAGAATATCTGCAAAACCTGCAAAGAAGACCATGGTGAGATCATTAGTCACTTTTGTTTTTTTGCTGAAGAAACCTCATTAATGTCTTCAACAGGCACCAGACCCATTGAACTGTATAAATTTAAGATTAAGCTTATGGTTAGCATATTATGGGTTAGTTTGGGAGATGTCAGAGTCAAGAGGGCCAATGTTAGGGTGTTAGGAATAGAGCTGAGCGAGCCAAATCAGGCACGCCAGGATTCAACCCAAACTTTAGAATTTTTCTGGCTCGGTGAACACTCGAGCCTTTACCAGTTCAGCTTGCACGAGGCAGTAAATAGCTCGAAAAACATGAAAGCATGATTTTTTTTGGCAGATAACAGAAGAAGCAGGACGGGCAGGGGATGGTGAGATGATGTAAGGAAAGCAGTAGATCACATGATAACCCAGGTCTACCATGTGATTTGCTGCTTACTTTGTCAATCAAGCAAAAAAAGGCCAATAGGACACACTGGGAACTTTTGCAGAGAGCAGAAAGAGAGAGGGAGAGAGCGAGACATAGGGACAGTTAGTGGTTAGAATGATAAAGACTGAGATACAGATTACAAAGAGAGGAGAAATAGAGACAGTTAGTGATCATAAAGATAGAGATAAAGATTAGAAATAGAGACCTTGTGTGTGGAATTTATTCCCATGTATAAGAAGAATCCTATAGGGGCTCCTATTTACCAAAACAGCACATAAGGAGGAGACATCTTAATCACAGCTTCTGAAGGGCTCATATTTTGCTACCACAAAATCAAAGCCCTTTTCAAGGCCCATACCTGCATATACCTGAATTAAATAGTGTTCCTGAACCAGCTTCAGTATCCAGTGAGGTTCAATGATCTATGCCACCCACCCACAAAACGTATTCAAGGGGCACCTTTATACCTATAAGGCCTTTCAACACAGTAGTGAAAAATAATAGATTTCTGAAAACCCCTTCAGTACGCATTGTGCTGCCATCCTTGCCACCCAATAAGCATGTTTAAATTACACATATCTAGCCTGTAGTGTATTTAACCCCTTAACCTCCCTGGCGGTATGGTTATGTCTAGAAATTTTTACCAAAAGTGGTTCAATTTTGTGCATTGAAATTTCACATCTCCCCCCCGTCACATTCCCCCTCCCTTGTCACATCCCCTCCCCCCTTATCAAATTATCTTCCCCTTTGTCACATCCCCCCCTTGTCACATCCCCCCCTTTGTCACCTTCTTCCCCCCTTGTCACATTCCCCCCCTCCATGTCACATTCCCCTCCCCCGCTGTCACATCCCCCCTTGTCGCATTCTTCCCCCTTGTCACATTCCCCTCCCCCGCTGTCACATCCCCCCTTGTCACATTCTTTGCCCTTGTCACATTCCCCCATTTGTCACATTCTTCCTCCCTCCATGTCACATTCCCCCTCCATGTCACATCCCCCCCTTATCACATCCCCCCTTATCACATTCCCCTCTCTTATCCCATTCCCCCCTTATCACATTCTCCCCCTTATCACATCCCCCCTTATCACATTCCCCCTTATCACATTCCCCCCCTTATCACAGCCCCCCTTATCACCCCCCTTATCACATTCCCCCCACTTTATCACATTCCCCCCTATCACATCCCCCCCTTATAACATCCCCCTTATCACATCCCCCTTATCACATTCCCCCCTTGTTACATTCCCCCCCTTATCACATTCCCCCCTTATCACATTCCCCCCCTTATCACATCCCCCCCCTTATCACATCCCCCCCCTTATCACATTCCCCCCCTTATCAGATCCCCCCATCACATCCCCCCCTTATCACCCCCCCCCCATCACGGGAGCCGTCCCGAGCAGATAATCGCATGTTTTCCCGGGGGCTGTATCGCTATATCGCAGAAAGCAAAAATCGCAATTCCATTGCTTTTGCGATATATCGTGCAGCCCCGCCGGCAACTCTGTAATTCTACCCCAAGCGTGACTCGGGGTTACCGCACCTGGCAGGGAAAATTAACCCTGAGTGACGCTCGGTATAACCGCTAAGAAGGTTAAAGACATAGCCTATTTTGACCAAATCTGACTACCGTCACTTTATGCATTAATAACTGGGATGCTTTTACTTATGAATTTGATTCAGAGATTGTTTTTTCGTGACATATTCTACTTTAATATAGTGCAATATTTTCGTCAATACTTGCATCATTTCTTTGTGAAAAACTCCAAGATTTCATGAAAATTTTGCATTTTTCTAACTTTGAAACTCATTGCTTGTAAGGAAAATGAACATGCCAAATAAATTATATATTCATTCACATATACAATATGTCTACTTTATGTTGGCATCATAAAGTTGACATGTTGTTACTTTTTGAAGACATGAGAGGACTTCAAAGTTTTGCATCAATTTTCCAAATGTTCTTGAAAAATTCAAAATCTTAATTTTTCAGGGGCTAGTTCAGTTTGAAGTGGATTTGAGGGGCCTTTCTGTGAGAAATCCCCCATAAATGACCCCATTATAGAAACTGCAACCCTCAACGTATTCAAAATGACATTCAGAAAGTTTGCTAACCCTTTAGGTGTTTCACAGGAATAGCAGCAAAGTGGAAGAGAATTCTCAAAATCAAATTTTTTTGCAGTTACATGTTCTTGTAGCCCCATTTTTTTTCAATTTTACAAGTGGTATAAGGAGAAAAAGCCCCACAAAATGTGTAACCCAATGTCTCTCAAGTATGGAAATACCTCATATGTGAATGTAAAGCAGTCTGCGGGTGCACTAGAGGGCTCAGACGGGCTCAGAGCAACTTTGGGATTTTCAAGAAAGTGAAATGAAGAAATGGTTTTTGGGGGGCATGTCGCATTCAGGAAGCCACCATGTTGCCAGAACAGGGAAAAAAAAAAAAACATGGCACACTATTTGGGAAACTACACTGCTCAAGGAACATAACAAGGGGTACAGTGAGCCCTAATGCCCCACAGGTGTTTGATGAATTTTTGTTGAAGTTGGACGTGAAAATGAAAAATTTAATTTTTTTCACTAAAATGCTGGTGTTACCCCAAATTTTTCATTTTCACAAGGAGTAACAGGAGAAATATCCCCCAAGATTTGTAACCCCAGCATTTACACCCCACTGGCGTTTGACAGATTTTTGGAACAGTGGGCTGTGCAAATGAAAAATTACATTCCTGGACGTCCTACGGCAGCACAGAATGGGTTAAGTTTGTCCTCCCGAACTTGTCAGAAGAGGTAATTAGCATAAATTTTTTTACAAATTAGCGTGATTAGCCCAATTAACAGACCCCTCCCTCTAGGTATAAATGGACAAACCCACAAACAGGCCATAGAGTTTTTATTCTTCTGGACTCAGAAGGGGTATTTAGGGTTTTTTTTTATCCCTCCTTTCTTTATATATACTGTTGTTTCTTTTTTTTACAGGTTTTTGGCCTGGATTATGCGGATAGGCTGTGAAGCACTACGTTTTTTCTCAGTGTGTTTGGGTGACTGTGAAGGCCCCTACGATGGTGAACCGGGGTGCTGTGAAATCCCGGTCACATAAGATGTGTGTTTGGAGCCTAGCAGGTACTGTGAACTACTTAGCTTACCATACGGCGCCTGCCCGGTCTTGTGTGCTCTTGGCTCGGCGTGTTTGCTTCCGATTCAACGCAGCGCCAGTCTCCAGAGCGCTCGGAGGTCCGCGATCCAGGGGGCGTTCCCGCGTGCAGTGAGTCGCTATTCGCGGGAGACCGGAAGTGAGCTGCGCGTCACGGGGGGCGGGCGGGACGCCTGCGTTCCCGCATGTAAGGCTTATAAACTTGCTCCTTGGCATCCCTGCTGCCGTAGACACTGTGCTTAGGGCAGCGGGGCTCTGGAGATTTAAAGTAAGTTTTTTGTTTTGCTTCTGGGTATACATGGTTAACTGTGAAGTTTCCCACACTGCCAATATGTATATAGTAGTTGATTGTTTAGCATACTGTGAATATACATCTATTATTTAGGTTACTGTGAAGTACCTTCCCGTTTAATTACTGTCGCTACTATCGTGGTTATTTATGCTGTGGTCTGGTCATACAGTTCAGAACTGCTTTACTATTTGACCCCCCTTTTTTTCTACAGATGTCGGACAAGGCACCTAGGGGCAAAAGGTCCAGCAAGACAAAACACAGGCTATGTGAATCATGTTCCCAGCCTCTGGCAGATGATGCAGAAGGGTATGTGTGCGGCAGATGTTCACTACAGCAGGCAGTGGAAGATGATAGGTTTGGAGATGAGGCCTCCACCTTGAGTGGTTTAAAAAACGCATATCTACTATACTACCGGGAGAGAGTCCCTCAGTAAAAAGGCGTAAGATACAACACAGAGCTGTCTCTCCTGCAGACTCGGAGGCATCTGAATCAAGGTCCTCTGTAGAGTCACAAGACTCTCCGGAGGATTACTATATCTTTCACAAGGATGACATGCATTCCCTAATAAAGTCAGTGAAACACGTATTAGAGACGGATCGTTCCACAGAGGGGAGACTTCCCAGGGAAAGTCTTTATTACTTTCCTGTCTCCAAGGACCGAGTGTTACCCTCTCATCCTGCCATCACCAAGTGGTTCACGGCCAACTGGGATAAGCCGGAGAAAAGAGTGGATGTTGGATCCCGTTTCAAGGAGGTATACAAGCTGTCATCCGAGGCTACCTCCTCATGGTTCAATCCGCCTAAAGTGGATTTGCCTGTAGCCAAGCTAGTCAAGAAGTCATACTTTCCTTCCGAGGAATCTTCTGTTCTAGCTAATCCTATGGATAGAAAAGCAGAGTCTCTGTCTAAAAAAGCTTTTTCTACTGCTGCAGCAATATCCAAGGTGGCAATGTCCTCTGTTCCGGTGGCCAGAGCGCTCCGAATTTGGATAAGTCAATTATCCAGAGATCTTATTGATGGAGTCCCTAGGGACGACATCATCAGGAAAATTCCTGTCATGAAGTCTGCAGCCAAGAATAACCTCTGCTCCTTACCTTTTTCCCCAGAATCTCTCTTTGGGCCAAGCCTAAAGAGTATCCTCAAAGACATGAATGATGACAACGATGCCTTCCCAGGAACATCCAAAAGGGAAGCATCTAAAGGCCGTCCAAAATGGCGGAGGTCTCCCAAGTTCCAAAGGAGGAATTTTCAGCCAGGCCAGTATAATAGGCCTAGGTTTGGGAGGCAGAGGAGAGGCGCAAACTCTAGCTCTGCCTCTAAGAGCAAACCTCCAGAAAAAAGGAAGGCCTTATGACGCCACCTTAGCATCCCCCAAGGTTGGAGGAAGGTTAGAAACATTTTTTCAAGTGTGGGCTCGTACAACACAGGACAAGTGGGTTCTTTCAGTAATTCAGAAAGGCTACAAACTCGAGCTTCTTTACCCCCCTCCGGGGAGATTTCTTCTCAACACAAAGCAGGACCAGAATGTGATTTCTCTGGTCAAGAGTTTTCTGGAGAAGAATGCAGTGGAATGGGTACCACATCAGGAGCGGTTCACCGGGATTTATTCAAGGATTTTCGCAGTACCGAAGTCCAGCGGGAAGTGGAGATTAGTTGTGGATCTCACGTACCTGAACAAGTTCATGATCAAGAAATGGAAACTATAAGATCAGTGCTTCCTTTGGTGAACCAGGGGGACTTCATGGCAACTCTGGATTTGTCAGACGCCTATCTACATGTTCCCATCCATCCGGCGTACAGAAAATTTCTCAGATTCACATTAATGGTAGATGACACAACATGGCATCTACAGTTCAAGTGTCTTCCCTTCGGGCTGAGCTCAGCACCGAGGGTGTTTACGAAACTAGTGGTGGTTCTTTTGGCGGCATTACGCCTCCAAGAAATCACGGTAGTACCGTACCTGGACGACTGGTGGGTGAGAGCTGGGTCCAGCCTGGATTTGTCCCATCACATGAAGGAAATAATTCATTTTCTCCAAGTTCATGGCTTCTTAGTCAACCTGGAAAAGTCTCAGTTGATTCCATCACAGCAGATTCTTTTTTTAGGGTTCATAGTAGATTCCCTAGCGATGAAAATCTCCATTTCCCGGGACAGGGAAACGAAGTTGAGGAATCAGATAAAATTCCTGATAAAATCCAAGAAGGTGTCTATTCGTCAAGCAATGAGAGTCCTGGGCAGCCTTACATCAACGATAGATGCAGTCCCCTGGGCAAAGGCCCATATTGGCAGTCTGCAGACAAGGGTTCTCTCATGCTGGAACAGATCAAAGACAGATTTGGAAAGCTGTGTCTGGATTCCTTCAATTTTCCGCAGGGAACTTCGTTGGTGGCTCATGCGGAACAGGTTCTCTCAAGAAAGATCGTTACTACCATCGCAGCAAATGGTCATCACGACCGATGCTTCAGCTCGTGGATGGGGAGCCTGCATTGGCAATCGCTGGACCCAAGGCCTTTGGTCCCATGAAGAAGAATCGCTGTCCTCAAACATAAAGGAGCTGCGAGCGGTGCGTCTAGCACTGCTTCACTTCAACCCTGTTTTGCTTCACCAGGATGTCCTAGTCAGATCAGACAATCTGCCTACAGTTTTCTATCTGAACAAACAGGGGGGAACCAGGTCTCAATCCCTGATGTCCGAGTGTGCCAGGATCTTCAGATGGGCGGAATGCAGCGTCAACAGTCTTGTGGCAGTACACTTACAAGGTATCCTGAATGTCAAGGCGGATCTTCTCAGTCGGAGATCCCTTCATCCAGGCGAATGGGAATTGAGCATGGAGATCTTCAACCAATTAAAAGAACGGTTCGGTACCCCGGAGATAGATGTATTTGTGACGAGGAGGAATGCCAAGCTGCAGAAGCTCTGCTCTCTCTCTTGTCTGGACCACCCATATCATCTGGACGGTCTGTCATTATCCTGGGAGGGGAGGTTTCTGTATCTGTTTCCTCCTCCTGCTCTAATCCAGAGGACCCTACTGAAGGTCAAGACGGAGAACCCTCGAGCGATCCTGATCCTCCCTTATTGGCCCAGGAGGGCTTGGTTCTCCCTAGCCATGGAAATATCTCACAATCGTTTCTGGCATCTGCCCAAGACAAAGGATCTTCTATCCCAGCAGGGGATTTGCCATCAGGACCTCAACTCCCTGCATCTGACTGCTTGGGAGGTGAATTGAACCTGCTGAGGTCCAAAGGGCTATCTAGTGAGGTCTTATCTACTTTGGACAAATCAAGCAAGACGGGTACAAGAAAGTGTTACTCCAGAGTATGGAGTCTTTTCAAGTCTAAATTTCCTGGAGATGATCCGTCAATTATTGATATTCTGAACTTTCTTCAGCTCGGACTCAGTAAGGGTCTCAAGCAGTCCACTCTGAAAGTTCAATTTGCCGCTATAAATTTTTTTCTAGCAGGAAGATTTACTAGAAACCCGTTGGTCAAAAGATTCTTTAAAGGGGTAAATAATATTTGCCCGAAAGTAAGCAAGCCTATACCGTCTTGGGATCTTTCCAGAGTCTTGAAGTGCCTCACATCAGACCCTTTTGAACCCATTCAATCCATGGTATAAAATTTCTCACGTGGACACCCTTCCCAACGACGTTAGAACCCCATTATGTCATGTAGCGATTACAACAAAATGTTGCATTGCAAAAAACTGGAAAACAGCTACCATACCACATATCAATGAAATCACGGAAATGGTTTCCACGGCAGGAATATATGAATGTACCTTTGCATGGCAATTAGGTAAGGGCATTGCATGTAGAGAGGCATGGCAAAAATGGAACTCACATTTCAATAAAGGCATATGAAACACTACATACATTGGTATATTTTACGAACTGTTTATACTTACCTGGACGGACGAGACGAGTGCTCTGAAATAAAGGGAGACGGAGGAGCCTGGGGAAGCATAGTGCGGAAATCAAGTAAGATTGTATGATTATATGGTATAAACTGTTATTGAAAATTTATTGTTCACATTTTCTATCCCTACTCAACTGAAATATGCTCAATATATTTAAGATGTTAACACCCACTACATTATATATATTTTGTATGTAGTATATGTAGAGAATTTCCGAGCTTCACTTATCTATACGTAGCTTCTTGATAGTAACAAAATAAGTACAGTTTACGTTTGAAGCCTTAATTTTGACACATGTGTTACAATTCTAGAACATGTTTCAGATTGTTTGAGATTTATTGTTTATATACAGACATGTTATTTTTGTTTTAGTTATATGTCATTTTTATTAGTTCTTTGTATTCTTGAAAATTCAATAAAAATGTATTTGAAACAAAAATTTCTCACGTGGAAAGCTTGTTTTTTAGTGGCTATCGCTTCAGCGCGCAGGGTCAGTGAGATTCAGGCACTCTCTTGCCGTGAGCCATATCTGAGAGATCTTGGGGATGCCTTAGTACTTCGTACTCTTCCCGGGTTTATCCCGAAAGTCCATTCTGTGCATAACCTTCAACAAGAAATTATTCTACCGGCTCTGGCTGAACATCAAGAAATCTCCAAGTTAGATGTCAGACGGGCAGTGTTGGAATATATTGCTAGAACAGCATCATTCAGGTGTTCGGAACACTTGTTTGTGCAGTTCGGAGCCAAATCTAAAGGCTCAAAGGCAGCCAAATCCACTATTGCCAACTGGATTAAGAAGACTATCAGTTTTTCCTTCCATAAAGAAGGCTTGGAGCCTCCAAGGGATCTAAAAGCCCATTCTGCCAGGGCAACCTCGGCAGCTTGGGCTGAAGCTTCTCAGGTATCACTTCAGGAGATCTGTAGAGCGGCTACGTGGGCAACGCCAACCACATTCATTCAACACTACCGTCTGGACGTCTCCAGTAGCTCAGCCCTAGGCAAGGCAGTGTTGGAAGAAGTGTTTAAGAAGTAATGCCCTCCCTTTATTATTTTCTGCTACTTAAATCCCATTCTGTGCTGCCGTAGGACGTCCAGGAATGAATTAAATTTTGCTTACCTGAAAATTTCAATTCCTGGAGTCCGTAGGCAGCACAGGGATCCCACCCTAATTAAATATTGCTTTATAACTACTCTATGGCCTGTTTGTGGGTTTGTCCATTTATACCTAGAGGGAGGGGTCTGTTAATTGGGCTAATTACGCTAATTTGTAAAAAATTTTATGCTAATTACCTCTTCTGACATGTTCGGGAGGACGAACTTAACCCATTCTGTGCTGCCTACGGACTCCAGGAATTGAAATTTTCAGGTAAGCAAAATTTAATTCATTTTTCATTTTCACGGCCCACTGTTCCAAAAATCTGTCAGACACCTGTGGGGCGTAAATGCTCACTGACTTATACTAAATCTCCCAAGAAGGGCACCCAGGGTTTATAACTTTTACAAATTCCCATCACACCCATCCGGGACTAATGATCCTGAACTAGGGAGCCCCCTAATTTCTATTGTTTAAAATTCCACTTTATTATTTCCTCTTAAAAAATTCAAAAGGTGACAGAAAACAAAATATACACTTGTGATTTAAAATCACAGCTTCTGGAAAATTTACTAATGGAGTACAGTCTCCTATTATTTTATTATGGACAACCTAATTACATGGTCAATTGTATGTGGTGCATTTTTAAGTAGCAGCATACCTGGATCAAATAACAATGTTGGAAAACAATAAATACAATGGAAAAAACTTGGCATCCTTTTAGGGAGCTATTAGGTTGTCCATAACGTATTAATAGGAGCCTGTACTCCATTAGTAAATGATCCAGAAGCTGGGATTTTAAGTCCCATGTGTATATTTTGTTTTCTGTCACCTTTTGAATTTTTTAAGAGGAAATAATAAAGTGGAATTTTAAACAATAGAAATTTGGGGATTCCCTAGCTGGGAATCATTAGTCCTGGATGGGTGTGAGCCCTGATGGGAATTTGTAAAAGTTAAATGCTCACTGCACAGTTTTTTTATTTTTATTTTTTTTATAGCTTTTATGTCAAAACCTCAGCCAGCCCTGTGCAAATCCCAAATTTAGGACTCAAATGTACATGGTGTACTCTCACTCCTGAGCCATGATGTCTGCCCTTTACGCCTACATATGGGGTATTTCCATACTCAGGAGAAATTGTGTTACTTATTTTGTGAAAATTAAAAATTAAGGAAAAACCCAGCATGTTAGTGTAAAATTTTTTTTAAACGAACATGTTGGTGTAGTCCCAATTTTTTCGTTTTCAGAAGTGGTAAAAGGAAAAAAGAATCAGTCGCTCATATATGTGACACAATACGGGGTCACCTTTATGTGGGGGACAGGGGGAATTGTATAGAGGACAGGGTCACTAGTATGGGGGGACCTCTACTACTGTTATTGCCCTGCAGCACCCTCTGGGGGGCTCATCATCACTGGATGATGATGGGGGAGGAGAAAGAAATGTGGGGTCTTTCTCCTCTCCCTCATTGGCGGTCTTGGTGTGGCGTATGCGTATGGCGTATGCCTCCTCCACCGAAAAGGCTTAAGGGTATTTATATTTTATAGAGGGGGGGGGTAGTAAGTGTGTAAATGTAGTGTTTTCACTTTATTTCAGTGTGTAGTGTAGGTGTAGTGTAGTGATATTTATGTTTACTGTAGGCTTTTTTGCGGTGAAGGTTTTTATTTTAATTTTTTTGCACTTTTTGGGGAGCGTATGTGTGCTTGCCACTAGCGAATATTCTGCGCTGTGTGGCCGGACCGTAATCCACGTTCAGGCTGCTTTGATTGCTGATTAGTGAATTATTGCAGGTACAGATTTTGGGGGGGGGGCTTTTATTTTAGGTGTTTGTGGTCCGTGCCACCAGCGACTGTTCTGCGATGTGTGGCCGGACCGCAAACTACCCCCCCAAAAAGCAAATATGCCTGTACCCTAAAAAAGTGTGATCAATAATTCACTGATCAGCAATCAGCACAGTCTGCACATGGGGTACGGTCAGGCCGCACAGCAGAGAATCCCAGCATGTTCAGACAGGCATTGGATGTCTGGACATGATGGGAGTTGTCATTTTCCAACATGTGGATGGCAACAGTTTAGAGACCACAACACAGTGGTCTCCAAACTGTGGTCCTCCAGATGTTGAAAAACTACAACTATCAACATGTTAAGACAGCCAATGCCTGTCTGGGCATGCTGGGAGTTGTAGTTTTGCAATATCTGGAGGACCACAGTTTGGAGACCACTGTGTAGGGGTCTCCAAACTGTGGTCCTCCAGATGTTGCAAAACTACAACTCCCAGCATGCCCAGACAGTTTTGAAAATTGAAAGGGGGAGTGCACTCACCCGCCGCTTCATAGCTGCCACCGGACCTCCTGACAACTGCCGCACACCTACCAATCCTGCCGCGCGCACCCACCGATTCTGCCGCACATGCACACCCCATCGCTGATCGGGTTAATCTAATGGGGTCCCGGGGTGTCAGGCGGGATTGCTCTCCCCCCAGATACCCTAGGACTTTAGCTAATTTACCCGATAAGCGCTGCAGGAGCACATATTCAGTGAACGCTGTATATTTACAGTGGAATGCGCAAAGGTATCACATCATCCGCCGTATATATACAGCGTTCTGCGGGAAGGGGTTAATATTGTTCAGCAAACAACTTCAGTACTCATTGTGCTGTCTCCTCTGTCACCCAAAAAGCATGTTGAAGTTACACATATGTAGCCTGTAGTGTTAATACAGGTCTGTTGCGTTTCATATTGTTCCATAAACACCATCAGTACTCATTGTGCTGTCTCCTCTGCCAGTCAAAAAGCGTGTGTTTAAGTCACACATATGTAGCCTGTAGTGTTTATACTGGTCTTTTGAATTTTATATTGTTCCACAAAAACCTTCAGTACTCATTGTGCTGTCATCTCTGGCATGCAAAAGCGTGTTCCTCTGACACGTATCTGGCATATTTTTCCGCAAACACTCATTCCATCCATGTGCATTCCAAACATATTAGGGTTCTAAAGATAAAGATGAGCGAATCAAATCTGACGAAGTAGAATTAGTTACGAATTTAATGAAAACTTTGTTTGAAATAACAAATTTCTTTATTAGCAACACCCCAGCGATCGTCCTGTATAATGTATAGCTGCAAGCGGCTTTCTCCTCTGCTCGCATCTCTGCAATAGATAGGACGATCGCAACGGGTGTCAGGAGTGACACCTGCTGTGATCTGTCCTTAAAGGGGTATTCCAGGAAAAAACTTTTTTTTATATATCAACTGGCTCCAGAAAGTTAAACAGATTTGTAAATTACTTCCATTAAAAAATCTTTCTCCATCCAATAATTATCAGCTGCTGAAGTTGAGTTGTTCTTTTCTGTCTGGCAACAGCGCTCTCTGCTGACACCTCTGCTTGTCTCGGGAACTGCACAGAGTAGAAGAGATTTGCTATGGGGATGCGCCTCTACTCTGGACAGTTCCAGAGAGCACTTAGACAAAAAAGGACAACGCAACTTCAGCAGATCATAAGTACGGAAAGGATTAAGATTTTTTAATAGAAGTAATTTACAAATCTGTTTAACTCTCTGGAGCCATTTGATATGTATATATATATATATATATATATATATATATATATATGCACAATACAGGAATATGGGTGCACTACTGTGGTAGATGTATACAATGACATTGGCTATCCCTCAACACTGATGTTAAAATTGAGACATTCGCCAGTGTATCCTTATATGAAGGACACACCAGAGCCCGCACACCAACGCCATGGTTTCTCAAGATGGTGCGGGACCTACGCTAATCCTACCTGTGCTTGATAAGCAAAACAGGGGCCAGTGGGCAATTACGGCAGCATTCGGTCGACTCACAACTTCCTCCCAGATACCCTCCAGCGTGTCTGAGCACACATGCAATGGGAGGAGGGAGGCAAGCTGCAAGCCCCACCTGAGTTGGCTAATATGGGTGCCTGGCCTCACAGGTGCTACCTTAATGCTGCCTTGAAGATATTCAAGGCACATTAATTTTGGAGTTTACACACCTCCAAGTATAAAATTTAAACAAACAACAAAAAACGTGGTCTCAGATGGCTGGAGGTGCTCAACCCCAAATGCGGTTGTGCATTTATACTGGGGGAGCAGATCCTGCCCTTGTAGTCCGTTGCTAAGGGCGATCCCCAGCATAAAAATGCATACAATGGAGGATGCCTGCAGCGGACTACAAGTATATATATATATATATATATATATATATATATATATATATATATAAAGTTTTTTACCTGGATAACCCCTTTAACCCCTTAAGGAACCAGACAATTTTCACTGTAGGACCCGGCCATTTTTCGCACATTTGACCACTGTCACCTTAAGCATTAATAACTTTGGGATGCTTTTACCTTTCATTCTGATTCTGAGATAGTTTTTTCATGACATATTCTACTTTATGTTAGTGGTAAAATTTTGTCGATACTTATCATTTCTTGGTGAAAAATTCCAAAATGTTATGAAAAAAATGAAAATGTATCATTTTTTTAAACTTTGAAGCTCTCTGCTTATAAAGAAAATGGACATCACAAATAAATTATAAATTATATATTGATTCACATATACAATACGGCTTCTTTATATTTGCATCATAAAGTTGACATGTTTTTACTTTTGGAGGACATCAGAGGGCTTCAAAGTATAGCAGCAATTTTCCAATTTTTCACAAAAGTTTCAAAATCTAAATTTTTCAGGGACCAGTTCAGTTTTGAAGTGGATTTGAAGGGCCTTCATATTAGAAATACCCCATAAATGACCCCATTATAAAAACTGCACCCCTCAAAGTATTCAAAATGACATTCAAATGGTTTGTTAACCCTTAAGGGGTTTCACAGGAATAGCAGCAAATGAAAGAAGAAAATTCAAAATCTTCCTAAAATGTGTAACCCAATTTCTCTCGAGTAAGGAAATACCTCATATGTGTATGCCAAGTGTTCGTCTGGCGCAGTAGAGGGCTCAGAAGGGAAGGAGCGACAATGAGATTTTGTAGAGTGAGTTTTTCTGAAATGGTTTTTGGGGGCATGTCACATTTAAGAAGCCCCTATGGAGCAGCAAAAAAAAAAAAAAACACATGTCATACTATTTTGGACACTACACCCCTCAAAGCACGTAACAAGTGGTACAGTGAGCCTTAACAACCCACTGGTGTTTGACAACTTTTCGTTAAATTTGGATGTGTAAATTATTTTTTTTTTCACTAAAATGCTAGTTTTCCCCCAAATTTTAAATTTTTACAAGGAGAAAATGCCCCCCAAAATGTGTAACCCCATCTCTTCTGAGTATGGAAATACCCCATGTGTGGACGTCAAGTGCTCTGCTGGCGCATTACAATGCTCAGAAGAGAAGGAGTCACATTTGGCTTTTGGAAAGCAAATTTTGCTGAAATGGTTTTTGGGGGGCATGTCGCATTTAGGAAGCCCCTATGCTGCCAGAACAGCCAAAAAAATAAAATAAAAACAACCCCATGGCATACTATTTTGGAAACTACACCCCTCAAGGAACGTAACAAGGGGTACAGTGAGCCTTAACACTTCATTGGTGTTTGACGACTTTTGTTAAAGTTGGATGTGTAAATGAATTTTTTTTTTAAATTCACTAAAATGCAGTTTTTTCCCCAAATTTTACATTTTTACAAGGGGTAATAGTAGAAAATGACCCCAAAATTTGTAACCTCATTTCTTCTGAGTATGAAAATACCCCATGTGTGGATGTCAAGTGCTCTGCTAGCGCACTACAATGCTCAGAAGAGAAGGAGCGCCATTGGGCTTTTGGAAAAAAAAAATGCTTGGAATGGAAGTTAGGGGCCACATGCATTTACAATGTCCCCCGTGCTGCCAGAACAGTGGACCCCCCTACATGGGACCCTATTTTTGAAACTACACCCCTCACAGAATTTAATAAGGGGTGCAGTGGCGTTTGACAGATCTTTGGAACAGTGGGCTGTGCAAATGAAAAATTACATTTTTCATTTTCACGGACAACTGTTCCAAAAAACTGTCAGACACCTGTGGGGTATAAATGCCCACTGCACCCCTTATTACCTTACATGAGGGTAGTAGTTTCCAAAATGGGGTCACATGTGGAGGGGTCCATTGTTCTGGCACTATACACACGTGGCCTTCAATTCCGGAAAAAAATTATCTTCAAAAGCCCAATGGCGCTCCTTCACTTTTGAGTATTGTTGTTCGCCCGCAGAGCACTTTACATCCACGCATGGGGTATGTTCTTACTCAGAAAAAAATTCTTTTTTCCTATTTTCCCTTGTGAAAATGAAAAATTTAGGGTAACACCAGCATTTTAGTGAAAATTTATTTTTTTCATTTTTCCATCCAACTTTGAAGAATTTTAACACCTGTGGGGTGTTAAGGGCGTTAAGGCTCACTATACCCCTTGTTACATTCGGTGAGGGGTGTGGTTGCCACAATGGGGTCACATGTGGATATTTAGTTTTTTGCGTTTATGTCAAAACCGCTGTAAAATCAGCCACCCCTGTGCAAATCACCAATTTAGGCCTCTAATGTACAGTATGGGGCAACACCAGCATATTAGTGATTTTTTTTTTTTTTTACACTAACAAGCTGGTGTAGCCCCCAACTTTTCCTTTTCATAAGGGGTAAAAGGAAAAAAAGCCCCCAAAATTTGTAGTGCAATTTCTCCCGAGTACGGAAATAACCCATATGTGGCCCTAAACTGTTTCCTTGAAATACGACAGGGCTCTGAATTGAGAGAGCTCCATGCGCATTTGAGGACTGAATTAGGGATTGCATAGGAGTGGACACAGGGGTATTCTACGCCAGTGATTCCCAAACAGGGTGCCTCCAGCTGTTGCTAAACTCACAGCATGCCTGGACAGTCAGTGGCTGTCCGGAAATGCTGGGAGTTGTTGTTTTGCAGCAGCTGGAGGCTCCGTTTTGGAAACACTACTGTACAATACGTTTGTCATTTTTATTGGGGGGGGGCAGTGTAAGGGGGTGTACATGTAGTGTATTACCCTTTATTATGTGTTAGTGTAGTGTAGTGTTTTTAGGGTACATTCACACTGGCGGGTTACGGTCAGTTTCCCGCTAGGAGTTTGCGCGGCGGCACACTGGTTCTTTTACCTAACTCAGTATTTTCCAACCAGTGTGTCTCCAACTGTTGCAAAACTACAACTCCCAGCATGTACTGATCGCCAAAGGGCATGCTGGGAGATGTAGTTTTGCAACAGCTGGAGGTACGCAACTACAACTCCCAGCATGCTGAGACAGCTGTTTGTTGTTTGGGCACACTGGGTTTTGTAGTTTTGCAATATCTGGAGGTCTACAATTTAGAGACCAATGCACAGTGATCTCCAAACTGTGACCCTCCAGATGTTGCAAAACTACAAATCCCAGCATGTACAGACAGCAAACTGCTGTGTGGGCATGCTAGGAATTGTAGTTTTGCAAGATCTAGAGGGCTACAGTTTGGAGATCACTGTGCAGTGGTCTGTAAATTGTAGACCTCCAGCTGTTGCAAAACTACAACTCCCAGCATGCCCAAACAGCTGTCTGGGCATGCTGGTAGTTGTAGTTTTGCAAATTCTGGAGGGCTACACTATAGAGACCACTGTATAGTGGTCTCAGACTGTAGCCCTCCAGATGTTAATAGGCAACTCACCGGCTTCCGTAGGATCCAGGGAGCCAGCCACACAACATCGCCGCCCGCCAATCACCGTCGCCCACAGCCTCCGCCGATTGGTAAGTCACCTTCGGCGCCGGTCCCTCTCAGTTTCCCCTTTCTTCCCCACCTATTGTGGGTGGGCAGAACGGGGAAACGGATAGTAACCACCCGCCCCCGATCTGCTATTGGTCGTCGCATCTGTACGACCAATAGCAGGGATAGGAGGGGTGGTACCCCTGCCACCTCACTCCTATTCCTTCAGGGAGATCGTCGGTGTTTTGGACAACCGCGATCCCCCTTATATTTTGGGTCACAGGGTCACCATAGACCCGTAATGACCCGGAATCACGCAAATCGCATGTGTGAATTCACTTGCGATTTGCCACGATCGCCGACATGGGGGGGGTCTGATGACCCCCCTGTGCATTTACACGGGGTGCCTACTGATCGCGTCAGGGACGGAATTCCCACGGTCGTACATGTACGTCATGGGTCCTTAACTACCAGGGTCTCATGACGTATCGGTACGACATGGGTCCTGAAGAGGTTAACTGCATGTTCTACTGCTCCAAACATGGAGCACACTCTGCTCCATGCTGGGAGCTGTAGTACCTGCATTAATAGACAGATCACATTTGGTGTCACTTCTGACACCCAATGCAATTGCCCTGTATAATGTCTAGATGCGGGTGGCCGGCCGCTCTTCTCTGATCCCACTGTAGTATGAGTACATGCCGTATATATACCTATTATTCATATTGCCCGCAGAGAGCTGTGATTGGCTGGAACTATCGGGCCAATTCCAGTTTTCTGCGGGAAATATGAATTAGTGATGTGGATTCTATTCACATCACTGGCCGGCCGGAGTATGGTGCAGTGATGCGAGCGCAGGAGAAAGCCGCTCCATTTCTGCAATAGAAAGAGCAATTGGGTCAGGAGTGACACCTGCTGTGATCTGTCTATTAGTACAGGTAGTACAGCTCCCATCATGGAAGAGTCTGTTACATGTTGGGAGTAGTAGTACTACCTAAAAAATGTTTACAAAAAAATAGAAAAAAGTGAAACACACATACACACAATTTAATAATTACTAATAAAAAAAAATAAAAAAAAATAATTATAAAAAATATATATTATTTTTACATTTAAATGGCCCCTTTCTACATTTTTATTATAGTCGGCTACATAAGTCCCCTCCCGCCCACATAAATTATTTAACCCCTTAAGGATGCAGGGTTTTTCCCTTTTTTGCATTTTCATTTTTTCATCACCTTCTAAAAATCATAGTGCTTTCAATTTTGCATATAAAATTCCATATGATGGCTAATAAAATTCATTGCCTGACAAAATTGAAGAAAAAATGTCATTTTGTAACTTTTGGGGGCTTCCGTTTCTACACAGTGCATTTTTCGGTAAAAATAACACTCTATCTTTATTCTGTAGGTCCATACGGTTAAAATGATACCCTACTTTTATAGGTTGGATATTGTTATACTTCGGAAACAAATCATAACTACATGCAGGAAAATTTATACGTTTAAAATTATCATCTTCTAACCCCTCTAACTTTTTAATTTTTCCACGTACGGGCCGATATTAGGGCTCAGTCTTTTGCGCCATGTTCTGAAGTTTTTATCGGTACCATTTTTGTATTGATCAGACTTTTCGATCGCTTTTTATTTCACAATGCAGGAAGGTGACCGAAATTGTTGCTATACCCCAGATGCTGGATGTTTAATCCCTTCTCCCTTCGCCCCTGTCCTTTCCCACCTCCCTCACCACCTCGACACGTTTGGCCCCTTCCCTCTATTATTGACGTCTGGATTATCTCGTGTTACGGAATAGACTCTGGGACTGTTTCTGCCTGGGACCTTACAATGTCTTGTGTGACTGTTCTGATGATTGCTTGAAACACATCCCCATAGAAATGCCGGACCCTCTTCATGGTTCAGCGGACAAAGTCATGTCTTGGGGTTCCAGCGTTCCCCTCCTTCACTAGTGACGTCACTGCGGAATGCATTCGGCCACTAGGAGGGCGATCCCTAGTGGCCGAATTTAAAAAAGATTTTAAACTGTTTTAAAATCACTTTTTTAAATTAAAGTATATTAGAGATATGTTGTAGTACTTAAGTACAACAACATATCAATTTTTTTTATTTCATGACAGTGCCCATTTAAGGACCCGGGGTTTTTCCGTTTTTACATTTTCGGTTTTTCCTCCTAACTCTTTCAATCTTTCATCTAAAAATCCATATGATGGCTCATTTTTTGCGCCACCAATTCTACTTTGTAACGACATCAGTCATTTTACCCAAAAATCTACGGCGAAATGGAAAAAAAATCAATGTGAGACAAAATTGAAAAAGAAATGCCATTTTGTAACTTTTGGGGGCTTCCGTTTCTGCACAGTACCCTACTTATATAGGTTTGATTTTGTCGTACTTTCTTAAAAAATCAAAACTAAATGCAGGAAAATGTATACGTTTAAAATTGTCATCTTCTGACCCCTATAACTTTTTTATTTTTCTGCGGTATAAAAAGATATAAAAAGTGACCAAAAATGCACTATTTTGGACTTTGGAATTTTTTTGCGTGCACGCCATTGACCGTGCAGTTTCATTAATGATATATTTTTATAATTCGGACATTTCCGCACGCAGCAATACCACATATGTTTATTTTTATTTACACTGTTTTTTTTTTATGGGAAAAGGGGGGTGATTAACTTTTAATAGGGGAGGGGTTCAAACACCGATCGGACGCGATGGAGAAAGGTAAGGGGGTCTCCGTTCGCAACTGAGCTGCTGGGAAGCGTTAACCTTCATTTTTAGACGCGGAGATCAACTTTGATCGCCACATCTGAAGGGTTAATAGCATAAGGCACAACGATCGGTGCCGCACGCTATTAGCCCAGGGTCCCGGCTATCGTTAGTGTGACCCCGTTTTTAACACCGGGACCGGGCGTAAGGCATACAGGTACGCCCTTCGTCCTGAAGGAGTTAAAAATTATCATTAACTTATTTTTTGGTGGCTTTATAATTTTTTATACACCAGAAGATTGAATCAGCCTGTTGTACAGTTCTGCCGAGATGGATTTATTTTGCTAACATTTTTTAATAAGGTGGAATAGTGACTAAAAGTACCGCTATTGAATATATAATATACTTTATATACAAAATACACCCGTACAGCATATGTACCATTGCGCCTGGAGCACCTTTTGTTATGCCATATAAACCTAGTATTTTTAATAGTGGTACTTTTCACTATTCCCCCTTATTAAAAATGTTAGCAAAATAAATCCATCCCGGCAGAACTGTACCACAGGCAGATTCAATCTTCTGCACACGGCAGTGTAAACTATTCCTGCAGACATTACAGTATAAATGTGGGCACCCCTGAAATTTTTCAAGAAAATTAAGTGTTTCTCACAGAAAAGGATTGCAGTAACACATGTTTTGCTATACACATGTTTATTCCCATTGTGTGTATTGGAACTAAACCAAAAAAGGGAGGGAAAAAAAAGCAAATTGGACATCATGTCACACCAAACTCCAAAAATGGGCTGGACAAAATGATTGCCAGCCTTTCAAAATTGTGGAAAATAAGATTGTTTCAAGTATGTGATGCTCCTTTATACTCACCTGGGGCAAGTAACCGGTGTGGGCAATATAAAAGCAGAGAAAGCAGAGAAAAAGGAGAGAAGTTCCCTTAGTCTTTGCATTGTGTGTCTGTGTGTGCCACACTAAGCATGGACAACAGGAAGAGGAGAAGAGAACCAAAATTGTGGAAAAGTATCAACAATGATAAGGTTACAGGTCCATCTCCAGATATCTAGATTTGCCTTTGTCCACAGTGCGCAACATTATCAAGAAGTTTGCAACCAATGGCACTGTAGTTAATCTCCCTGGGCATGGACAGAAGAGAAAATTTTATGAAAAGGTGTCAATGCAGGATAGTCCGGATGGTGGATAAGCAGCCCCAAACAGGTTCCAAAGATATTCAAGCTGTCCTGCAGGCTCAGGGACAATCAGTGTCAGCGCAAACTATCCGTCGACATTTAAATGAAATGAAACGCTATGGCAGGAGACCCAGGAGGACCCCACTGTTGACACAGAGACATAGGTGACAGGTGAGACCAAAATAGAGCATTTTGGTAAAGCACATCATTCTACCTTTTACCGTGAACGGAATGAGGCCTACAAAGAAAAGAATGCAGTACCTACAGTGAAATATGGTGGAGGTTTAATGATGTTTCATGGTTGTTTTGCTGGCTCTGGCACTGGGTGCCTTGAATGTGTGCAAGGCATCATAAAATCTGAGGATTCCCAAAAGATTTTGGGTTGCACTGTACAGCCCAGTGTCAGAAAGTTGGGTTTGCGTACGAGATCTTGGGTCTTCCAGCAGGACAATGACCCCAAACAAACGTCAAAAAGCACCTAGAAATGGATGGCAACAAAGCACTGGAGAGTTCTGAAGTGGCCAGAGTCCAGATCTAAATTCCATTGAACACCTGTGAAGGGATCTTAAAATTGCCATTGGGAAAAGGCGCCCTTCCAATAAGAGAGACCTGGAGCAGTTTGCAAAGGAAGAGTGGTCCAACATTCCAGCTGAGAGGTGTAAGAAGCTTATTGATGGTTATAGGAAGCCACTGATTTCACTTATTTTTTCCAAAGGGTGTGCAACCAAATATTAAGTTAAGGGTGCCAATAATTTTGTCCAGCCGATTTTTGGAGTTTAGTGGGACATTATGTCCAATGTGCTTTTTCTCCTCCAATAATCACAAAGGGAATAAACATGTGTATAGCAAAACATGTGTTACTGCAATCCTTTTCTGTGAGAAATACTTCATTTTCTTGAAATATTTCAGGGGTACCAACATTTACAGTGATGACTGTATATAAAGCACCAGTCTAAGAATATTATTTGTCTATTCTAACCTTTACTGTAATACTATATTACAGTATTCTATTCATTTTCACAGGCTGCTTTGCATGTTAATATTGGCTTGCCATGGTTCTCAGTTTACTGCTTTCAAAAATAATTTAGTTTTAAAACATTTAAGTTGTGTTGCCTACAAATTCAGGCATGGCCACAATATCAGTTTTACATCTTTTATTTCTTTATTTTTGTGATATATAAGGAAATTATTGAAATCCACATAGCAGATTTTTTTTATTTTCAGCACAGAGCTGAAATAATCATTATCAATAAACAGTAGCTACAAAGATCACAGGTTAAATAGTTGTAAACCAAAAGAATACACACAATTGACCTACTTATTATGCAAATTAATTTTGGTTAACCACATATTTAACCCGTGACCTTTGCAGTTAATGATTTTCTCTGCTTTGGCAGAATATAATAACATTCAGACTCCATTCTGGGGTGTATAAAAAATTATAAAGCCACAAAAAAAAAGTAAATGTTCATTTTTAATCTTCAATCTATATGGGTGGGCAGGGACTTAAAAATGTACAATAATAAAAACGTAGAAAGAGGCCATTTAAAAGTAAAAATAATATATTTTAAATAATTATAATATTTTTTATTAGTAATGTATTTTAATATTGTGTTTAATAAAGTGTGTATGTATGTGTGTTTCACTTTTTTCTATTTTTTAAATTTTTTTAGGTAGTACTACTACTCCCAGCATGACTGTTCCATGATGGGAGCTGTAGTACCTGTACTAATAGACAGATCACAGCAGGTGTCACTCCTGACACCCGATGCGTTTCACGATTCGGCGGGCTGGAGGTGGATCCTCTGTGCCAGAGAGGGATTGGCGTGGACCGTGTCGGTGGACCGGTTCTAAGTTGCTACTGGTTTTCACCAGAGCCCGCCGCAAAGCGGGATGGTCTTGCAGCGGCGGTAGCAACCAGGTCGTATCCACCGGCAACGGCTCAACCTCTCTGACTGCTGAGATAAGCGCAGTACAAGGGAGTAGACAAAAGCAAGGTCGAACGTAGCAGAAGGTCAGGGCAGGCAGCAAGGATCGTAGTCAGGGGCAACGGCAGGAGGTCTGGAACACAGGCTAGGAACACACAAGGAAACGCTTTCACTGGCACAATGGTAACAACATCTGGCAAGGAAGTGCAGGGGAAGTGAGGTATAAATAGGGAAGTGCACAGGTGAAGGTACTGATTAAAACCCATGCGCCAATCAGTGGCGCACCGGCCCTTTAAATCGTAAAGACCCGGCGCGCGCGCGCCCTAGGGAGCGGGGCCGCGTGTGCCGGGACAGCACAGACGGGGAATGAGTCTGGTAAGCGGGTCGGGATGCGCATCGCGAGCGGGCGCGTCCCACATCGCGAATCGCATTCCGGCTGGGAACATTATCGCAGCGCACCCGGTCAGCAGGTCTGACCGGGGCGCTACGAATGGGAGAACGCTGTGAGCGCTCCGGGGAGGAGCGGGGACTCGGAGCGCTCGGCGTAACGGCGTAACCCTTGGGTCTCCCCCTCTTTTTGGTACCTGAGAATTTGAGGATAAGGTTCTTGTCAAGGATGTTGTCCTCGGGTTCCCATGACCTCTACTCTGGGCCGCAATTCTCCCAATCAACAAGAATTTTTTTTTTTACCTCTGACCGTCTTGGATGCCAGAATTTCTTTCACCGAAAAGATGTCAGAGGACCCGGAAACAGGAGTGGGAGCAACAACCTTGGGAGAGAAGTGGTTAAGGATGAGTGGTTTAAGGAGAGAGACATGGAAAGCATTGGGAATACGGAGAGAAGGAGGAAGAAGGAGTTTGTAAGAGACAGGGTTGATTTGGCACTTGATTTTGAAAGGACCAAGATAACGTGGTCCCAGTTTATAACTGGGGACACGAAAGCGGACATAGTTGGCGGAGAGCCATACTTTGTCTCCGGGAGAAAAAATGGGGGGAATTCTTCTTTTTCTATCGGCATGTTTCTTCATCCGGGATGAGGCCTGTAGGAGAGAATTTTGAGTCTCTTTCCAGATGGTGGAGAAGTCCAGAGTCACCTCATCAACACCTCATCAAACCAGAAGGCATGGGAGTGGGAAGGGGGGGAAGAGAATGACGGCCGTACACCACAAAAAATGGGGATTTAGCAGGAGACTCAGAGACTCTGCAATTGTACGAGAATTCGGCCCATGGTAGAAGATCACGAAAAATTTTATTTACAAAGTCTTGGAAGACGGCAGGGGCATTGCAAAGCCCAAAGGGCATAACCAGATATTCAAAGTGTCCATCTCTGGTGTTAAACGCGGTCTTCCACTCGTCCCTCTCCCTGATGCGGATGAGATTATATGCACCTCTTAAGTCCAGCTTGGTAAAGATGTGGGCGCCTCGTAGGCGGTCAAAGAGTTCCGAGATAAGAGGTAGGGAATAGCGTTTTTTTTACAGTGATTTTATTAAGTCTGCGGTAATCAATGCAAGGACGTAAGGAGCCGTCTTTTTTGGGAACGAAGAAAAATCCAGCTCCGGCAGGGGAGGAAGACTTGCGGATAAACCCCTTTTTTAAATTCTCTTGGATGTACTCTGACATGGCTTGTGTTTCCAGAGCAGACAGAGGAAAGATTCTGCCCCGGGGTGGAGTAGTACCAGGGAGGAGGTCAATAGGACAGTCATAAGGCCTGTGAGGAGGCAAAGTCTCTGCTTGTTTTTTGCAAAAAACATCAGCATAGTCCAGATAGGCCTTGGGGAGACCAGGTATCGGAGGAGCCACAGGGTCTTGACTGACAGTACAGGGAGCGGGCTTAAGACAGTTCTTGTGGCAAGTAGTACCCCATTTCTTGATCTCCACGGTGGTCCAATCAAGGGTTGGGGAATGGCGTTGAAGCCACGGTAGTCCAAGAAGAATTTCCGAAGTGCAGTTAGAGAGGACCAGAAATTCAATCTTTTCGTGATGGGGTCCAATGCACATTAAGAGGGGTTCCGTGCGGTAACGCACAGTACAGTCCAATCTTTCATTATTAACAGAGGCGATGTAGAGGGGTCTGGCGAGACTGGTCACAGGGATATTGAACCTGTTGATGAAAGAGGCCAAAATAACATTTCCTGCAGATCCGGAATCCAAGAAGGCCACAGCTGAGAAGGAGAAGGAAGAAGACGAAATCCGCACAAGCACAGTAAGACGTGGAAAAGCAGAGTTCACATCAAGAGCTGTCTCAACTTTGTGCGGAGTCGGAGTGCGTTTTTCCTGACGTGGAGGTCGGATAGGACAATCCTTCAAGAAATGTTCGGTACTAGCACAGTACAGGCAAAGGTTCTCCATGCGGCGTCGTGTCCTCTCTTGAGGTGTCAAGCGAGACCGGTCAACTTGCATAGCCTCCACGGTGGAAGGCACAGGAACGGATTGCAGTGGACCAGAGGAGAGAGGAGCCGGGGAGAGAAACCGACTTGTGCGAACAAAGTCCATATCCTGGCGGAGCTCCTGACGCCTTTCGGAAAAACGCATGTCAATGCGGGTGGCAAGATGAATAAGTTCATGCAGGTTAGCAGGGATTTCTCGTGCGGCCAGCACATCTTTGATGTTACTGGATAGGCCTTTTTTAAAGGTCGCGCAGAGGGCCTCGTTATTCCAGGACAATTCGGAGGCGAGAGTACGGAATTGGATGGCGTACTCGCCAACAGAAGAATTACCCTGGACCAGGTTCAGCAGGCCAGTCTCGGCAGAAGAGGCTCGGGCAGGTTCCTCAAAGACACTTCGAATCTCAGTGAAGAAAGAGTGTACAGAGGCAGTGACAGAATCATTGCGGTCCCAGAGCGGTGTGGCCCATGACAGGGCTTTCCCAGACAGAAGGCTGACTATGAAAGCCACCTTTGACCTTTCAGTTGGAAATTGGTCTGACATCATCTCCAAATGCAGGGAACATTGCGAAAGAAAACTACGGCAAAATTTAGAGTCCCCATCAAATTTGTCCGGCAATGATAAACGGAGGCTGGATGCGGCCACTCGCTGCGGAGGAGGTGCAGGAGTTGGCGGAGAAGATGGTTGCTGAAGCTGTGGTAGAAGCTGCTGTAGCACCACGGTCAGTTGAGACAGCTGGTGGCCTTGTTGCGCTATCTGTTGCGACTGCTGGGCGACCACCGTGGTGAGGTCAGCGACAACTGGCAGCGGGACCTCAGCGGGATCCATGGCCGGATCTACTGTCACGATTCGGCTAGCTGGAGGTGGATCCTCTGTGCCAGAGAGGGATTGGCGTGGACCGTGTCGGTGGACCGGTTCTAAGTTGCTACTGGTTTTCACCAGAGCCCACCGCAAAGCGAGATGGTCTTGCAGCGGCGGTAGCAACCAGGTCGTATTCACCGGCAACGGCTCAACCTCTCTGACTGCTGAGATAAGCGCAGTACAAGGGAGTAGACAAAAGCAAGGTCGGACGTAGCAGAAGGTCAGGGCAGGCAGCAAGGATCGTAGTCAGGGGCAACGGCAGGAGGTCTGGAACACAGGCTAGGAACACACAAGGAAATGCTTTCACTGGCACAATGGCAACAAGATCTGGCAAGGGAGTTCAGGGGAAGTGAGGTATAAATAGGGAAGTGCACAGGTGAAGGTACTGATTAAAACCCATGCACCAATCAGTGGCGCACTGGCCCTTTAAATCGCAAAGACCCGGCGCGCGCGCGCCCTAGGGAGCGGGGCCGCACGCGCCGGGACAGCACAGACGGGGAACGAGTCTGGTAAGCGGGTCGGGATGCGCATCGCGAGCGGGCGCGTCCCGCATCGTGAATCGCATCCTGGCTGGGAACATTATCGCAGCGCATCCGGTCAGCAGGTCTGACCGGGGCGCTGCGAATGGGAGAACGCTGTGAGCGCTCCGGGAAGGAGCGGGGACCCAGAGCGCTCGGCGTAACAATGCGATTGTCCTTTCTGTGTCAAAGATGGAGCAGCTTTCTCCTGCGCTCGCAACACTGCACTATACTCTGGCCAGCCAGTGATGTGAATAGAATTCACATCATTTATTCATATTTCCTGCAGAGAGCTTTGATTGGCCAGATGGTTTCAGCCAATCACAGCTCTCCATGGGAAATATGAATAATAGGTATAAATATGGCATATACTCATACTAGAGTGGGACCAGAGAAGAGCAACCAGCTGCCCGCATCTATACATTATACAAGATAATTGCATCAGGTGTCAGAAGTGACACCCACTGCGATCTGTCTATTAATGCAGATACTACAGCTCCCAGCATGGAGCTGAGTATGCTCCATGTTGGGAGCAATAGTACCTGCAGTTGAGGACAGATCACAGCAGGTGTCACTCCTGACACCCGATGCGATAGTCCTATCTAGATGCGAGAAAGCCACCTGCATCTATAAGGTGTGGTCCATTTATATGGATACACCTTAATAAAATGGGAATGGTTGGTGATATTAACTTCCTGTTTGTGGCACATTAGTATATGTGAGGGGGAAACTTTTCAAGATGGGTGGTGAACATGGCGGCCATTTTGAAGTCGGCCATTTTGAATCCAACTTTTGTTTTTTCAATAGGAAGAGGGTCATGTGACACATCAAACTCATTGGGAATTTCACAAGAAAAACAATGATGTGCTTGGTTTTAACATAACTTTATTCTTTCATGAGTTATTTACAAGTTTCTGACCACTTATAAAATGTGTTCAATGTGCTGCCCATTGTGTTGGATTGTCAATGCAACCCTCTTCTCCCACTCTTCACACACTGATAGCAACACCGCAGGAGAAATGCTAGCACAGGCTTCCAGTATCTGTAGTTTCAGGTGCTGGAGAATGGGCAAAACAAAAATTGGACCCAAAGTTTACGCAGAAGATTTTGTTCAGTGATGAGGCAAACTTTTATGTGAATGGTGAAGTTAACAAACAAAACCACCGCTATTGGTCTGACACTAACCCACATTGGATAGATCCCTCCAAGACTGTTGGAACACAAAAATTGATGGTATGGTGTGGTATATGGGTTACAAAGATAGTGGGGCCATTCTTCATCAATGGAAACCTCAAGGCCACTGGATATGCGAAATTGCTACATGATGATGTGTTTCCCTCTTTATGCACTTAAGCTGGCAGGTTCCCTGAGTTTTTCCAGCAAGATGGTGCACCACCACATTATGGGTGTCAGGTCCGAGCATTCCTAGATGAACAGTTTCATGGAAATTGGATTGGTTATCGTGGGCCAGTTTAATGGCCCCCAAGGTCTCCCGATCTGACTCCCTTAGACTTTTATCTATGGGGTCATCTGAAGGCAATTGTCTATGCTTTGAAGATACGAGATGTGCAGCACCTGAAACTACAGATACTGGAAGCCTGTGCTAGCAATTCTCCTGCAGTGTTGCTATCAGTGTGTGAATATACTAATGTGCCACAAACAGGAAGTTAATATCACCAACTATTCCCATTTTATTAAGATGTATCCATATAAATGGCCCACCCTGTATATACACTCATGGTCGTAAATGTTGGCCCCCCTGAAATTTTTCGAGAAAATGAAGTACTTCTCACAGAAAAGGATTGCAGTAACACATGTTTTGCTATACACGTGTATATTCCCTTTGTGTGTATTGGAACTAAACCAAAAAAAGGGAGGAAAAAAAGCATATTGGACATAAAGTCCCACCAAACTCCACAAATGGTCTGGACAAAATTATTTGGTTGTTTAAAGCATGTGATGCTATTTAAACTCACCTGGGACAAGTAGCCGGTGTGGGCAATATAAAAATCACACCTGAAAGCAGATAAAAAGGAGATAAGTTTACTTAGTCTTTGCATTGTATGTCTGTGTGTGTGCGCATACTAAGCATGGACAACAGAAGAAGGAATAGAGTACTGTCTGAGGACTTGAGAACCCAAATTGTGGAAAAATATCAACAATCTCAAGGTTACAAGTCCATCTCCGAGATCTAGATTTGCCTTTGTCCACAGTGTGCAACAATATCAAGAAGTTTGCAACTCATGGCACTGTAGCTAATCTCCCTGGGTGTGGATGGAAGAAAAAAATTTATGAAAGGTGTAAA